>NC_143407.1:18085792-18401003 GCF_052110815.1 Crocodylus siamensis | reverse complement strand
GAAGGGACATGTGGCTGCAACACTGCCAGGTCCAGATTAATGCATAGGCAAACTAAGCACATGCCTAGGGCCCTGAGCTGCCAGGGACCCTGGTCCTTGCTTTGGTGGTAACATTGCAAATGGCCCTATCTGCCTCTCCTCCCCTCCCCTCCCTTCCCTTCCCTCTGCTGGGCTCACTGCTACTGTGGCTTCTTCCTAGCAGCGGCTCTGAGTCCCACTCCCTGTGGGCAGCAGTGCTGGGGTGGGAGTCTCAACCAGCCCAGAGCCCAGGAGTTTGTTTGCCTAGGGCCCACTAAAGGGTTAATTCGGCCCTGAACATTGCACCAGACCTGGATCCACCACCATCAACATCCAGTTACCTGCTTCATCATGGCTGCCCTGTCTGGCCTTCAGTGAGTCACTCAGGTCCTGATCCTCAAAGGTATTGAACTATTGGGAATGAGGCACCATGATGCCACCGCGGATTAGGGCTTTAGTTGCCCTGAACCTCTGTTTGCCACCTGTGCAATGCAGATAATAGCACTGTCTGACTACTCAGAAGGATCGGGACTGCCAATCTTTCATTACTATGGCAATGGGGAGCATGTCAGTACCTAAGAAAGACGGTCCCTAAATTCAGTGGAGTTTTGCACCCATATCCCAGTCTCCACCTGTTTTCCCTGCTCTGTTTAACACAGGCCCAGGTTCTGTTCTCCTCTGCAACAGTGTGAGTGCAGAGTGACCCCTGGACTCTACAACAGACAGCTTGAGTTCCCTTTGATAAGAATGAGAAACATGCCATGCCCCAAGATTAGTCTTGGCAAAGCTCTTAGTTCCTAGTTGATGGGAGGTCCCTCAGTTTAGATGGAAGATTTGTGGCTTGTAGACTCTGCAAGGTCCCATGCTGGATATTGTTTGCTGGGATGGGTCATGATTCTCCTTCCACCATGAGATTCCTGTGACATCAGTAACATTTGTCCTGGTTTATCTTAAAATGAGTGAGGAAGGAGAGAGACCAGCTTTTTGGGAATTGGTTCTCTGGAGTTGAAGGAGGTCTCCCTGGATTTCCTGAGCAGGATAGAATTGGACCTTTGGGTGGGGACACCCATGGCCAAAGCAACAGGTGGATGACTGCAGGCCTCTGATGGCAGACACTTTCCTGGGATGCCTGCAGAACATCAGAGCCAGGGTAACATCTCAAGTCAGTGTGTGTTGCCTACCTGTTCCTAGATGTAAATCATGCTGGCGATAGGTCTATCACAGCCTCCAGGTTCACAGCTTAGATCTTCAGTGAGGGCTGTGAAGATTCACGGGCGTGTCTATACGTTCATTAATGTGTTTTAGGTAATGCACATTCAATCTAGTATCTCCAGGCATTTGTAGCCATGCAAGCACTGAGAAAATGGTGGCAGCATGCTTTTGAACTAAAACACATAGAAAGTGTTTTAGTTTAAAAGCACACCACCATTTTGCCACTTATACAACAGCATGCAGCACAGTGCAGTTCACATCAGCTTGTGTGTGGAGCAGACTCAGTGAATTGAGTGTTGGATCTCTGGCACATCGCGGGACAAACAAATATGTGTATAAATGCCTTCCATTGTGAGGCACTAGAAAAATGCACCTTAGCCTATTTTAATACACATTAGCTAAAGAGCATGATTTTTGTGATGCTTTAATGCACATTAAAATAGGATAATGCACATTAAATTGTATGTGGAGATGCATCCCATGAGTTGAGCTCTGAAGATGCCAGGTTCAGATCCTTGTGGCCAGACAGAAGCAGTCAGCCTAGTACAGCTGATGAAATGGCCTTCAAAGCTGACACCCATAGCACAGAGAAATCTTTGTACCTGGTGTTTAAATGGTTATTTCCAGTGGTGTAACTAAGATGGGGTGAATGGGTGCAAATGTCCTGGGTGCCAACTTGAGGGGAGGTGTGAAAAAAGCAGCTGCTGCTGGCATCATAATCATGATGGCAGCCAGAAGTTGCCACTACCCCTGTGCCCTGGTCACCCAGCTGTGTCCCTAAGCTGCTGTTTATTTCCTTCTGTGCATTAGCCATTGTCTGGTCCTCCCCCACATTGCAGATGGTCCATGCCCTTTGGCACATGGTATACCTGGTGCAGTGTACGGGCATCACATGGAGACCCACTGAGTCTTATAGATTAAGATTCATACTGCCAGGGTCTGGCTGGTTTTACATTGGAGGAGTTTGGTGGGAAGGAAGAGTCAAAAGGGGGAGGGGCCTCCTGTATCCTTAGGGGGCATCACTTGGCATGGGAAGGATGGAGTTACTGTGGAAATAGGAGACTGAGTAGGAAGAGGAGAGAGAGCTGGCTTGGTCCCCACAGTCACAACTTCATACAGAATCCTCCAGCCAGTTTGAGTGTCCAGTGGAGGCCTTGTCCAAGGGCTTATCTTGAGACCCACCACTGAGTAGCCCAGTGCTGCAGGCAGCCAGCTGATAGCTGGAGCATCCAGAAGGCAGCTTTTTTCCTTATGCAAGTAATGGGATGTTGAGGGTAGGTTTGGCAGCACCAAGGAATAGAAGGGCACCCCCTGACCTCTCATTTTCCTGGCTTAGAACAATGCAAAGCATACAGGCTGCTCTTCAGGACAGAGGTGGAGGTGATGGCTGGCACTCCACTCACATAGCTGGTAGTGTCCCCCTGGGATGTGTCATGTGGCTGACAATGTTACTGCAGCCCCCCAGGCTGGAATTAATTTCCAGCAAGTTGCTGCAGAACAGTCTCTTGCTGTTCACTTGTACAGAAACATATGGATCCAGAGAGGAAGACAGTCAAAACAAATGAAATATTTATTTCAGTGACAACAGCTCCCAATTTTCTTTTCCCCCAGACCTTGTGCTGCACCAGCTGAATGCCATTGGTGTCAGCATGGTTTCCTGCTGATTTATGCCATCCTGAGTAGATGGAGGAGGAGGTTTAATGATATGCGTCTTGCTACTCAGAGTAAAAGGATCTCCAACATAGAGGATTACAGATGACACCAAGTCCAACCAGCCCACTGATTCCTTGACTCAGCCTCCTTCCTCTGGCAAAAGTTAGTGCCTACTTTCTCAAAGGATGGAGAAGTGGATGCATCCAGACAGATAAGGGACAAAGAGTGAGTTCCTTCCACCTCACCACATCCACAAGCCTTTCCTGTTAGCCCAGGGTGTAAGCTTGGGCAAGCCTATCCCCTTCTCCGATCATGAGTATGAGTTCTCAAACTTAGAGTAACCACACTTAAAACCTCTAGTTTTTGTTTGGTTTCATGTTGGACCCATATATGGACATCATATTTCTCATGGTTTCTACCCAAAACTTGAAACTGAAACAAATTCCCTTGAAACTCAAGCCCTCTTCATGGACTACTGGAGAACCTAACCCAAACACTTGCAACTTGTCCAGCCTTCTTCTAATGCCAATTCTAAGCTCATTATTACCCCCAGCTCAAGGCTAAATCTAAAATCCTGGATCTCTCATACTCATCAGTTACCATCCTGGGTGAGCCCTTAAGTAGAGAAGTGTTATGTGAGAAAGTGCCCCAGTTAGAGCTATTAACTCCTTAACTCTACAAGCTATAGAGGTCTCCTATAAATACACTGCTTGGTACTGGAAGGAACCGGCAATAATAAGGTTCCATCCATCCATCCATCCATCACCTTACGTCTTCTTTGTTGTGCTGTTCAATCCTACCAAAGTCCAGGCTGGTAGAAGGGTGGAGCATTACAGGTGGTTTTTCTGATCTGCTGGCAAAGCAGCTTGCAAGTTGACTGAGACAATACACACAGACACCACACTTTCTGGGAAAGTTCCCAGATTTTAGAAGCCTCTGGGCTCAGTGAATATCTAGCCCAGCATGGGTCTAGGGAGGGGTTTTGCATTTTAATTGGGGTCACTAGGTGGATGGAGCCCCTTAACTGCTGGTCCTACAGAGAAATCAGCCTGTGTGTCCCTAGCAAATGGATAATATGCTAGGGACAAATGGATAATAATATGGGTAGTGGGGAGGTAGGTGTCTGCAAAAGCCTCCCCCTCCCCTCCCTTCTGGCCATTCTTGGGGGATGGCACGTGTGAAAATCCCTGACAGGGTGTGAGTAAGCAGACTGGGAAGCAATCACATTAATGACACAGTGTGTGTTGTTTCTTGGCAGTTGGATGAAGTGGCTTTCAGGATTAGTGTGCCCAGAATCTGATATCCTTCAATGTCATCACTAGCGCCATGGAGGGGGAGGAGGGAGTACTGCCACTTGTCAGGAATCAGACAGATCTTCTGTGCTGTACACTGCATAAATTGTGCAGGTGCTGTGCTCAGCATCTTGCTCCTTACACATGTGATGTCCTCTCTAAACCTCAGCCTGCCCCATCCATGTGGCACTCCGATTTCTTGCATGACTGACACTTTCAGCAAGTGTTTCGCATTGTTTCCCTAATGGGCAAAGGCACCTTGAACTAAGCTAGTCTTTTGCAGAAGACTCAGGCTGCTCTCAGTCCTGCTGGGGCATAGACCTGTGGTCCTGTGCATTCTAATATTATAAAAGCGTAAGTCTGTCTGTCTCTATCCATAATGCTTTATTCACACTCTGATTGGCTGTTGGAAACAGCCAATCAGAGTGCTCCAAGCGTGGGGAAGAGTCACCATGATTCAGAAGCCATGCCAAGGACTGGATAAGAGGGTGAGGGATCCGAAGCCAGCAGCGCTGCTCTTGGCTCCCCCACCTCACTCCCTGCAAGAGGCAGAACAGTGGCAGCATGGGGCTTTAGGTAGCAGCACTCCATCCCAGCCCCCTACCCCCTGCCCTCTGTCATTCATGACAGGCAATTGGCTAGTCTGTTCGTAGCAACCATTCCCAGCCCAAGGAAGGACCGTTACTTCTTTGACAAGATCTGTATATTCACAGCAGCCTCCCATAATCCCTTTGCTTGTTTGTGCTACAAGCATTCTTTGATGCACCTCAGCCATCCATAACATAGTGGAGTTCTTGTTAGCACAGTGCTGCCCACTTTGCCCTAGCCTGGTGATGGTCCCTCAAAGGTGCTTGTGTCTGTAAAGGGATGCTAAACCAAGGACAGGATAGCTCTGATACAGAATGGAAGATTTGAATCCTGTGTGTAATCTAGAGTGTGGTTTTCTGATCCCTCTAGTGAAAGCTGGGCCAAGGAAAGCTGTTGAAGAGCTCCCCAGAGCCTTGCCTGCCACAACTGGGCCTTGTAACTTAGAGGGTAGCCATACCAGCTATTAGTTTCAACAGTTCCCAAGTTTCATCCCCATACAGGCATAGGTGACTGATAGGGGGTGAAGGGGGGTGAATGTACCCCCCCGGCAGGGCTGGTGCCCCCCTGACAGCCAACACTGATGCTGTCAGTAAGGCTAGTATTTCCCCCTTCCCCTCCCCATGACAGGGCCACCACAGTCAGCAGTTTCTGCGGGTGCAGGTTCAGAAGGCACCAGTCACTCATGCACATGGGGTGTAGTATGTTTAATGGGAGGGGGAAGAGCGAGCTGGATTTATGAAAGGGAACAGCTGGTCCATTAGTTCAGAAGAGCGCCTGCTAGGCAGGTCAGTTGGCAGGAAAAAGCCTGTTGGCTAGATTGAAAAGCAGACAGCTAGCAGTGGGGTAAGAAGAAATGGCTGCTGCATGGACAGGCTTTTAAACAGGGTTTGGGAGGTGTGAAAATGGACCAGAGGAAGCTGTTTATCCAGGTCCATAGCTACAGCACTGGCAAGATTTGGAACACAGGTGAGGAACACTTGATTGCCTTCTACGATCAGGTCACAAAAATCATTGGACAGGACATCATGATGGATGTAGTCTGTCTGGACTTCAGGAAAGCCATTGACACTGTCTCCCACCCCATTCTCATTAAAAAGCTAGGCAACTGTGGCATTGATGCCTACACAGTCAGATGGATTGCAGATTGGCTGAGGGGTCGTACTCAGAGAGTGGTGGTGGATGGGTCATATTCGACCTGGAGGGAAGTGGGCAGTGGATTCCCCCAGGGCTCGGTCCTTGGGCCCGCACTGTTCAGTTTCTTTATTAGTGACTTGGACGACGGGGTGAAAAGCACCCTGTTTAAATTCACAGACAACACCAAGATTTAGGGTGAGGTGGGCACGCTAGAAGGGAAAGACAGATTACAGCAGGACCTGGACAGGTTACAGTGGTGGGCAAATGAAAATGGATGGAATTCAATACTGACAAGTGCAGGGTGCTCCACTTAGGCAGTAGGAACCAGCAGCATACGTATTAGGCTGGGGAACTCCCTTCCCAAAAGCCTGATGGCAGAAAAAGATCTTGGAGTCATTATTGATTCCAACATGAACATGGGCCGACAATGCAAGGCTATGGTCAGTAGGGCTAACCGTACCTTGTTGTGCATCCACAGATGTGTTACAAGAAGGGCCAAGGAGGTGATCCTCCCCTTCTGTGCAACACTGGTCAGGCTGCAGCTGGAGTACTGCATCTAGTTCAGGGGAAACAGGGCAGGCCCTACAAGGAGAGGCTATGGGACCTGAACCTGTTCAGCCTCCACAAGAGAAGGCTGAAGGGGGACCTGGTGGCCATCTATAAACTTACTAGGGGGAACCTGTGGGGGATTGGGAGACACCTTGTTCCTCCGAGCGCCTCCTGGAGTAACAAGGAATAATGGCCATAAGTTGTTAGAGGGTAGGTTTAGACTAGACATTAGAAGGTGCTACTTCACGGTCGGGGTGGCTAGGATCTGGAACCAAGGGAAGTGGTGCTGGTTCCTACCTTGGGGGTCTTTAAGAGGAGGCTTGATGTTTACTTAGTTGGGATCATTTGAGCCCAGTTTTTTCTTCTGCTCAGTGCAGGGGGTTGGACTAGAAGATCTACAAGGTCCCTTCTGACCCTACATCTATGAATCTATGAAAAAAGAGTGTAAGAGATAGCAGGGATCATTATCCCTGTGCAAAGAGGCTAGGGACCTGTATGACCATAGCATGGCATGCGTGATCAGGCTGCAAGTCAGGTGAGGAAGAAGAGCTGGCACAAGGCACTGGCAGACAGGGCTGTAGGTCTGGCAGACTGTGGTGACACACAGGACAGAGGGGGAAGTAGATACTTCATCTGGAATGAAGACTATTTGTACTCAGTGGGCCAGCTCCACAGCAGGTATAAAGTAACTGAGCTTCACTGGGCTCAGGGTGGCAAATCTCTGGCTGGTGTACATGAACTTTGCTCTGTTGCAGGCAGTGAGGCAGATTACTGGTCTCAATTGGTTCATTCCACCCAAATGGCTGGAGCTTGGTGACAGTGTAGTCCAGTAAATACAGTTCTGCCCCAAAGCTCAGGAAAAATGGGATGAAATTCCATTTGTTTTGTGCAGTGTCAGTTTTGCCTTGCAGCTCTCCTGCTAGGACTGTCTCTCACTCTGGCCCTAAGTGGGCACTGATTGCTCTTTGGTCCTCTAGATTAGTGGTTCTCAACCTTTTTTATACCAGGGGCCATTTGTAAACATCAATGGCCAGTCCTGCCCCAGTGCCCCTCACTCCTGACCCCCTGCCCTGAGTCCATAGCCCCTCCAGTATGTGGGGCATGTGTGTGTGTGGGTGGGTGCGGGGGGCATGGGAGGCATGGCGGGGGTGGGGAAGCAGCCCTTTGCAGGCTGGAACTCTGCCAGCCTGCAAGGTAAAAACCATGGTTTTTCACATTTTTCTCCATTTTTAAAGTTTGTTCATGACCCTTTCATATATTCTTGTGACCCACTTTTGAGTCATGACCCACAGGTTGAGAAACACTGCTTTAGATGTTACTGTCACTGCAGTACTAATTGAACCCAGCCCTGGTGAGCCTCTGTGAGTGAGATTTGCAGAATGCCAACCCAGGAACATTGTATTCAGTGTCAGCTCATGCAGCCCCTCCTTTCAAAAGCAAAACAGTGCTCTGAAGGCAGCATGTGGGGTTTACAACCAGGGTAGGCCCTAAGAAGCAGCCCTTCCACAGGTGCATTGTTTGCCAGGGTACAGGCACATCCAAGAGATTCCCCCAAACTCCTGAAGATGACACTTTCTGTCTGTGAAGTGTCATACTGGTCACCAGATGTACCACAGAGAATCATTTGGAGAGTAGCTGGCTTGCAGGATCCCACACCAAACAGAACTGGATGCTCAGCACAGGCAGCCACCTCAAAAAGATGCTCTTGCAGGACTCAAGAGGGTCTCAGTCTCCCCAGCATTACTAATATCTTAAATTGCAGCTCATCTGCTGTTCTTATGCAGCTGCACAGAAACCAGAATCCCATGGGTGTTGGAAAGCAATGGGAGAGTAGTGCCGTAAGGGTCTGACAGGGATGATGCAGAGCATCTTATTCTTCATGTTCCCCTTTGCATTTTTTTCTCTACCACCATAATGCACAAGTTAAATCTATTCCAACACGGAGGAAAGGCAGCAAGAAGGCACAGCAGCCCTCCTGGCTCTCTAGGGACCTAGTGGACCTCCTGCAGCTAAAAAGGAAAGCCTACAAAGGATGGAGGATGGGATTCACCTCCAAGGAGGATTATTCTGCGTTGGTCCGGTCCTGCAGGGAGCAAACCAGGAAAGCCGAGGCTGCAACTGAACTCCAACTACCTTCAAGCATCAAGGACAACAAAAAGTCCTTTTTCAGATATGTGGGGAGCCGGAGCAAAAGCAAGGGCAACGGTGGGCCCCTGCTAAACCAGCTGGGGCAACTGACAACTGACGCCCAGGAAAAAGCCAACCTATTAAATAGGTACTTTGTGTCAGTCTTTCATCAGTCACACGGGATGCCCATGCCTGCTATGGGACAGGGAGATCCGGGTGATGGGGATCCCCTACCCTCCATAAATGCTGACCTCGTGAAGGAACACCTTGAGAAGCTGGATACCTTCAAGTCAGCCGGCCCTGACAATCTGCACCCCAGGGTACTCAAGGAGCTGGCGAGTGTCATAGCCCAGCCCCTGGCATGGATCTTTGAAAACTCCTGGCGCTCTGGCGTCGTGCCCGAAGACTGGAAGAAGGCCAATGTGGTGCCAATCTTCAAGAAAGGGAGGGAAGTGGATCCGGCTAACTACAGGCCCATTAGCCTGACTCCTATCCTGGGGAAGATCTTAGAAAAGTTTATTAAGGAGGCCATCCTTGATGGACTGGCCCAGGCTAAAATCCTAAGGGACAGCCAGCATGGGTTTGTTGCGGGTAGGTCTTGTTTGACCAATCTCATTTCCTTCTATGACCAGGTGACCTATCACCTGGACGAGGGAGAAGAGATTGATGTCATATATCTTGACTTAAAAAAAGCCTTTGATCTGGTGTCCCATGATCACCTCTTGGCCAAACTGGCCAGTTGCGGCCTTGGCTCCACCACGATCCGCTGGCTGGGAAACTGGCTCTGTGGTCGGACCCAGAGGGTTGTGATTGATGGCAGTCACTCATCGTGGTGCCCTGTGACCAGTGGGGTCCCCCAAGGCTCTGTCCGGGGACCCATCCTGTTCAACATCTTCATTAATGATGTGGACATTGGAGTCAGGAGTGGACTGGCCAATGACACCAAACTTTGGGGCAAAGCATCCATGCCAGAAGATAGGCGGGTGATCCAGGCTGACCTGGACAAGCTCAGCAAATGGGCGGATGAGAACCTGATGGTGTTTAACACCGAAATATGCAAGGTTCTCCACCTTGGGAGGAAAAACCTGCACCATCCTTATAGGCTCGGCAGTGCTACGTTGGATAGCACTACAGAAGAAAGAGACTTGGGGGTCAGCATTGACCACAAGATGAACATGAGCCTGCAATGCGATGCTGCACCTAGTAAAGTGACCAAAACGCTGGCTTGCATCCATAGATGCTGCTCGAGCAAATCCCGGGACGTCATTCTCCCCTTGTACTCGGCCTTGGTGAGGCTGCAGCTGGAGTACTGCGTCCAGTTTTGGGCTCCACAATTCAAAAAGGATGTGGAGAAGCTTGAGAGAGTCCAGAGGAGAGCCACGCGCATGATCAGAGGTCAGGAAAACAGATCTTACGATGACAGGCTGAGAGACATGGGACTCTTTAGCCTGGAAAAGCGTAGGCTCAGGGATGATCTGATGGCCACCTATAAGTTTATCAGGGGTGACCACCAGGATCTGGGGGAACATTTGTTCACCAGAGCGCCCCAAGGGATGACGAGGTCGAACGGTCACAAACTCCTGCAAGACCGTTTCAGGCTGGACATAAGGAAGAATTTCTTTACTGTCCGAGCCCCCAAGGTCTGGAACAGTCTGCCAGCAGAGGTGGTTCAAGCACCTACATTGAACACCTTCAAGAGTAAATTGGATGCTTATCTTGCTGGGATCCTATGACCCCAGCTGACTTCCTGCCCTTTGGGCAGGGGGCTGGACTCGATGATCTCCCGAGGTCCCTTCCAGCCCTAACGTCTATGAAATCTATGAAATCTATGAAATAACACTCACAGTGGGCAGGTGCAGCAGCGATGAGCTAAAACGGCCTTCCCCTGCAAGGTCAAACAGTTTAACTTATTTTAAGAGTGCTTGACCAACCTGTGAACCAGGGACAGACTCAGTACCTCAGGAAGTCCCTGCCAGTCCTGTGTTCACATGGTTTTACATGTTCAAGGGTGGAAATCCAAATCAAAACCTATACTCCCAGTATGTCCATCAAGCCTTGACAAAGGATCCAGCTGTGCCCAGGTAGTGGGAGGGATGTCAACATTTCACTCACCATGAAGAGAATTTTTGACATTGGTGCTGTTCATCTGTGCTCAGTCAGGAAGCCAGGAGATGCCGAAGAATCTGCGCTGAGCCTGAGAATGCTTTCTTGAGGCAGCAAAAGAAAGCAGGCTGGGTTCTTCTGTACCCACTATCCACTGGTTGGGGACACAGAGACCAAGCTCTGGTTATTTGCTTTCTAACTTCTCACCCAGGGGCCCCACAGCCTCCCAACCAAACACAGTTTCAGGGTTTCCCATTCCTTTAACTGCACTGCCATCTTGTGCCTGAAGAAGGAAAGGCAATGAGTATGAAACTAAGAGCTGAATGACTGAGACTGTGCAGGGCTCCCTCTGCAACCAGGGGTCCTGGTTTTCCCGGTTAAAAATCCAAAAATATCTGATTGAAAACCCCCAAATCCATGGGGTTTTTTTGCAATTATAATGAAATGTCACTATATATATAGGCTTTAGTTGAACACAGTGTTTAATTGACATATTTACAATTTTAAAGCAATTTGGAAGCCTACCAGTGCCTCAATCATTAGAATAAAATTAAATCTAAATACCTATATATTTGGATTTTGCTTTTTTTTTTATGGAAAACCAGAGCTCCCCCTGCCACTTTCACTCACCAGGATGTGGGTGCAGCTGCAGCTATCCCACCTGCTGCTTTGTGGTGCTGAGCAGCCCTGATATGCCAGTGCCCCTCACTCCCAAGCCACAGATCCCTGGACTTGCTGGTGCCTCTCATTCCTGACTCACAGCCGCTGCCTGCCCCCCACCCCCACTTCCACCCAGCAGCAGCTCCCCCCCTTGCACCAGGATGTGACTCCAACTGTGGCTGTCCCCCCTGTGACTTCATGGAGCTGAGCAGCTCTGACATGCCAGTGACCTGCCCCTGCTCATGCTGTTGCACCACACCCCACAGTGCTCCTGTGTGTCCCGTGTTGGGCCATTCCCCCGCCAAGGGAAGCCTGGCAGCAAGGAGGGCAGGCAGGAGGATGGAGGGGAGGGGAAGAGGGATGGGGATGCAGCAGGGGCCACCCACGGAACCCTTTTGAGTGGTCTGCCTTAGCCACCTATTAGACCCCACTGAGTGAGGACTGCTGTTACCCACTTACCACACCCATGTGAGTCCCTGGCCCACCATGGTCCCTGCCCCCTACCCTTGCCGTGCTGCTTGTCAGTGGAGACTAGGCTCAGGATGGGTCGTGGCAGTGCTGGGAGGGAGACCTACAGTGGGGGGTGGCTACAGCCACCCCAAATTTTGCCATAGTCCCACTCTCAGCACTGCCGCTACCCATCTAGTGCAGACTCAGCTCTTCGTGGTGCATGGGTGGAGGCAGGACATTGAGCTGGGGCTGCGCTGGGCAGGCGGCACTGGAACTGAGAGTGGGGCTATGGCAAAATTTTGGTGTGGCTGCAGCCCCAGCCCCGTAGTCCCCCTCCCAGAGCTGTTGCAGCCTGACCCAAACCCAGCCCCTACCAAAAAGAGCCTTGTGCAGTCCCTGCTCCAGCCCACAGCTGCACCCTGCAGCTGCAGCCTGCCCGCTCTGCCTCGTGCAGATTCAGGGGGCACACACCCACCGCGTGCCCTCCTGTTGTGCACACAGTGATGGGAGCCGCCCCCCTGATGACCTGTGACTCCATCCTGCACCCCACCCCACACTGGCTGGGCAGCACCTGCTCCTGCCCCCTTCTTCACCATGGGGGGGTGTTGATCTGCCTCCCCCAAACCTCTTCCCTCCCCGCTCCCCTTCCACCACAACAGACTGACCAGATCCATGCAGCTGTGTTGGAAATTGGATTGGTATCAGCTGATACGCCTCCTTAAAAATTAGCTAACTGTATCAGACCCCAAAATCTATATCAGTGCACCTCTAGTTAGAATCCAGGCTTACGGGCTCCTAGCCATGCCTCTGCTCACCAGACCTCCAGTGACAAGTCAAAGCTATGCAGGCAAGAAACAGTATGAATTCTTAATATGCAACTGCTCACAGCAGGTGAGTATACACATGTATGAATGCACTTTTCCTAATGCAGATTAAATTTAGAACTTCCAATGTGAGGTACTAAATAAATGCTCATTAGACATTAGGCAGTAAATGCGCATTAGGCAGTACAGAAAGCATTGTTCTGAAAGTACTGAGGTCAGAAGTACTAAATAAATGCTCATTAGGCAGTACTTAAAGTACTGAAAGCACTTAAAAATACATTTTTAAAGTGATGCTTAATGTGCAGTAGCGTATTTTACTGCATATTAACATAATTGCATGTTTTTACGTGACGCTTTAATGTGCAGTAAAATAGACTACTGCGCATTAAAGGACATGTGTAGATACACCCAGCCCCTTGTAACTTTGACACAATTTAAGATTACACAGATTTAGTATGGTTTAAATGTAACGTAACTTCACCCTCCTCAGGATCATTAGAGGCTAGCAATTCCACTCATTTTGCTGAAGGTTCTCCAGATTTTGTGCATCCCACATCTGCTCAGTCTCCCTGCTTGAATAAGTTGGAGCCAACATCCAGCACATGTGCACATCTACACATACAATTAATGCACATGAATAAACTTTGGAGCTTATTGCTCTGGAGTTTATTGCTCCTTGGTGTGCTGTTTGAATGTGCACTTGGGAACAATAAACTCTGGAGCAATAAGCTTAGAGTTTATTCATGCACAGAACATTGAGCTGGGTCAAAGTAGCCCTGGTTTGTGAGGGACTTGGGGGAGGGGGTCAGCCTGCCAGCCTAGAACTGTTCCACATGACTCAGTGTGCTGTGGAGGGGTTAGCTGGGGCATGAGGGTGCTTCAGTGTGGGTATAGGCAATGTATAGAAGGGCACAGGGGGGCAAGTCCCCCCCGCAAGATCAGCCATTGCTGAAACTGCCGCCAGCTTCTGTAGGTGGTCGCCACCCCCCTCCCTTGTTGTTGACATGGCTGCTGGTGGCTGCAGGAAGTCCCCGCTTGCTACCTGTTGCTCACCACCTCCCCCCACCACCTCTGCCCGCGGCTGCGGGCAGTTCCCACTTGCCACTCACCACCAGCCACTCACCACCACTCACTGCTGCAGGCAGTCCCCACTCACCCCGTCAGTCATGGGAGGCACCAGTTGTTCATGAATGTGGGGCTAGCTAGCAGTCAGCCCCTGCGCTGAAGCATCTCATGCCCCAGCCAGCCAGGGCAGCGTCTACATGTGCACTGCTAAGTTTTTTACTCCACAGCAGGAACAAATTTGTATTTACAAGAATTATCCTGCTGAGGCATAAATTAGTTTACTCTGGCCTAACAGGGGCTCACGTGTAGATGTGCAATATTTACAGCACAGTTAATTAGTCAATTAAACGTCAACTAAATTAGCGGTAACTGTCTCATGTAAATGCACACAGCAATGTGTGGCAGCAAAGAGGCAAGTAAGTTGTAAGAACTGCAAATTAGCAAGGCAGCCAGGGCGTAGCTGGCCATGTGCGGGGGGAGTGGGGGGAGGATTTTAAAAGTTATTTCTGAAAGCTTGCTGCCCCAAACTTCCTTGTGTGATCTGGGAACCACAGAAATATTGGAAGGAAGGAAGGACTTTTTTTTTTTGACTTTTTAACTACTACTTTATTCAGGTGTTCAGGGATACAAAAAGGTTGGCTGCTTACAAAGCAAAAACCAAACAAATTACTATCAAACCAAGAACACCATGTCATTGTATTCATCACATCACACCGTGACAGACACCTTTGCTATGTTCCACGTCGTGTCTTACATGCTAGTTATGCGGTCAGAGTGCCGGCCACTATAAATAAACAATTCGTACCCTGCTCCATACAATCATACATGTGACAACACCTTCAACTTCCCACACAAAAAGGAAGCAAAAAAAGCAGCCTGGTGAGGGCCCAGGACATGGCATGAGCTGGAAGTTGTAGTCTGACACCGAGCCAGCCCAGTTGCCTAGACCGGTCATGACATCAGGGCATGTATTTGAGATGGCCATCCTCCACATGACACAGTGCTCCCTCAAGGGCCCAGTGTGTCTCAAAGGCAGGCACCGCACACCGGAGCACAGCATACTCAAACTCCAGCAAGAGGTGCACCTGCACCAGGAGGTGGAAAAGCCACAGAGCATCATCTGAGCCGGTCCTGGCAGGCCGGTTTTGGTGGCTTTTGAGGACAGCCATCTTGGCCTGACCCAGTAAAAAGTTGGCCAGGCAGACAGGGCCCTTCTCAGCTGCCTGGTACATGTAGGAGCACACGTAGGTGGTTTCCGAGAAGCTCTTGCCCAGTGCTCACAGCAGAAGCTCGAGGGTGACAAAGAGCAGCCACAGGTGGGGACAGTCAAGGAAGGCATGAAAGAGGGTCTCCTCAACTCCCCCCGAGCAGAGAAGGGACAGGCCATCGAGGCAGCTGGGTCAAAATGGGACGCAAATGTGCCAGTGGCTAGGATTGCATGCAGCAACAGCCAGTGCAGGTCGCCAGTCTTCTTGGTGGTTGGCAGCTTATACAATGTGTGCCACACTGGGTGAGCTGGTGGGGAATCTGGCAGCCCCAGACGCTGTTGACATGGTGTATCAGGGTGGCCTACCAGCACTTGGGCATGGTGGACATGAACCACCCAGGCATATAGACTTCTATATGATAGAAAAGCAAAGGGGCAACTTGTTTCACTGTCAGGAGGCACAGAGAGTATCAGCAAGGTACCAGGGCCACTGGCCAGCTCACCAGTCATGGCTGGGGTGGCTGGTAAAGCAGGAAAAGCCTCACTCAGGGCATCCTCAGTGCAGGGGACCTGGCCTGCCTGGAGATGATTGTCCAGGGTGGCTGCTGCCTCCAATGGGAGGGCAGCCCGGATGTCACACAGGAGATGGCGCATGCTGCAGACGGAACGCATGCCCAGCCGGGTGCTCAAGGCCTTGGGTGAGAGCCAGGCTAACTGAGCGGGGTCAAGGAGATGGCTCAGGTCGAGAACACGTGCCTGAATGAGAACGGCTGTGAGACTGGCAGAGGCCAGGCTTGGCACGGGGCACCTCAGAGCTAGGTTGTGCACCAGGGGTTCCCTCAGCAACTGCGGGAACTCCAGGTGATGGGCCTGGTACTGGAGGTGGAAAGTGGTTTGCCAGGCTCATACCATGCCACAGTAAAAAGCTGGAAGCACCACCCAGTTCAAAAGCATAAAGTCCAACAGGAACAGCTCCTGGTCCAAGCCAAGGGCTCCTACCCTCTGCAGAAACCGGCATGCCAGTTGTTGCCAAGGTAGGTACTCCTCACTGTACAGGAGTCGTTGAAGGGCCTGCAGGTGGAAGGCGACCACCTTGCTTGCAAGGTCAACCAAACTCTGGCCCCTCTCAGCTACAGGTAGGTAAAGGACACCACATGGGAGCCAGTGGCGCCCATCCCAGAAAAAATTGACCAGAAGGCACTGAAGTCTCTCAAATAGGTCCTCTTGTGGATCGAATACGGTGTACTGGTGCCACAAGGTCACCGCTACTAGGTTGTTCATGATGAGGACACATCCACGGTAGGAGAGGCTGGGTAGGCGCCAGTGCCACCTTTGTAGGCAGGCCTCCACTCCTTTCTCGAGGCCGGCCCAGTTGCGTGCCATGAAGGTCGATGGCCCTAGGAACACGTCCAGGATCCTAAGGCCCTCCTGGCACCAGGAGAGGCACCCTGGTAAATCTGGGGGGTCATGGTGATCCAGGCACCAAGAAACAGGGTACCACTCTTGGCCCAGTTGACACAGGCAGAAGAGGTGGATTCATAGGCTTGCTGGCAGGCTGGCAGGGCCTCCACATCTTCCTGGGTGTTAAGGAAGATGGTCGCGTCATCTGCATATGCTGATAGCCGGAGTGGAGGGGCAATGGACAGGTGCATGGCTGGTGGCAAGACCACACCACTCAGGCGACACTGCAATGCATGCAGCAGTGGCTCAATGGCCAGGGCATAAAGCATGCCCAACAGGGGGCAGCCCTGACAGATGCCTCTGCATGAGGGGAACAGGGCACAGATCACCCCATTCACCTTAAGCAGGCTGGAAGTGTCTCAATACAAGACCCAGAGAGCCCCAGTAAAAAGGGGTCCAAAGCCAAAGGTCCCCAGGGTCTGAAAGAGGTAGGCACGGTCCACCCAGTCAAAGGCTTTCTCCTGATCCAGAGAGATAAGGCCAATGTCTAGGCCAAAGAGTTCACTGGCTGTAAGTAGGTCATGCAGCAGAAACAGTGTGTCTTGGATGGTTCTGCCTGGCACACAGTAGCTCTGCTCAGGCCCAGCGACGGAGGCCATGACAGTGAGGAGGCAGGTGGCCAGCGCTTTTGCCAGAATCTTTTAATCCGTGCACAGCAGGGAGACCAGCCACCAGTTCTTAATGCAGCCAGGGTCTTCTTTCTTGGGCAGCAGCATGAGCACTGTGCGGCGGCAACTGATTGGCAAGACCTTGTTGGCAAGACTCTTCTGGAAAACATGCAGGAGACAGGGGCTGAGAAGAGGCCAGAAAGTCTTGTAGAACTCAGCAGGTAACCCGTCAAGGCCTGGGGCTTTGCTGGAGGGAAAGCCAGCTGCAGCCTCTGCCACCTCCACCAGAGACAATTCCTGCTCAAGCTTGCTGACCTCCAGGGCACCAAGGTGTGGCAGGTCCACATTGAGTTCCCGCGTGGCCTCAGGGCAGGACAGCTCAGCCGCAAACAGGTCATGATAGAAAGCAACAGCATGCTCATGTACTTCACCTGAGTCAGTGATTATCTGCCCCTCAGGAGTCTTGAGGTGATCTAAGACTTTGCTCGCTGCCCGCCATCACTCCAGGTTGAAGAAGGGGGTTGGGGCATCTGTTTTGGCCAGCCCTTGGCAGCGGGCACAGATCTTCACTCCACGGGTCGTGCTCTCTGCCAAGTCATGCAGGCACTTCCTATGGAACCAGAGGATCTCACGCAGCGCCGCATCACTGCCGGCAGCCAGCAGGGCAGCCTTGAGCTCTACCACATCTTCCTCCAGCATTCTGATATGGCGGCGCAGTTCATTTGTGGCCAGCTGAGTGTACTGCTGACAAAAAGCCAGGATCTGTACCTTGCCGACATCCCACCATAGCTTCCAGGAGGAGTAATTCGGTCTTGTGGCCTCCCAGCCCCGCCAAAATTTGGCAAAGCAGTCCCGGAAGTAAGAGTCTTGAAGCAGGCTGATGTTGAAACACCAATAGGGTGCTCTTGTGCAGGTTCTCCCTGGTAGGCTCAATTCACAGCAAGCCAGGCCATGATCTGACAGGCCTGAGGGAATGATGCAGCACAGGAGTGGCAGGTGGGTCCTGGTGGCATAAATGTGGTCGAGGCAGGCCATAGTGAGACCTCCAGCACTCATCCTGGCCCAGGTGTACTGGCACGCGTCAGGGTGCAGGGCTCGCCAAACGTCAATGAGGTCTGCAGTCTCTAAGATGGACTGCAGCTTGCAGACTGAGGGCAGGTGAGGCTCAGGCCCTGTACGGTCGAGTGGGGTATCAATGGTACAATTAAAGTCCCCACCTACAAGAAGCAGGTCATCATCCTCACTAACGTCATGCAAAAGGACGGCCAAGGTCTCAAAGAAAGTGACCCTCTCCTGGCCACCAGTAGGTGCATAGACGTTGACGAGTAGCAGATGGTGTTGTGCTAGGGTGACGCGGACCGTCAACAGGTGGCTGGGGACAATCTTCCGTGCCACCGCCGTGTCAAGCTGTAGTTGTGACGATAGGAGAGTCGCAACCCCGGCGCTAAGGTTCGTGCCATGACTCAAGAACAACTGGCCTTGCCAGGCAGCGTGCCAAGCCAACTGGCTGAGGCCGTCGGAATGTGTCTCCTGGAGGAAGGAGACAGCCAGCTGCTTCTGGTGCAGGAGCTCCAGGGCGGCCTCCCATTTCTCTGGATCTTGACAGCCGATGATGTTAAAAATGCCAATGGTTGTGGCTGCCATGGGTGTGGGTATGGGTGAGGTTTTTACTCCCTATGATTAATCGGCAAAAGGGACTCATAAGAACCCCATAGGGCTCGAGTTCCTTGGCCAGCTCCCAATCGGTCACGTGGGGGCACATTAGAAATCACCACCTTCACTGCTGGGGTGTCTGGGGCATGACAAAATAATGTGCGCCCGCAACATCTGGGCCCTCTGCACACACCCTGTTAACTAGGGTGGAATCACTCAAATAAATCATTGGGACCATGTTGACAGGACCTGCGTAGCACATGTCACGCTGTCCCAGGAGACTAGCAAGGGCATCTATGCAGACCTCAACCCCGATGTAGGGAGGGGTGTGAACCCTCAAACCGTGGGTAATGGGGAGGTTCTCGGAGGCATCCTCATGCCAGCTGCTGGGTGTAGGAGCAGCCTTTCCTGTTAGAACAAGGTTAATTTCCAGCTATAACTAAAGCAAAAGGAAAACAACAAAAAAAAGTTTATACTAACTAAAAAGATAAGTGTCTGGGAATGGAGCCACAAAACTGTAGATGGGAGGGGGAAAGGGGTGGAGGAAAAAAACAGCAGGGGGAGAAGGGGATAGAAACAGCAAAAAAAGAAAACAAAGAGGGTGGGGGCAGAAGGGGTAATTAAGAGCACCCCTCGGAAGGCAAGCTAATGGAAAAGATAACTCCCCACAGCAAACAAACAGAAAAGAAAGAGAGAAAGAAAGGAAAAGAGACAGTAAGAAAGAAGGCTGTAAAGACAAAGAAACCAGAAGTACAGGGGGGATGGGACAAAGAGGAAAGAAAAGGGGGAAAAAAGCTACAAAAATGCAAGAAAAGAATCAGAAAGTGAGATAAACAGAGGCTAGAGACCTTTAGACAGGTGGGAGTTAGAATAGAAAAGAAATAGGAAGCCGGGGAGTCTTACGCTCAGGATCTCCCCACGCAGCTCCAAGCGAGCCTGGTCCGGTGCATCCGAAGTGGAAGGAAGGAGGGTGGAAGGAAGGAAGGAAGGGCATTTTCTGGTTCTTAGAGAAAATCCAAATATTTTCATTGCAGGCTCATCCTGAATAAATTACTCAGATTTTTCCAACTGATTTTCCAGTTAGTGATAAAAAATAATTTGTTTGACCAGCATTAATTCAAATCTGAGGCCAATCCTCCTTTAGGGTTTGAAATAATATGGTTAAGTTAAATGCTGGTAGCATATGATCTCCAGATCTTCAGTGTCAAAACACTCTGCAACTTTGACTGAAAATCAGTTTTGTTTCCAACTGCTGGAAGCAGCATGAGTAGATTCATACTGCTTAGAACAGTCCTTAGAACAGCTGCTAAAGGGAATGATGCACACATTCACACAGGCACATACAGAATTTGATCTACAGGCACAAACAGAATATGATCCAAAGGCCTTGTTGAATGAGACATTTAGTACATGTTAAATCTGTGCGATATTAAAGCTAGAACATGTTCTGAGCAGTTACATGGTAACGTTTGCTACTATCCGTAACATACATAGCTTGATAATTAATGGTCCCAACTCTGGCACTGCATTGGAGTCTCGAACCAAGTGCTGCTGTGTTAGGACTGGGACCAACAATTGTCAGTCTTAGGCTTGCCACCCTCTGGGGCTGTAGGCAGCCTGCTTTAAACATAATCCTGGCGGAATCTGACAAGTGAAGGATCCAGAATCCTTCCTCGTGACGTATTTTTCATCGTCCGACCTGCAGGCTTGGTAGAACAGAGGGCTCCCTAGCTGATGTCACAGCTGGGTGAAGAGTCCAAATTTTTATGCTAACTCCATGAAGCAGTTTGATGATAGCTGAACACTGCGAGGCATGGGCCACTGTGTAGGGGAGGCTCCGGGTGATGGATAGTGCCCCTTGGCATCAGGGCAAATAATGGGTAGTCTCCCACATTTTCCACCAGGTATGGGAACAGCAAAGTCATGGCAGGAAAGACTGGGTGGACTTCCCCATAGAGACAGGTGGGTGGGCTGACTCGAGACTTGGCCCCAAGCTTTCCCCCTGTCACACACAGACACTTGAACTGACGGGGGCAGGACAAGCATTTACCAGATTTGACATTGCACCATTAGGTTGCTGCTAGCTGGGGTGTAGGAAAAGCAGAGCCCCAGGCTCACGCAACAACACATGGATCTATAAAGTTGCCGCAGGAAGAGGAATTAACAACATCCTCCCTAAAATTAGTTTACACCAAAGACATGGCAGAAGAGAACCCTTGGTGGATTTAATAGTCTACATTACTGGACAAGGTGTCAGCTCACAAGGCAGCAGACAGTGTTAGCTGGGTAGAAAAATCAAAGCGCGGGACTAAGGGCCAGCCTGGCAAATTACAAATACCAACAAAATCACCCCACTTGTCAATCATCATTCTTGACCAATTGCATCCAGGTGCACACAATACCACACTTTTCCCACACAACACCTGTGTGTTGCACACGTTACTTCACTGGTCCAAAAAGGCCACTGTGCATGTTCCCCCAGACATAATTGGGTCACCGACATCATCAAGTTAGAAAGTTCAGCTGTTCCAAACCTTCCCACCTCTAATCAATGCGCACATGCCTGTAAGGGAAATCATGCTGGGAATTCACATCCAACAAATACGTGTTACTTAATATGATCTGAAGACAATCCTCACATGAGGAGTCTATAGCAGGGCACTGATGGTGCCTGCCACTTTAGGAGTGGAGCCAAGCATCCATCAGGTCCTTGATTGCAGTGGCCATTTTAGATCTCTGGCTGCCTATATAAACAGAGCAGTTTGCTGCTGACAGCCCAGGCAGTAACATCTCCTGGCTACAGGCTACATGCAACATCCTGGAGGTAAGAGCAGGGTCTGTAGGGGATGGTTTGGAGGCTCCTGGTCCTGGACATGACCTAAAACTGCACCCTGCCAGGAGTGGGAGGCTCTCAGTAGCATGGGAGCCCCCAGGAAATGCCAGGCCAGTTACCACCCTGGTGAAAGGTGGGTAGGGGCACCTTAACCTCACCTTTCACATTTGGGTGGGTCATGTAACATTGGAGGTAGTTGGGGCCAGGCATGGCTGCAGCTGCCTCAACCCTGTGGGGTGCAAGACCATGACGAGCAAGAGTGGGGGCCAGGTATGGCTGCGGCCACCTGAGCCATGTGGGGTTCAAGACCCCAAAGAGCAAGAGTGGAGGCCAGGCATGGCTGCAGCCACCTAAGCCCTGTGGGGTGCAAGACCCTGAGGAGAGGTAGTTGGGGCCAGGCATAGCTACGGCCACCTGAGCCCACCAGGGAGGGAAGCCCCATAGCCCCAGTGAGGGTAGATGAAGAGCCCCATTGAGGAGGGTGGAGATAAGGAGTCCCAGTGAGGGGGCAGCCCTAGTGAGGGGAGGCCAAGGTATGTCTTCAAATGTCTGAGACTGCCGTTTGACCAGAGGCCAAGTAAGGGGGGCTCAGTCCAAGAGAGAGGGGTGAGTCCTGACCCCAGTATGTCCTCCACCACTGGGAGGCTGAGAGTGGGTCAAAAGTAAGAGCTATAGTAAAACACAATGACCTGCTGCTCTGGGGAGGGTGGGGAGTGAGAGTCCCTGTGAGACCCTGGAGCACCAGTCATGGTGTGGGTTAAAAATGCCCCGGTGAGGGGTGGTCCCAGAAAAGGGGGCAGAGGAGGAGGAACCTCAGTGAGGGGGCGGTGTGGAGCCCCAGTGAAGGGGCAGAGATGAGGAGCCCCAGATGGGGGGGGGGGGGGGGGGGGGCGGAACCAGAGAGCTGAGAGCCCAGTGTTGTGTGAGGGTACAGAGTTGCCCCAGGAAGGGGCCAGGGAAGCTTAGATCCAGTCAGGTAATTGGCTGGTCACTACCCCAGTGAGGGTCACAGGAGAGGCCCAAAAGACAATACATCTTCCACCCAAGTTATGAGCTAGCTAAAGCCTATGCCAATGGGGCCTACTCCAAGAGGGAGCAAGGCAGTACTAGTTGTCGACACATGAAAGAGAGAGGGTGGTGTGGGAGAGGCCCTAGTGAGAGGTGGGCAGTATAAATGTGTGCGTCTGAGGCCCGACAATGAGGCCTAAGCTTGGTCCGGCTGTAGGCCGGGAGCATTGTGTCATCTGGATGCCATCTGTGAGGCTTGGGATGCGGTGCCGGGGAGGAATGGAGCCTCAGATAGTGCCCCCTGGCATCGGGGCAAAAAATGGACAGCCTCCCACCTTAATTAACAACATAATTAATTACAACAAGGCATGACAGGTGAGACAGGTGGACAGTGTGCCCAGAGGCATGTGGGAAAACCAGCACTGAGACTGATTAGGGAGTTCCCACTTTGACACAAGGTGATAACTTTGCTATGCTATGACCATACTTGGCACATATTTTAGTACTTGAACACGCAGTTGCTTATGTGGCTTCGATGCCTACACAGTCAGATGGGTTGCAAATTGGCTGGAGGGCCACACCCAGAGAGTGGTGGTGAATGAGTCATTTCTGACCTGCAGGGATGTGGGCAGTGCGGTTCCCCAGGGCTTGGTCCTCGGGCCCACACTGTTCAACATCTTCATCAGTGACTTGGATGAGGGGGTGAAAAGCACCTCGTTCAAATTCATAGATGACACTAAGATGTGGGGAGAAGCTGGCACGCTAGAAGGGAGGAACAGGTTGCAGCTAGATCTGGACAGGTTACAGGGGTGGGCAGATGAGGACATGATGGGTTTCAACACTGACAAATGCAAGGTGCTGCACCTGGGGAGGATGCCTACAGGCTGCTGAACTCCCTTTTTGTCAGCACAGAGGCAGAAAAGGATCTTAGAGTCACTGATTCCAAAATGAATATGGCCCGCCAAGTGAGGATGCGGTCAGGAAGGCTAACCGTACCTTGTCATGCAGCCACAGATGCATCACGAGCAGGTCCAAGGAGGTGATCCTCCCCCTCTATGCAGCACTGGTCAGGCCACAGTTGGAGTACTGCGTCCAGTTCTAGGCGACGCACTTCAAGAGGGATGTCGACAGCATGGAGAGGGTCCAGAGGAGGCCACTCGCATGATCAGGGGACAGCAGGGCAGCCCCTATGAGGAGAGGCTGAGGGACCTGAACCTGTTCAGCCTCCACAAGAGAAGGCTGAGGGGGGATCTAGGGGCCATCTATAAACTGAACAAGGGGGACCATCATGCAATGGGAGAGTCCCTGTTCCCCTGAGCACTACCAGAAGTAACAAGGAGTAACGGCCATAAGTTGACTGAGAGTAGATGCAGGCTAGACATCACGAGGCACTACTTCACAGTCAGGGGGGCTAGGATCTGGAACCAACTTCCAAGGGAAGTGGTGCTTGCTCCTACCCTGGGGGTCTTCAAAAGGAGGCTAGATAATCATCTATCCAGGGTCATTTGACCCCAGTACTCTTTCCTGCCATGGCAGGGGGTTGGACCTGATGATCTGCTCAGGTTCCTTCCAACCCTACCAACTATGGAACTACGTTTTAAGTGCATTTAACACATGCTAAATGTAACATGCAACACTGTCCTAAGGAAAAAACATGAAATGCTTTCTATCCCCACAGGATTCCTATGCTAGGGAAACCCATGGCCACTGGCAATCTTGCAGGAATACTCAGTGCCAGATTTCTTGTTCCACATGACCTAGTGATATTGCTATTTCTGAGTGAGGCTGATGAAGGCGTTGGGTTGGAGGTAAAACAGCTTCTGTTTGCACTCATAGGCTCTGATGTGTAGTGAAAAGACAGGAGGTGATGAGGGAAGAGCTGACAGTTCAACCAGCTTGTGGTTTTGTTTTTGCACCTATGCTATCTCTGATCACCTGTCTTGCTACTTTGATGTGGGGCTTATCAAGCTTACTCATCTCTGAGCCCCATAATGCAGCTGAACACTTGAAAGGACTTAAAGTTAGCTTGTAAAGATGAATTGTGCAGTGACCAGCATATTTAGCAGGGCTGTGCGAAACAGCACCATTCTGCTTCGACTTCTGTTTCAACATTTCAATGGGACAGTGTTTTGTTTTGAGTTTCATTTCATTTTGAAATCACTGTTCCATTTCATTTTGTCAAAACTGTTTCACTGTTTTGATACTGTTTCAATGTTTCACCCATATGCTGTAATGGGGAAGCATGAAACTGCCTATAACTTTGTCATTTTTATCCTGATTCAGATGAACCTTGATGGCATGAACCTTGCCATGTTTCAAGGAGATTGGTGCAGAGATTTCTGGGAAACTGCACCTCAAGTTGGTGACAAGCAAAACTCCTGTCACTTGCCAGCAGCAGCAGCCTCCTGTCATCCACTCCGCAGATCCAGGGGCCTGCACCCCCAGGAGGACTGTAGGGCTCTGCAGGCCCCCATCTGCCTGCCAGATGACAGGAGGCTGGTTCTGCCTCCTGGGGCCAGCGGCAGCACCAATCTTCCTGGCGCTGGGTGCAGGCTGCGACCAGCACTGGACCCAAGAGGCAGCAGTAGCCTCCTGTGATCTGGTGGGCAGATTGGGGGCCCATGCCCCCAGGAGGAGTCCAGCACAGCCCCCACAGCCCTCCCAGAAGGCTAACAGGAGGCTGCTGCTGCCAGCTGGGACCAGTGATGAGGCCAAGCCTGGCTTTGAAACTCAAAATGTTTTGAATGCCTTTGTTTCGTTTCAAAGTTATTTTGAAGGCTTATGTTTAATTTCGATTTTGCTGTTTTGAGCTTGAAACGAATCAAAACAACTTAGAAATGAAACCCCTGGTAAAATTTCACACAGCTCTAATATTTAGCATCTCATGAATAGCAAGGAAAACATAAATTATACCAATATATGTGCTCTCACCATTTGGTTTCAGTGATAATATTGCATAAGAGCAGTTCACAGCTAGAATTGGTGAAAGATCTTACAATGGAACGATTTTCTACTGTAAAGGAAATAAAAAAGTCAGTCCATTGAAAACAGCACTTCACATGATAACATGTTGATCCTAACAAATCTTCCCATGGAACAGCGCTTGAACCTGTCTAACTAGGCAGGTGTCCTGACAGCTGACTTGCTTGCATTCCTATGTGGACAGGGTTGGGATTTTCTGAGGTTCCAAGCCTTATACTGTGGAGTTGGGAGCCTTGGAGCTTGGGCTTTCAGGCCAAATTTCAGTTTAAGAAACTGAACTCCTTCAGTTATTTCAAAAATGTTTTATTTAGAGGAGTGGGGAGGGGGAATCCCTCCTGTGGCCAGTTTCTGAAATAGGCTTTTCATTCTGAAACAAAACCAGTGTTGTCTTTTCAAAATTTTGGAATTTCCCACAGAACAGAAAGTCCAGCCTTTGATCATATCTTATGCATGGTATACTTCAAGCTGTTGTTTTGCATTGTCAGTTTGCAGCTGTGTATGGGGTGACACTAGGAAAGTGTCCTTTGCAGCCAGAAGAGCTAAAAATACTTGAAAGTTTGGTTTCATATTTTCCAAGGGGCTCTGCATGGCCACAGCATCATTGTTTTCTCTCAGCTGCTAAAACTACCCTAAAACTACTCTAAATCCAGGATATGTGTCCAGGCTTATGGCAGCTTTGCAACTCCAGAATGATGCTACAAGATGGGAGTGCTCCCCACACAACTCAGGAAGGGACCTTCAGGTCACCCAGATCAGCCCCCTGCTATTGCTGACAAATGTGTCTTAACTCCTTTCATAAACTGGTTGGATTCAGTCAATTCTTTCAGGTCTATACAAACTGAGTACCTGGGTTACTGGAGAAAGATTGCTGTGTGAAGATCTATATCCTTTTTGAGACTAGCACAGTTGTACACAGACTCTGCATTTATCTAACTGCGGTAATGTGTTAACAACGACGGTCTGTTTAAAAACAAAGCAAGCAAAAGAAATCTAACTCCACAGACTCTACAAACCACTTTAGCTTTCTCAGTACTTTGCAACTCTTTCCTCTTCTTCTGGAAAACCCTTGCAAAGGATGCAAGGACTTACAAACTAAAGGAGTCATTTTCCCCCAAAAAACCTTTAAGGGATTTAGGCATCTCTGCCCTAGTTCCAAAACCGACATGGCATTAGAGGTCTGAGTGCCATGGATTTTCAATCTGGTTAGGCTCTAAAGCCACTTTTGGAAACTAGGTATTCTACAAACACACTGTAGGAGACAGTCTCTGCCCAAACAGCTTCTGGCCTAAAAAGAAGGAATATTATCCCTGTTTTACACATGGAGAACTGAGGCCTGACGGAATACGTCTCAGAACGTTAATGGTATTTAGGTACCTAACTTGTAAATACTGGATCCAGGCTTAAGTGACTTGCCAAAGGTTAGACATTAAGTCTGTGACAGATGTAGGAATTTAACTCCCACAATGCCAACCGTTGGGATTTTTAACATGAATATTCAGAGGTCTAGGACTTTCATTATGGCTCTGGGGTCCTGCTGTCATGGAATTCTGAGAGCATTTCAGCTGCCTTTTAAATCTTTGGCTCTCATGTTTTGAGAAAGCAGTGTGATTTTTTTTTTTTATCTCTTGGAGAAGATTATCAACCAGATAACAGAGACAAAGAACCCAGTGTTAATTACTTTTTAACACCTGAGAATTTCTTGACGGGTAACTCATGGGTTTTGAAACCTTGTAGTTAGCAGCCAGGGAACACTGATCATCTACCAGAACTTGCTCAGCACCAGCCCATACTCTTACTTCTCCTAGGGGTTGCTGCTCCCACACTTGAGAGGCCCTGCAGAAGAAGAGAGTGAGTGATCCATGTATTCCAGTTGCGCTGGCTGGTGCTTTCCCTGACTGGCAGCCCCTCAGCTCTGATGCATCACCAGGTTGTTGTCTCTGGGTGTTTAATGACCAGCTCATGGAGGATCCCCCACACTATTTCCCTTTGACACTTCCTGACTCCAACCAGCACAGCCTATACTTGGTCAACGTTTTCTGTCTAAAAAGCCCCTGGCTTTGTGTTATTGAATTAATCAGTCATTTTGTACAAGGTAGAGGCCCATCATTAAGAAATTGTATCAGATTTTGCTTTTGAAATGCTCTTCTGGTAGTTTTTTATTTTATCTTTCTGCTCTTTTTCTGGATCGAAAACTCATGCTGTACCTGCGCCTTGTTTTTGTTGTTCATTCTCTGTGTGTCAAACCCAGGCTGGGGTGCACTGGGGTGAGCGTAGACACTCTGCTACCATGTATGCCAAATCTGGGAGCACAGGTCCTAGGAGATGCACCATTGTTTTCTCTCTGTGAGCAGAGGTCTGGTGACATGAATCTACTGTATTTGTTATTTGATTTTTTTTCCCACTGAACAGTTCTGGGTGCCTAATTCTCCATTGTTGTGCACCACTCTATCTGAGATCTTTCAGTACAGAGCTGTCACACTAAGCAGTGAGCAAATAGAGACTGAAGCAGCAGCCCCAGCAAGGGCCTGCAGTTCTTTTTGCAGGGTGGTCCTTGGAGACCCTTGCTTTCATAGGTAACCACATTGCTCTGTGCACTCCTGATAAATGCTGTGGTGTGAGCTGCTTGTTTAGGAAGGGAATGTTCCAGTGTCTTGTGTGGTTTGTGTTGGAAGTAGGTATAAGAATTTCCTGAACACTCTTTCCAGCTCTAACACTGAATAATGCAGTGAACTTTTTCACGTCACTTAATGCTCTGAACTTTTCTCCCCTTTTGTAACAGCTCAACTCAACTCATACTTATGTCATTGGGGATCTTTCCATTGGCTTCACCATGGGGTGGTTTAAGTTGTGACAAGGTCAGATCAAACTGCAGGGGCCCAATCTAGCATCAGGCCCTGTATAACAGAAAGGAGGCTCTGTCAGTCACTGGGGCTCCAAACTGGCACCTTCAACCCACCTGAAATTGATTTGAAGACATTTTGAGATGATGGGCAGTGTGAAGACAGTCAGGCATGAATGAGAATTTTCACTAAGTGGTGGCTTTTAATGATGTGGTGGACATAGGCCCTATGTAACAAGAGGTTAACAAATTGAGATGACTGTCTTCACTGAGTTTCACCAGCAGAATTACAGTAGCTGTGAGGTGTGGTCTTCTTGTACCCTTAGCTGACATTGCTAAGATCCTCTCACATCACTATAAGGACACAGCCTTGACTCACAGCCTTGACTCTGAATGGAAACCCCATGAAAGAATGATTCAGGCCTATGACAGAAGCATAGTCTACCCAATTTGATAAGATCTTCCTTTTTTTACTTACTTCCTTTTGAGGTCTTATCTGGCCCCATCTCCACAGCACTTGAGCTGTGCAACATGTTGGCTTCTGCATAATGCTGGTAAAGCCCCACACTACAGGGGAAGTCCCACTGACATCAGCTGTGCCTGGGATGTTGAAAGCACTGGGTCACTCACTAGTAACCTCCTTTGAAAGCAACTGCTAGTGAGAGTGAGATTATTCATTACAATTAAATCACATTAAGAGCACTTACAACTTGAATGATCACACATTAAGGCTCATTAACACATGCTAAGTGCCCTTTAGGCATTTTAGAGTTATGCCACTTCAGGCAAGGATTATCTTTGAGCTGTGCTACCTACCTTAAATTTAACTTCTGTGTATTTACCTGTGAAAACCACAAATTTGAAGTCCTCCAGTATCCTAAGAGGCATTGCTTCTAGGGGACTAGCTATCATCGAGGATTCTATGACCCTGGACTGATAGATAAGAACAGGTGGAGAGCTGCCGGGCTTCCTCCCCACCCCAACTCCCTAATCACCCACTCTGCCCCAGTTCACTCCCCTGTAATCCTAATTGCCCCCTTTGCCCCCATCAGCCCTCCCCTATGCAGATCACTGCCCTGCCACCTTGATCATTCTGAGAGTGATGGAGGTGCTGGTGGGGGGGGGGGTCCTTTCCCTGCCTACTCCTGGGATTCTTTAGACCATGCCATCCCTGTGTGTTCAGATCTAGCCCCTGCCAAGCCCTGAAATTGGAGGGGAGATGTGGAGGGCAGGGAGTAGGCTAAGAGCTGTCAGGCAGGTGTAGGGCTGGGTGGGGGTTGGATCCCAGTGCATAGGGACAGTAGTGTGATGCAGGGAACCCAGAAACAGGCAGGGATGGGGAACCACCCCCATTTTTCCTACCTTTGGTGCCACCCTTGCTGCTCTTGGGCTGATTGAGGTGGAAGGGAACCCATCTGGGAGTGGAAAGGCTGATTATGGGATAGAAGGGGGATCTGGGACCTGATGTGGGGAAGTGGGAGTGATCTAAGTAGCAGAAGGAGGGACCTTCTTTCCTTCTTCCCCTGCTTAAACTGTGGGTACACTAGAGACCTTGTGAGCAGCAGAGGTATGGAGCAGACTTGCAGCCCCACATCACATGCCTGCTCTTGAGGTCTCTAGCTGCAGGTCTGAACACTGCACATTAGAGGAGTGTTAACCCCAAGTGTATGACTGATCATCACTAGAAATCTCACTGTGATTACGCATCACAATTAGATGACATTAAGACCCTTTAAAATGTGAATGATCACATGTTAAGACTTGTTAACATGTCCTAAGTGCCCTCAAGGAGTCTTAAAATATATGCCACTTTAAGTGAGCATTCTTTTTGATCTGTGCTAGCTATGATAGATTCATAGAATCATAGAGAAAGAGCTAAAAGGTCATCTAGGAGGTCATTGAATCCAACTCCCTGCCTGAGGCAGGATCATCCCTATCCAAACCATCCTATACAACCCATAATCTAAACTCTACATAAAACTACCATCAACCCTGATACAAAACTGACCTAACACCCTAACCTGCATGGGACAGGGAACCCTAACCCTGTCCCAAGGAAGAAGGTATGCACCTATAAGGCCAGAACCTTCGGGCATGGAGGGCTGGTAAGGAAGGGGTTAACCGCTGAACTGGGATGGCTAGTCAGCTGACCGGAAGAGTCAGGACTATAAAAACCCTGGGTGGAATGGCAGTAGGGGATCAGTGGGATCAGCAGCTGCAGGGGGAGTGGTCCCCCTAAGAGCTCCAGGAAGAAGCTTGGGTAGCAGTCCATGGCAGGAAGGGGAAAGCTATGGAAGCCCCTGTGAGATGATGATTGCATCCACAACCAGGACTGTAGCCAGCAGTGTGGAGCTGAGACTTGAAGAGAGTTCATGTAAACTGACCCACTGCATTGATTAGCATGGACAGCTATTATTATTATATATATTTTTTGTGATTGTTGAATAAGACTGGTGGTTTGGGAGAGGCTATTACAGGATGGAGGAGGCCTCATTTTTGGGACCCTCTACAGAGTGGGTACCTCGGTGCCAGTGAGGGTGCAGTTTTGGGGTAATAAACCCCAGTGCCAGTGAGGGCACAGCCTTTGGGGCCACAGACCCTGGTGCCAGTTAAGGCACAGTTTTTTGGGAGCAGACACCAGGCACCAGTGAGGGCACAACTTTTGGGGGACACAAATCCCAGTATTTGAAGGTGTATTTTGTCTTTTTTGTTTGTTTGTTTGGACTGACGGATGCGGGTTGTGTTGTGCCCAGGTTTTGAACCTGTGACCAGCTGGTTGTGGGTCAAGCTCCTGTGCCTCTGGACAGGCTCCATAAGGGAGCAGGAAAAGCTAGAGCCTTGGAGTCAAACCCTGTTTAATGGGTTCAGATGTGGAGGCCTAGCCAGAGAAAACAGGGGTCAAGCCATAATAGGCGAGACCTCAACATACCAAAAAATAATAGGCAGTCTCCCTCAAAAAAAAAAAACATTCCATCAAGACATGGCAGGTGAGATTAGGGTGGGATTGAAGAATTACAGAGCAAGCCCCAAGGGTGCCCCACTTAAGGTGTAGGTGACCAGAAAGATGGCGCCGGGGAGGGCAACATGTCACACTGCCACAGATAAAACAAGGGAACCACTGCAGTCAATGTCCTGCCTCTATGAAATGTTTGCAATATATGCTCAAGCGATCCTCAGGAGAGGGCCACACCCCCATGTGGTACAGACAAAAAAACCCATCATCTGTACTAAAATGACCATGAGATAAAATTCCTTTCTGACCCCAGATATGGTGATTGATCTAACCATGAGCACAGAGATAAGACCATCTAGCCAGGAACCTCTGGCTTTGGATCTGACAGGCGGGTCCAGATGAGTGCACATGTGCCTCCTGCCCCATCTCAAACCCTTTTGAGATGGGGCAAGAGGCACATGAAGGAATGAAAAAAATGTTCCCCACACTGCAAACTTGCAGCACAGGGAGAAAATCAAACCCCTGGATATCCAGGGGTCTAAAAAAAACAGAGTTTAAAAAAGTGGGGCAAGGCACAGTCCTAGACCATGCCCTGAGGCAACCAGAGGCTGGGCACTCCACAGAGATGCTCTGGCTGCCAGAGTGTCTCTGTGGTTGGCCCTTGCCCTGGTGCTGAAATGTGCAGCCTGCCAGGCAGTGTGCTGCAGCACCAGGTCTCCAGTGCCGGTAAGTAAGGGGTTGCGGGGGGCTGGGGGAGGGGACCATGGAAGGGACTCCCACTTGTCCTGCCCACTCCCCCAGCCCCCCCAGCCCTGCCCCCCCTGGCCATACCACCCACCTGCCCCTCTGACCCCCCCACCAGTCACTTCCCTGCCTGGCCCCAGCCCCTGAGAGCTAGTAGCCCTGAACTACTTGCCAGCACAGGTGCTGGCCCAGGGCTCTAGCTCCCCCTGGCTGCAGATCCAGGAGGAGCCAGGCAAGGTTATTTTGCCCCAAGTGGCACAATGTGCTCCACAATAAAGTGCATGTCCAAGCACGTGCACTAAGGCAAAAAGCCCCAGCTCAAATTTGCACCACTTCCATTTGAGCTGTTGAAAGCGCACGTGGTTGCATGTGTGGATGCATCTGACAAGTGCATTAGCACTCACCAGTCAAAGTCCCTAGCCTTGGGTATAGCCAACACTCAGTGCTTCTGGGAAGGCTTCAAAACACCATGACACATTTTCTAGCTAACAAGGAGGCATACACACAATGGCATACATCATGTGTACACCAGCAGCATACCTACAGGCTGGGGAACTCCCTTCTCGTCAGTGCAGAGGCAGAAAAGGATCTTGGAGTCATTATTGATGCCAAAATGAATGTGGGCCAACAATGTGGGGACGTGGTCAGGAAGGCCAACCATACCTTTTTATGCATCCACAGATGCATCTCAAGCAGGACCAAAGAGGTGATCCTCCCCATCTATGCGACACGGGTCAGGCTGCAGTTGGAGTTCTGAGTCCAGTTCTGGGTGCTGCACTTCAGGAGGGATGTGGACAACATGGAGAGGATCTAGAGGAGGGCCACTCGCATGTTCAGGGGTTAGCAGGGCAGATCCTATGAGGAGAGGTTAAGTGATCTGAACCCGTTCAGCCTCCACAAGTGAAGACTGAGGGGGGATCTAGTAGCAGTTTACAAACTGGTCAGGGGGACCAGCAGGCATTGGGGGAGTCCCTGTTCCCCTGAGCACTCCCAGGAATAACTAGGAATAATGGTCACAAGCTGGCAGAGGGTAGATTTAGGCTAGATATCAGGAGGCGCTACTTCACCGTCAGGGCAGCTAGTATCTGGAACCAACTTCCAAGAGAAGTGGTGCTGGCTCCTACCCTGGGGGTCTTTAAAAGGAAGCTGGATGAACACCTTGCTGGGGTCGTTTGACCCCAGTACTCTTTCCTGCCATGGCAGGGGGTCGGACTTGATGATCTGCTCAGGTCCCTTATGGCCCTACCAACTATGAAACTATGAAATATGTAGCCACAAAGCGGGGGGAGGGGTGAAGGATGGGCACAATCAGTGAAGCCCAAAAGCATGGAAAATATCCATGGTAGAACATAGGCATAGATATGCCTAGATCTCTCCTGACCAGTGGCTATCCAACTTCTTCTTGAACACCTCCAGTGATGGAGTCTGCTACATTGCTAGGCAGTCTATTCCACTGCCTCAGTAATCTAACAGTGAAGTTTTTCCCATCTAAACTTACTTTTCTAAAACTTCCAGCCATTGGCCTGAGTTCTCGTCTCTACAGGAAGAGGGAAAAGGTGCTTGCCTTCTTCTTTATGGCAGCCATTCAAGTATTTGAAGACTGCTGTCACATCCCACATCTTTTCTGCAAGCTGAACATGCTTAACTCTTTCAGCCTCTCCTCATAATGACTTGCTTTACAAGCCCTTTATGATCTTTGTTGCCCTCCTCTGGACCCTCTTTAAACTTTGCCATGTCCTTTTTCAAATGTAGAGCCCAGAACAGCACAGTACCCCAAATGGGTTCTAACCAGTGCTGAGTAGAAAGGCACTATCACCTCTTGTGCCTGGCACATAATGCTTCTGTTGATGCATCCCAAAATCACATTTGCCTTTTGAGTGGCAGCATCACATTGCAGACTCATATTGAGTCTGTGGTCTACCAAGACCCCCAAGTCTTTTCCATAGTGCTGCCCTCCTGCCAGGTTTCATTCATTCTATATTTGTGTTGTGTTTTTGATTATTCCTCCTGAGGTTTAGCAATTGCATTTGTCTATATTGAACTTCATCCTGCTAAATATAGTCCAAATTTCTCATCTGAATCCCACCACTGTGTTTGCAATCCATCTCAGTTCCATGTCATATGCAAGCTTGCTCAAGAAGCTTTCTGTGCCAGGATGTAAATCGTTAATAAGCAGAATGAGCAGCATCAGGCCCAGGGCAGACATTTTGACATAGACCTGTTAATAATTACCATTTGTTTACGGTTATTGAGTCAGCTATCTATTTTCCTCATTGTAGTTTTATCTAGCCCACATTTTTTAAATTTGTTTGTGAATATGTCACATGGGACCTCATCAAAGGCCTTGCTGAAGTCCAAATACACTATATCCACAGCATTACCTTCATCCACCCAAGTATTTACTTTGTCAAAGAAGAGGATCAGGTTTGTTTGACAATTTGCTTTGCATAAATCCATGCTGGTTGCTTGTGATCAGTCTTTCCTTGTCTAGATGCTTGCAAATATCCTTCCTTAGGATATGCTCCAGTGACTTCCCAGGTGTTGAGATGAAGCTAACCAGTTTGCAGTTCCCTGGGTCCTCCTTTTTCCATTTTTTAAAGAGGGGACCTATGTTGGCCATTTTCCACTCCTCTAGTACCTGGGATATCCCTCATGACTTGATCAAGATCATTGCTAAGGGCAACAACATCTCCTCTATCGGATCGTTCAGGACCCTGGGATAAAGCTCATCCAGCCCTGATGACTTGAATTGATTCAAACCCAACAAAACCTCTCAGTCTGTCTCTTCTGTTTTCTCGTTCCTCAGTCAACCCCCTTCCTTATCTAGATAATTTTTATTAGGTGTCTGGCTGCAGCTTAATTTTTGGGGAAGACTGAGGTAAAGTAGCTGGTAAGCAAATCTTCCTCTTTACATCTTTAGTTAGAAGTTCCCCTTGGCTTGTTAACAGAAGACCTAAGGCTTCCTTGGTCTTTCTTTTTTGGCCAACGTACTTACAGAACCTCTTCTTGTTGTCCATAATCTCCTTTGCCAGGTAAAGCTTGTTCTTAATATTTGCCTTTATGAGTGTGTCCCTGAAAGTTCTTGATGATTCCTGGTATGCTTCCATGGTGACCTGCCCATTCTTCCATAGCCTTTATGCTTTCCTTTTGCATTTAAGATATTTTAGAAACTCCTAATGCAGCCACATTGGTCTCTTGCCATTCTTGTGTGTTCATCATGTTGAGACAGTTACTTGTCTGGATTCCAATACTGTGCCCTTTGGAAGCTCCCAGACCTCCTGGGTGCCTTTATCTTTCAATCTATCCCCCCCCATTGCACCACTCCTATTAACTTCTTGAATCAGATAAAATTTACCTTTTTGAAATCTAGCATCCTAATTTTGCTGACCTCAAGCTTTCCCTGTCTCAGGATCTGGAATTCTAGCATATAATGATCACTTCTTCCTAAGTTATTCATCATCTTCACATCCTCCACTAATTTGTCCTTGTTGGTCAGGACAAGATCCAAGACACATGATCCCTTAGCTGTAGACTCCACTTTTTACTACAGTTTACTACACTTTCTGAAGGAGAAAGTTGTTCTTTACACACTGGCTTCATATTTTATGTTTGGTTTCATTATTTTTCCAGCACGTCTGGAAAATTGAAGTTTCCCATCAATACCACCTGATAGATTTGCCACCTGCTTGAAAAGTGCTTCATCCACCTCCTCTTCCTGATTAGGTAGTCTATATTAAATCTCCACCATTATAACTTGCTGCATTTTTCATCTTCACCCACATTATTTTTGTTTAGCCATCTTTTTCCTTCAGAACAAGGGAAAATACACTCTGCAAGAACCTGCATACCAAAAATCTGAACCAGGGCCCTTGCACACACTAACACAAATGTGCACAATTTCCTGCTCTCTGGCTCCCTCCTATGGCAAACTCCCTCTCTATTTGCTGCCCCCTGCTCCCTGTTCACCCAGTTTTCTGCTGATTGCCTTTTTATAAGGCTACCTCTATCCTAGCTCTACTCCTCAATTACCTAAACCACCCCCACCCAGAGCAAGCCCTGTCAGTCATTCCAGAATGGGGTGGGGGTGAAGAAATGAAAAAAAAAGAGAGAGAGAGAAAAGATAGGGGGTGGGGGGTGGAAAGAGGAGGGGAGGTGAAAAAGGAAGCACACACTACAAGGGGGAGGAAGGGAGAGGTGGGGCAGGGATTAAGCCCAAACACACAAACTGGCCATTAGGCAAATAATTAGCACCAATCAGCCACAATGCTAAGTCACTACCACAGAGAAAATCCTCTTCAAGGCAGTCCTACTCCTGAGCTGGCTGTCCCAGAGCCATTGCTCTGCTTACCTCTCAGCTTGCCTAGCTCCAGTTAACTTCTGGGTGTTAACCTGAGGTAAAATCACCAATTTTCAGTCATCCAGTATCCCAAGAGGCACTGTTCCCAGGTGGATTATCTATCATCCTGGACTCTATATCCCTGGACTGACACCTAGGAACAGCTGGGCAACAGGTGGGTGGTTGGGGAAGGGGTGATTGGGGAGGGAGGGAAAGGGGGGGAGCAGAGGGGCCAAGGGGAGGGAGGAATGGGGAAAGGGGTTGGGGAGGGGAAGGCAAAAGGACAGGATGAGGATTGAGTGAATGAGTGGGAAGCTGCCAAACTGCTGCTTCCTCTGTCCCCCATTGCTCCCCTGCCACCCCAATTGCCCCCTGTATGGCCCATCAGCTCTTCCACTCCTGGATCACTGCCCTGCCACCCTGATCATCTGGAGAGTGATGAAGGCACTGGTGGGGGCTTTCCCCCTCTCTGCCCACTCCTGGGGCCCAGTCCCCATGTGACTGGATCCAGGTACATGGCTTCAAACTATGGCTCCATGGAGCCTTGCAAGTGAAGGAGATGCTGGTTGGGTGGGCGGCAGGGAGAAAGGACGTGGCAGGAAGCTGTGAGGCTTGGTGGGGGCTGAGTCCAGGTACGTGGAGGCAGTGTAGGCTGTAAGGAACCCAGGAGCAGGTAAGGAGGGATGACCCATGAAAGGGTTGAGAGGGAATCCAGGGGACAAAAGGAGGCAACAGGTTGATTTGGGGGGCAGAACGGGTGATCCAAGCAGTGTGTGGGGCCCCTTCCCCCTCCTCTTCCTTAGCCTATACTGTCATTAGAGAGCCAGCAAGCATGGCAAGCATGGAGCAGACTTGCAGCCCCTTGCCATGCACCTGGTCACCAGCTCTCTAGCAGGAGGTCTGAGCAATGCACATTGAAGAGGCTATTGGAGAACTCCTGTCACTGAGAAAAATGGTGTCTTGTCACCTCACCAAGAACAATGGGACTCAGAGGGGGGTTGAACATTTTTAACTACTGACTACTTTGGCACAGATACCTGATGGGAGCCAAGCTGTTTTAGAAACATGACCTCTAGGAACAAATTGGGTACAATTCCTTTCAGGCCATGGCAGGAAGCCAGGCTCAAGGACTGGGAAGGTGTTGAGCACAGTTGGGTGCTGTGCAAACAGATTGCTGGTAAAGGTGAAGGGAAAGTGGCTTCCAGCTTCAGGTACAGTCATTTGTGACAGTGACTCAAACTGTTCTGGAGATGAGTTGCTGTGGGGGCACTTCCTGTGGTCACCCACAGGGACTGTGAAGTATATTTCAGTGGCTGACATTGGTGATGTCACATCAGCACATGAATGTCAACCCCTTTGGTAACTGACCATTCCAGGTGGGCCCCCTGGATTCTCTCCCTGCCCTAGGCTCTGGCCGGGAGGAACCTGGGTGAGGGTGGGACTTTCTTCCAGTCACTCCTCTGTTCATGTCTCCGGTCAGTGTCCACTGGTTCCGTCAACTCATACAGGGGGCAATGTCCCCTTCCAGATCCCTTGTTATTAACATATGACCTCACTCTTATTCCTGTTTTCTTTTTAATTGTCCCAGGAAATCTGCTGTTGTGTCCCCAGTGGCCTCCTTTATTAAGGGAGATTTACTTCTTTTTTTTTTGTGATAGGCCTAAGCCAGAGGTGGGCAATTATTTCAGCTGGTGGGCAACTTAACGAGCTTTGGTGAGGACCACACACAAATCTTTCAGAAGATATCATTTTAATAAATTATAGATAAAAAACAAATCACATCAAGCATCAATAACATATTTTAATTTTATTTAAAAAATGATTTTTGTCCTGATTTATATTTTTTTGAGTAGTATGTATGGAGACAATTGCATAATAGCTGAAAAGAAAGTCTGCCACCACTGAGAACCATCCAGCTCCATCCTCTTTGAAATCCTCCTTCAGGTAGTTGAAGGCTGCCATTAAACCCCTTTCAGTCTTTTCTTCTCTAAACTAAATAAGCCCAATTCCCTCAACCCCCTCCCCATAAGATATGTACCCTATTCTAACTCTCGGTAAGCCCATTGGAAAGACTCCCCCAATGTCACTGCCAACTGCATGTTGTAAATTCTCCTAGATGGGGATTATTTCTAGCAAAGTTCTACATATACTCAGAGTCCTCTAGGCACCATAACTACTAACTACAGTTTGCCCTTTCCTGACTTCTCTTTATAAGCAGCATATGCAGTAAAATGTCGCAAGGTTCTCTGAACAGGGGGAGTAAGAACCTGTGTGTTCTGGGTGTATTATGCATTATGTATTAACCTTTATTACATTCTCCACCCAGGAATGTCAGGCCAGTCTTCTGTCTAGTTGCAGCATTCCTGTACTCTCAAACTCACAAGCAGACAACTGTGAACACCTGCCAAGCTGAGGAATAGGGTAATAATTTTATTTTAGGCACGCCCAAAATGAATATCTTTTCAAAATTTTGGAGAACCCAAGAGTAAAAAAACAAAACAAAACTGTGTAGTTCAAATATTTTAAACAAAACTGAAGTAAATGTCCTTAAAAAGTCATTAAAGATGTCCAAAAAGAAAGTTTGCTGTTTTGGTTTTCTTTTGTTTGAAATAAATCATAAAAATCAATACAAATTCACAAAAACTTTCACTTGACAAAAATCTGAAACGTTGGTGAAAAGCAGTTTTATAGTAAAAAATGTTCACAGCCATAACTGATCAATCTTTTTTTTTTCTCTGCTTCTGAGGCAGTGACAGGGGGAGTGACATTATGTCCACTTTATTGAGGTAAACTGAGGCACATGACAGGCCCAAAGCCTGTAACTGAGCGAGGGCATGAGATGAGAGCGTGTAAATACTAGGCAGCACCTGAACTTCTTGAAGGGGCAGGGAGGGGGGAGCTTTCTGAGTGCAGGCACTTTCAATATTTGTTGCGTTTCCAAGATCAAAATAAAATATTCTTCTTTCTAATCCTCTCCTATGGTTATTTTTGGGTTTAACAGTTAAAAGCTCACCACATCCTGCCTGAGCTAGGCTCTTTCCCCCGCCCCAACCATGCTCATTTAGCAGTTGAGAACAGTTTTCTGCCTACCTACTCTTGATCTGACTGCTATTTGCACATCCAGGTTCCTCCTTTAAGTCCTTCTCACCCCTCCAACCTGCATATTCGTGGTGACCTATGTGCCTCCTCCCTCTGCCCACTCAGGAGGCCCAGGCTATTAGGACCTATTGTTAACAGACCCAAGCCCAAAGTAAGAAAGTCCTTGCTTGACAGGGTTTCTGTTCTCACAAAGTAATGCTCCAACTTTTCCAGATTTGATCAGACAAGATCCTTGTGAAATGCGGCTCACCAAAGATCATTTCTGAGGTTTTCTATAGTCTCCACAATTGGCACTACCATCATACTGTTCTGCCACTTTGGAAAATCAGGGCAGGCAGTATCACAGGACACTCAGGGCTTCCAGGGAGAGCGCCTCTCTACTTGTTTCACATGGACTTTTGGAAAGATGTGGTATCAACAAGAAGCTGAATCAGCTCTCCAAATTCTCCTAATCTCTACTTTAAATTTCCCCTACTGCAGCTTAAGGACCCCTACAGCCACAGAAAAAAGCCCATTCTCCATGCTTTCTTTAATCATTCTACAATCTTCAAAATTCCTGAAATCAAATCCCTCCCTTAGTCTTCTCTTCTCCAGATTAAATAACCCTAGTTCTTTCAGCTTTCCCTCACAAGTCATGCTTCCCAGGCTCCTGGGCATTTTTGTTGCTCTACAGTGGACTCTCTCCAATCTGTCCACATCCTTCTTGAAGTGTGGGGCCCGAAACTGGACACATACTCTACATGAGGCCTCAGCAGGGGAAGAGTCACTTCCCTTGATTTGTAAGTCACCCACTTTTTGACACAATTCAGGAATCTGTTGGCTCTTGTTGCAAGAAAAAAAGAAAGAAAGACTTTGACTTTTAGAAACATTTATTCCAGAGAGGGTGACAAATGGGGAGGTAGTATTGATCATGTACAGGTTGGCCCAAAGATCTAGGCCTCAAGGACAAGGCCTGGGCTCATGGCCTGCAAAGCATGCCCACACACTCTAGACAAAACAAAACAAAACACAAAGAACAAAGGACTTTGACTTTTGACTTTTAAGAGACGTTTATTCCAGGAAGGACGACAAATGTTGAGCAGTAGAAACTATGTACAATTTGGTCCAAGGATCTGGGCCTCGAGGACATGGCCTGGGCTCATGGCCTGTAAGGCCTGCCCACATACTTTAGACAAAAAAACCCCAGAAAAATAAAAACACAAAGAACAAAAGTAGTATTTACATATATACATATATACAGTTCTTGCCAGTGGGGACACCCAGGGGGGCCTCAGGACATCAGGGGTTGGCCCAGCTGGACAAAGCCGAAGGTCTCAGCTCACTGGGAGTGTCTCTGCACCTTGAGGAGCTGGTGGTGTCACAGGGCAAGGAGCAGGGTTCCCCCTTGACTCGGCACAGTGCCCTGTTGACGGCCCAGCATTCCTCAAAGGTGGACACTGTCCATTGGAGGATTGCATGCTCGAATTCAAGAGAGAGGTGGGCCTGCACCAGCAGGTGGAAAAGCTGCAGGGCGTCATGCATCCCAGTCCCAGTGAGCCGGTTTCACCGGCTCTTCATGGTGGCCATCTTGGCCTGGCCCACCAGGAATTTTGCCAGGCTGACTGCGGCCTGCTCAGCCGCCCGGTATGGGAAGGAGTAGATGTAGGTTTCCTTTGAGTAGTCCTGGTCCAGTGCCTGAAGCAGCGTCCAGAGGGTGGCAAAGAGCGGCTGCAGCAGGAGGCAGTTGAGGAAGGCATGGAAAATGTCCTCTTCTAGAACCCCTGGGGAGAAGGGGCAGGCCACAGAGGCCACCAGGTCCAGGTGGAGCACAAAGGTGCCAGTGGCCAGGATGGTGTGCACCAATCTCCACTGGAGGTCACCGGTCTTCTTGGCGGTGGGTGCCTTGTACAGTGTGCGCTATGCTGGGGTCCTGGGCTATGCCAGGTGCTACTGCCATGCAGTGTTGGGGCAGTCGGCCAGCACCTGGGTATGCTGAGTGTGCACCACCCATGCGTAGAGTGCCTTCTGGGGCAGCGTGCCAAAGCAGCAGCCCGTATTGCTGCTGGGGGGCACAGGTACCCTGAGCAGTGTGTTGGGCCAGTCAGCCAGGTCACCGGCCACCGCTGGGATGACTGGCAATGGTGTAAAGGTGTCACCTGTGGTGTCTGTGGTGGGGTGGGCCTGATGAGCCTGCAGGTAGCCTTCTAGGGCAGTCGCTGCTTCCATCAGGAGGGCAGCCCTAACAGCGTGCAGAAGCTGGCCAATGGTGCGGATGGAGTGCAGTGCCATCCGGGAAGCCAGGACTTTGGGTGACAGCTAGCCTGACTGAGCAGGCTCCAGGAGGTGCCCAAGGCAGGTGGTGTGCACCTCAATGAGAGCAGCCATGAGGCTGGCGGAGGCCAGCCTTGGCATGACATGCTGCAGGGCCAGGTTGTGGACCAGGGACTCCTGAAGCACCTGTGGGAAATGCAGGTGCCTGGCTTGGGGACAGGGATGGAAGGCAGCTCATGAGGCCCACACCATGCTGCGGTAGAACAGGGGAAGGACCGCCCCGTTTAGGAAGGTGAAGTCCAGCTTAAAGAGCTCCTGGTCAAGGCCAAGGCCCCCCACTTGGTGCAGGAATCGACATGCCAGCTGCTGCCATGGGAGGTGGCCCTCGGCATACAAAAGCCACTGGAGGGCTTGCAGGCAGTAGGAAGCTGCCCTGCTGGCCAGGTCAATCAGGCCCTGGCCCCCCTCGGTGGTAGGCAGGTAAAGGGCAGCTCACGGGAGCCAGTGGCATCCATCCCAGAGGAAGTCCACTAGGAGCCACTGCAGTATCTTGAGTAGCTCCAGTGGAGGGTCCAGCATGGCGCAGCAGTGCCACAGGGTCGCCACTGCCAGGTTGTTGGTGATAAGGACCTGGCTGCAGTAGGAGAGGGCGGGCAAGTGCCAGCGCTGCAGGTGGGTCTCCACTCCCTCCACCAGCTTCTCCCAGTTGTGGGCTGCAAAGGCCGGCAGCCCCAGGAACACTCCCAGGACTTTGAGGCCTTCCCAGTGCCAGGCAAGGCCCCCTGGCAGGTCCGGAGGTTTCCTGCTGGTCCATGTTCTGAGCAGGAGCATGTCGCTTTTGCCCCAGTTGATGTGGGCCAATGCAGCGAGCTCATAGGTGCGTTGGCAGTCCACCAGGGCCTGCACATCCTCCTGGCTGCCCAGGAAGACTGTCGCATTATCCGCGTATGCCATCAACTGGATTGGGGGACCGGTGGTTGGGCCCGGTGCCAGTGGCAGGGTTAAGCCAGTCAAGCGACGTCACAGAGCATGCAGCAGCAGTTCGATGGCCAGTGCATACAGCATGCCCGAAAGCGGGCAGCCCTGGAGTATGCCGTGATGCACTGGGAATGGGGAGCACAGCACGCCATTCACCTTGAGCAGGCTGGAGGCATTGTGGTACAGGACCCGGAGGGCCGTGATGAAAAGAGGCCCAAAGCCAAAAGCCTCAAGGGTGCCAAGCAGGTACCAGTGGTCGACATGCTTGAAGCCCTTCTCCTGGTCCAGGGAGACCAAGCCGATGTCCAGGCCAAAAAGCTCCTCAGCTGTAAGCAGGTTACGCAGCAGAAACAGGTTGTCCTGGATGACCCTTCCCAGGACACAGTAGCTCTGCTCCGGCCTCATGACGGAGGCCATGACAGTGCAGAGATGGTTCACCAGCACCTTTGCCAGGATCTTATAGTCAGCGCACAGAAGGGAGATGGGCCACTGGTTCTTAAGGCAGCCCAGGTCCCCCTTCTTGGACAGCAAGGTGAACACTGCCCAGTGGCAGCTGGTTGACAGGGTCCTTTCAGAGAGGCTCTCGCAGAAAATATGGAGGAGGCTGGGCCCAAGGAGAGGCCAGAAGGCTTTGTAAAATTCCACGGGTAGTCCATCCAGGCCTGGGGCCCTGCCCAAGGCAAGGCCCCCCACAGCAGCCTCAAGTTCTGCCAGGGAGAGTTTGCACTCCAGAGCCTCGACTTGCAAAGCACTGAGGCACGGTAGGTCCTTATGCAGCTGCCAAGCGGCCACTGGACAAATGGGGTCAACTGCAAACAAGTCCCGATAGAAGGTGACAGCATGCCCCCGCACTTCACCCGGGTCCGGGCGCAGCCATCCCTCTGGGGTCTGGAGATGCTCCAGTGTCTTTGCCGCAGTCCATCGTCTCTCCAGGCCAAAGAGAAGCCAGTTGGGGCATCGGCCTCTACTAGCTCCTGGCAGTGGCCATGAACCTGCGCACCATGGACCGCACCCTCTGCCAGCTCTGGCAGGCATTTCTTGCAGGACCGGAGGCTCTTGAGGAGTGCCGCATCATTGCCTGCATGGAGCAGGGCTGCCTCAAGCTCCGCCACGTCCTCCTCCAGCTCCTGGGTGTGGCGGCAGATCTGGCTTGCTGCCAGCTGGGAATACTGCTGGCAGAATGCCCAAATCTGGGTCTTCCCCATATCCCACCACAGCCACCAGGAGGGGTAGTCTGCTCGCGCAGCCTCCCAGCTCCTCCAGAGGTGGGCAGAGCAGTCCCCAAAGTGGGTGTCCTGTAGCAGGATGATGTTGAGGCACCAGTAAGGGGCCCGTGTGAATGCTCTGCCAGTCAGGCTCAGTTCACAGCAGACTAGGGCGTGGTCTGAAAGGCCTGACGGGAGGATGTGGCTGCTGTGTAGCAATGGCAGGTGGTGCTGGGCAATGTGAAGGTGGTCAAGGCAGGCCATGGCGATCTCACTGGCACTCATCTTTGCCCAGGTGTATTGGTGCATGTCAGCGTGGAGGACCCGCCAGGCGTCAATGAGATCTGCTGCCTCCAGCACTGTCCGCAGCTTGCGGGCTGAAGGAGATGTGGCTCCGGCCCCATCTGGTCTAGCAGCGCATCGAAGGTGCAATTGAAATCCCCGCCCATGAGGAGAAAGTCATCGTTCTTGCTGGCGTCATGCAGGAGGTCGCCCAGGGTCTCTAGGAAGGCTACCCTCTCTCTCCCATTGGTGGGTGTGTAGACGTTGATGAGGAGCAAGCTCTAGTGTGCCAGGGTGATGTGGATGGTCAGCAGCCAGCCGGGGACAACCTCTCATACCACCGCTGAGTCATATTGCAGCTGCAGCGAGAGGAGGGTCATCACTTCTGCGCTGAGGTTGGTGCTGTAGCTCAAAAATAAGTGGCCTCTCCAGACAGCGTGCCAGTCAGCTTGGACATACATGTCGCTGTGCATCTCCTGGAGGAAGGCGATTGCCAGCCACGTTTGCTGCAAGCCCTCCAGGATGGCTGTCTACTTCACCGGGTCTCTGCAGCTGTTGGTGTTTAGTGAGGCAATGGTGGTAACTGCCATGAGCAGAAGAATAGAGAGGGAAGGTAGGCAGGGTACCGATGGGAGAGAAGGTGACAGAGCTGGGCAAAAAAACCACAGAGACAGGGGAAGGCCTATTCTTGCCCAACCCTATTCTGTGGGCCGACCTCAGCCCCACACCTCCCTCACCCGGGTCACCAGCTTCTCAAGGTGGAAGGCATGTTGACGCGTGCCCAGGTCCTGGCACATGAGCCTCGCCACATCACTAGCAGCATGGACAAACTGCGCAGGGTCCAGGCACGATTGCCCAATACTTTCAGCCACATTCCTTTGGCCCTTGGTCTGATCTAAGAGGTTGAGGAGGCCTCCATAGCTGGGGGCCACCCACAGTGGGTTCTCCAGCAGGAGCTGGATGTTGCTGACTGAGAACTGGCAGGACTGTACTCTAGGAGGGGACTTCCCAGTGAAACCGGTGAAGGTGCCCTCAAAGGCCAGGCTCCCTAGCAGGGCCCCTCAACATCTGGGTCGTGGCCTGTCTCCAGGAGATTGATCCCCATCTGCTTTTGGGGGCAAATGTCATCCCCAAGGTAAGGGGCTCTGCAGGAGGGAGGCAGCAGGAATCAAAGGGAGAGCACAGGCAGGGGTGGGGAAGGGGAAGAGGCAAACAAGGCAGCCAGAGCCCAGGGGAAAATGCTCAGAAAGTGGGGGAAAGAGGCAGAGAGGGGGTCCCCAAGCACAAGCTGGGGAGAGGCAATGGGTTCGGGGGATGGGGAGAGGAATGGGGCAGGGCGGGGCAGGGAGTCGGGGGGAATGCTCAGAAGGGACCTGAGCTGCAGGAGCTCAGAAGGGCTTCACCTGTCGGCAGCCATCTTGAAAGAAAGAAAGAAAGAACGACTTTTTATAAAGGTTTATTAAGGGGAAAGGGGGATAACAACCCAACAAAGTAATAAAACACTACCCAGGTACAAAAGACAGAGCCTAAGACTTTGGCCTGAAAGCCCTGCTCTCACAGTCTAAAAACAAAAATATCCAGTGCAACAGACTGCTGACACCTCTGCCAGTGCCCCAAGAATGGGGCTAGAGTATCACAGTGTGAAGACTAAATAGCCACCCTCGACATAGCAGAGAACCCCCTGAATTGCCCAACATGCCTGGAAGGTGTCAATTTTAATCTGTATTGTTACGTTGTCTGCTTATTAGCTTAACCTTTTTATTAACTATTATTTACGCAAACTATATCTTTTGTTGTCATAAGTAAAATTCATTCTTTTTTGTAAGTAAAACTTGTCATTTCTTTCCTTTCCAACATCACCTTCTTGATCGCGAACCAAAAAGCCCAGTGGCTAATAAAGTTGCAGTGCTCAGTCAGTCTGCAACTAAATTGATATACTCACAGTGCCCAGCTGGCGTGTGACACACGTGGCAGACAAGAGTGCCGATGACCAGTATCCCACATAGCAAATGCCACTGGAGGTCACTGGTTTTTTTGGAGATGGGGGACTTACAAAGTGTGCACCCGTGGAGCAGGCTGGCATAAGTGCCAGTGCTGCTACATGCCTCCACCACACCATATCAAGTTGAGTGGCAAGGACATGGGCATGGTGGACCTGAATCATCCACAGATACAGGGTCTTCTGGGGGAGCGTGTTGAAGCAGATCCCGGTACCACTGTCAGGAGACACGGGAAAACCAGTAAGGGGGCAGGCCCACCACCCAGGTTACTATCCACAACCAGGACAACGGGCAGTGGTGGAAAGGGCTCACCTAGGACATCCCCACCAGGGAGCGTTCTCTGTGATTGGAGGTGCTCCTCCACAGGGGCTGCTAAATCCTCTGGGAGAATGGCCTGCACATCCCTTAGGAAGTGGGCAGCACAGAGGACTGAGTGCATGCCCAAGAGGGTGGCAAGAGCCTCAGCTTACAACCAGTCTGACTGGGTCATATCGAGGAGGTATCCCAGCCGGATGGTATGCAACTGGATGAGGGAGTCGACAGGGCTACTAGAAGTGAGGCTTGGCAGACTGTGCTGCAGGGCTGGGTTATGGACCAGGGGCTCCTGCAGTAACTGTGGAAACTTCAGATGCCTGGCTTGGGGCAGGAGGCTAAAGGCAGCTCACCAGGACCATGCCATGCTTCGATAGAAGGGTAGGAGGACACCCCAATCCAGGCAGGTGGGGTCCAGAAGGAAGAGCTCCCAGTCAAAACCAAGGCCCCCCACCTCCAAGCAAAAATAAATTAGCTAGCTGCCAGCAGGGGAAGAGGTCCTCACAGTAGAGGAGCCTTTGGAGGGTCTGTAGGTAGAAGGCTGCCACCCTGCCCACCATGTCAACCAAGCCCTGGCCTCCCTTGGCCACCAGCAAATAATGAATGGCTCAGGGGAGCCAGCAATGTCTGTCCCAAAAGAAGTCCACAGGCAGTCACTGGAGCTTCTCAAGCAGGTCCGGCAGGGGGTCCAACATGGTGCAATGGTGCCACAATGCTGCAGCTGCCAGGTTGTTAACAATAAGGACCCACCCATGGTAGGAGAGGCTGGCTAGAGACCAGCACCATCACTTCACGCATGTCTCCATCTCAGCACCAAGATCCTCCCAGTTCCATGCCAAGAAGTCTGATGGCATAAAGGAACACCCCCAGGGCCTTGAGGCTCTCCTAATGCCAGGTAAGACCACCAGGCAAGTCATGGGGGAGGGGGTTGACCCAGGGAGTGAGAAAGAGGGTGTCGCTCTTGGTCCACTTCACGTGAGCTGAAGAGGCATGCTCATAGGTTTCTTGACAGATGACCAAGGACATCACCCTGGGTGCAGATGAGGACAATCACGTTGTCTGCATGTGCTGTCAGCCTGACCTACAGGCAGCCAGCTGAGACAGAGGCAGATGGAAAAGTCATTCTGGTCAGGTGCTGCCACAGTGCATGTAGTAGGGGCTCGATGGACAATGCGTACAGCATTCCTGACAGAGGGCAGCCCTGGTGGATGCCCCTGCAAGCCAGAAATGAGATGCAGAGAGTGCCATTCACCTTCAGGATGTTCAAAATGTCCCAATACAGGACCTGGAGGGCGGAGGTGAAGATGGGCCCAAAGCTGAAGGCCTCAAGGGTCCGAAACAGGTAGTCATGGCTGACCCAATCTAAAGCTTTCTCCTGGTCCAAGGACACGAGCCTGATGTTGAGGCCGAAGAGGTCTGCAGCCATCAGAAGGTCTTGAAGCAGAAACACATGGTCCTGCTGTGGCTGTGCTCAGGGCCAATGATGGAAGTCATAATGGTGTGCAGCCAGTTAGCCAAAGACTTGGCCAGGGTCTTGTAATTGGTGCACAAGAGGGACACTGGTCACCAGTTCTTGATGCAGCTAAGGTCTCCTTTCTTAAGCAGCAGGGTAAGGACTGCTTAGCGACAGCTGATTGGCATTGTCAAGTCTGTGAGGCTCTCATGGAAGACACACAGGAGGAAGGGGCTGAGGAGAGGCCAGAAGGTCTTATAAAACTCAGGAGGCAATACATCGATACCAGGGACTTTGCTTGAGGTGAGGTCCCTGATGGTGGCTGTGAGTTCCTCCAAAGACAGTTCTCACTCAGGATGGTCAGCCTCTGATGAGCAAAGCCTAGGGAGGCCATCATGTAAGCGCCTAGCAGACACAAGTTGGTTCAGGTGCAAACAGTTCCTGGTAGAAGATGATGGCATGGCATTGGATCTCAACAGGATCTGTGAATGTTTGGCCATCTTGGGTCTTGAGATGGTCAATGACCTTCCATGCGGCTCATCATTTCTCAAGGCTAAAGAAGTGAATTGGGGCATCAGTCCCTGCCAGCTCTTGGCAGCGGGCATGAACCTTCACACCCTGGGCTGCATTCTCTGCCAGCTCCAGCAGATCTTTCTTGTGGATCTTAAGACTCTTGAGCAGCCCTGCATCACCACCAGCATTATGCAGGGCCACCTCAAGCTGTGCCACATCATTCTCCAACTCCTGAACACGGCAGTAAAGTTCTCTTGTTGCCAACTGCATGTACTGCTGACAGAAAATTATAATCTGCACCTTTCCCACATCCCACCACTGCTTCCAGAAGGGGAAAAAGCTCTTGTAGCCTCCCATGTCTGCCAGAAGAGAGAAAAGCAGTCATGTAAATGAACATCCTGCAAAAGAGTAGTGTTGAGGCACCAGTAGGGTGCCCAGGAATGCATCCTGTCAGGAAGGCTCAGCACACAGCAAACCAGGCTATGATCTTACAGTCCTGCTGTGATAATGCGGCTGCTGTTCAGGAGCAATAGCTGGTTCCTAGTGATGTACAGGTGGTCAAGGCATGCCATGGGCAGCCCACTGGCAGTCACCTTCAGCCAAGTATACCTCAGATTGACTTGGAGATGGTGCCAGACATCAACAAGGTCCACTGCCTCTAAAGCAGTCCACAGCTTCTGGGCCAAGGATGGATGGGGCTCTGGCCCATTCCAGTCAAGATGTGCATCAACTGTCTCCACCCAGGAGGAGAAGGTCATCACCATCAGCAGCACTCTGTAAAAGTCAGCCAGGTTCTCAAAGAAGGTGGTCCATTCTCATCCAGTAGTGGGCACATGGGTGTTAATAAGGAGGAGGCAATGTTATGTAAACTGGATGTGAATGGTGAGCAGGTGGCCAGGGACAACCTCTTGGGCTACCTTTGAGTCAGGTGTCAGCTGTGGTGACAGGAGGATTGCAACCCCTGCTCTGAGGGAGGTGTTATGACTGAAGAAAGTGAGGCCATTTCCGATGGCTTGCCAGTCAGCTTGATTGGCTGCATTGGTGTGTTTTTCCTGCAGAAAGGTGATGGCACAGTAAACCAAAGAGAGCTGTCTGCTTCACAGGGTTTCTGCAGCCATTGGCATTAAGAGAGCCAAAGGTTGTGGAAGCCATGTGTGAAGGTGTAGAAGGGGGGACAGGCAAGGCCAAAACAGAGGGAGAGCCAACAGAGGGGAGCAAACATGCAGTACAGGGAAAGACTGGGCCTACAACTCCCCAGATGGCACTTCTCTTAACAAGTGCCCAATATCACCCGCAAGCTTGCTAAGGGGAAAGCTATAACGCTGCATCCCTGGACTGGAGTGTACTGCTGCTGCTGCACCCTTAGTGGATACCACAAATGTCTCAGGGTCTGGAAACCATTTTTGTACGTGCTGTACAACCCTCCGGTGGTGCTTGGTCAGGTCTAGAAACTCTATGAGGTGTTCAACAGAGTAGCCAGCACAGGGAGGTTCTTCAGAGGCAGGAACAGGTTTCACCTCCGGGGTGGGGACACTCCCTACTGAGGGAGGAACCTTGGCTGACTTGTGGGGGCACTACTCCCTGAGGGAGGACGTCTGTTGACTCATCCTCAAAGGCAGAAACAAATCCAATTCTGAGGAGTAGGAGCTTATATACATCAGGAACTGAGAGTGGCTGAGTCCCAGGAGGAGCACTTGTCTGCTCACCACGATCCTCAGCAGCAGGCCCCATGGGAGCAGTGTCACCTGGCGGGTCTTGGGGGTGTGACATCAGTCCTTGATCTCTTGGGCGGGATGCTCTCCTGGGCTGGGCACTCTTGCTCCCAGAGCCATTTGGGGTCCAACCTTCATATCAGTCTCATCAGGCTCAAGGATCTGAGAGATAAGGGGAGGGTCATCAGACTCCCCACCACCAGCTCACTTCCAGCCACTACGGGGTCTGGGGGAGATGCCAAGGAGGCAGGCAGAGAGGGGTGGCCCCTGCTCAATAACTTCACCTCCCCTTGAACTGGGGGAGGTCTTGAGGGGATAAGGAGGCCTTTTTAGAAGACCCCTTTTTTCTGGGACTTGCCCTTTCCAGCAGGAGGGGCCAAATCCTACCCTGAGGGGGAAGGGAAAAGGGGGACAGGTCCACCAGCACAGAGCCAGCTGACTCCAACGAAATGGGGGGGGTGACTTGGGGGAAGACCCGTCCCCACCACCCGACAGAGATGCCGCACCAAAGGTGGATAAGCCACCATCAGGCGCAGCCTCAGGAGGCTCCGCTGCAGCCGGCTTCTTTTTTGGGCACTGGGTAACCAGGTGAGACCTCTTACCACAGTGAAGACATGACGTGTCCCCAGTGGTGAGGTAGACATTGTACCACTGCCCATCAATCATGAAGAACATGGACTGAGGGAAACCCCGACCCTCCCTGGTAAGCAGCATGAACACCTGTCTTTTAAAGGACAGGATGTGCTGGAGCTCAGGAACCTTGCTGCCAAGCAGGAGTTTATGGACTGGCCCTGTAACCATACCATAAGGGTGCAGGCAGTTAGTGAGGTCCTCATCTGAGAGAAACAGAGGCAAGTTTGAGGCTACCACATGAATGGCCGGTGTGTCTAGAGCTGTTGCGAGGCAAAAAAAACACCCTGACCAACACCCCTGCTACCACAACCTTATTCACTAAAGCTGGGGAAGATGATGGGGATTGAACTCACCCAGGCAGCATAGAGGACATGCTTACAGCCTGTGAGTGCCCCCACAGCAGCAGCACACTCCTCCACTCCAATGAAGTCGGGGACCAAAGCTCTGGTCCAGAGGGGCTGAAGCCCCAGCAGTGAACTGCTGGGAGCTGCCTCCAGCCATTCCAGCAAAAAAGGGGTTAACCCTGCAGGGAAGCAGAGGGGTGGGGGATGGGCAGCCCTCTGCCCCCAGGAACAAAGAAGCTGGAAACAATGGAACTAGCTAACCAAGGTAGAGAGAAGCCTAAGCAATATGACAGGGAAGGGAGAACCATTAAACAGCAGCAGAAAGCTACAGGGAGATGGAGGGGAAGGGGAAAGGGGGAAAAAAAGAAGAAAAAACCCTGAGGAAGGGGTAGAGGGTGACTGCAGGAGAAAGTGCTGGGAAAAGAGGGAAAAGGCAGGGGAAAGTAATGAAAGTGGGGAACTACAGTGGGAAAGGGGTCAGACTGTCTAGAGGAGGGAAAACAAAAACAAGAGGAGAAAGGCTCACAAAACGGGGAAGGTCTCAGAGCTCTGAGCAGACACTCCTGTTGGTGGCCATCTTGAAAGAAAGCAATAAAGATAAAAGCACACTGGTGGCACATATTCATCTTATGGTCCACCATAACTCCCAGGTCTTTCTCTGCAGTACTACAGTCTCACTAGTCATTCTTTAGTCTGTATTTGTGCATGCAGTTATTTTGTCCAAAGTGCTGAACTTTGCACTTGTCCTTTTTGAACCCCATCTTATTGATTGCAAACCACTTCTCCAGTCTGTCAAGCTCATTCTGGATCCTAATCCTGCCATCCAGAGCATTAGCAACATCACCTAACATGGTGTTATTTGCAAATATTCTAAGCATACACCTGATCCCGTCATCCAAATCATTAATGAAGTTGTTGACTAGTACAGACAGATTCCTAGGGAACCTCACTTGTACTTCCTTCCAGCTAGATATCAAATTACTGATGACTACTCATTGAGCATGATGGTCCCACCAGTTATGTATCAATGTTATAGTATATTTCCCTAGCTTGTTAATGAGAATGACATTGTGTCCCACAACAAAAGCCTTGCAACAGTAAAGATATATCACATCCATTGCTCTACTCCCATCCACGGAGGCTATTACATTAATGTAGAAGGAAATCAGGTTGATCAGGAACATCTTAATTTGGAACAACCAGCATGGATTCACTAGAAACACCTTGTTCTCCTTTAGGTGCTTCACATTAAATTCCTGGAGGATCTGCTCTATAGTTTCATAGTGTCTAGGGTTGGAAGGGACCTGAGTAGATCATCTAGTCCGAACCCCTGCCATGGCCGGAAAGAGTACTGCAGTCAAACGACCCCAGCAAGGTGCACATCTAACCTCCTTTTAAAGACCTCCAGAGTAGGAGCCAGCACCACTTTTCTTGGAACTTGGTTCCAGATCCTAGCCGCCCTGACAGTGAAGTAGCGCCTCCTGATATCCAGCCTAAATCTACCCTCTGCCAGCTTGTGACTGTTATTCCTGGTCACTCCTGGCAGTGTTTGGGGGAACAGGGACTTCCTCAATGCCTCCTGATCCCCCCTGGCTAGTTTGTAACAGGCCACTAGATCCCCCCTCAGCCTTCTCTTGTGGAGGCTGAACAGGTTCAGGTCCCATAGCCTTTCCTCATAGGGCCTGCCCTGCTGCCCCCGATCATGTGAGTGGCCCTCCTCTGGACACTCCCCATGCTGTCTACACCCCTCTTGGAGTGCAGAGTCCAGAACTGGACACAGTACTCCAGCTCTGGCCTGACCAGTGCCGCATAGAGAGGGAGTATCACTTCCTTGGACCTGCTTGGGATGCATCTGTGGATGCATGACAAGGTACAGTTGGCCTTCCTGACTGCATCTCCACACTGCCGGCCCATGTTCATCTTGGAGTCAATGATGACTCCAAGATCCTTTTCTGCCTCTGTACTGACAAGAAGGGAGTTTCCCAGCCTGTAGGTATGGTGCCGGTTGTTCCTTCCCAGGTGCAGCACCTTGCACTTGTCGGTGTTGAATCCCATCCTATTCTTATCCGCCCACCCCTGTAACCTGTCTAGGTCAGATTGCAGCCTATTCCTCCATTGTAGCATGTCCACACAGGGTGCTTTTCACCCCCTCGTCCAAGTCACTGATGAAGATGTTGAACAGTGCAGGCCCGAGGACCGAGACCTGCGGAACCCCACAGCCCACATCCCTCCAGGCCGAAAATGACCCATCCACCACCACTCTCTGGGTGCAGCCCTCCAGCCAGTTGGTGACCCAATTGACCATGTAAGTGTCGACACCACAGTCCCCCAGTTTCTTAACGAGAACAGGGTGAGAGACAGTGTCGAAGGCCTTCTGAAAGTCCAGGAAGACTATGTCCACTGCTACCCCTGCATCTAAGAATTTTGTGTTCTGATCATAGAAGGCCACCAGGTTGGTCCGACAGGACCTGCCACTAATGAACCCATGTTGGTTGGCCCTAAAGATGACCTCCCCTACTGGCCCCTAATGGACATGTGCCAAGATAATTCTCTCAAAAAGCTTGCCCAGGATTGAGGTAAGACTAACTGGCCTATAGTTTCCCAGGTCCTCCTTCTTCCCCTTTTTGAAGATGGGAACCATGTTGGCCCTCTTCCAGTCCTCTGGCACACCAGGGCACCATGAGTGCTTGTAAAGCCATGTGAGGGGTCCTGCAATGACCTCAGCCAATTCCTTTAGTACTCTAGGGTGGAGATCATCTGGACTGGCTTACTTGAACACATCCAGTCCCTCCAGAAGTTCTCTAACTAGTTTCTCACTAACCGTTGGCCTAGGTGTGCCTCCCCTGGGGCCTGAGGGGCGCCCAGCGGGGCGGTGACTGTTCCTGTCCCTGCTTAGGAAAATGGAGGCAAAGAAGTCTTTTAATATGTTGGCTTTGTCATCTGGTGTGATGACCAAATTTCCTAATGTGTCCTGCAGGGGTCCCACATTACCCAGAACCTTCTTTTTACCCCCTTTAAAGAAGGACTGTATTTAAAGAAGGACTTCTTATTGTCCTTAATCTGGGAAGCTAGTCCCAGTTCCATCTCTGCCTTGGCCTTCCTGCCTGCCCCCCTACATCCCCAAGCAACTGCAGTATAGTCTTCCCTGGTGATGGCCCCTCCTTTCCATTGGGTGTATGCCTCCCTTTTAGCTAGGAGACATTCCTGGATGCTTTTGGTGAGCCATGGGGGCTTGTGTGCCCTCCTGCTCCCTTTGATCAGTGTTGGGATTACCTCCCTTTGGGCTTAGAGGATTGTCTCCTTAAGGAGCAACCACTCTCCTTGGACACCTGGCTCCCCTCCCCTCTGGGACCTCAGTGCTTCCCCAACTATTCTCCTTATCCCATTGAAGTTTGCCCTCCTGAAATCTAGGGTTGCTGCCTTGCTGCAGGCCTTTGCCACCTTGCACTGGATGGTGAATTCCAGCAGGCGATGATCACTATTGCCCAGGTGGTCGAGCACCCGCAGCTCCCTCACCAGGTCCTCTCCCGTGACCAGCACCAGGTCCAAGAAGGCATTTCCGCTGGTGGAGCTGTGCACCTCCTGGGTTAGATGGAGGTCCTGCACTCTGGTTAAGAACCTTCGTGAGCGGTCAGACCTGGCTGACTGCTCTTCCCAGCAGATGTCCGGGAAGTTCAGGTCCCCCATGACTACCACATCCTTAGACTTCACTACCTCCGTGAGCTGACCTAAGAATTTCTGGTAGAGCTCTTCCCCTTGGTTGGGAGGTCTGTAGTAGACCCCCACTGTTAAGTGTCTTTCCCCTTGACTGCCTTATATTTTAACCCAAAGCACTTCAGAGTTCCCTTCCTCTGATTCTTATGATTTCTGCATTCCAGAGTACTAAAGGAATTGGCAGAGGAGATCCTGCAGCCATTGGCAATGATATTCATGAAGTTGTGGGAGATGGAAAAGGTACCAGAGGACTGGAAAAGGGCCAATGTAGTTCCTCTCTTTTCCCTTTGCAAAAAATAAGGGGACCCAAGGAGCTACAGACCAATTAGCCTCACCTCAGTCTAGGAAGTTACTGGAACATATCCTAAGGAATTCCATTTGCAATCGTCTGGAGGAGAAATTTTAATCACAAAAAAAAAAAAAATCATGCCCAACAAATTCGATCTCCTTCTTTGACAAAGTAACTATTTGGGTGGATGAAAGGAATGCTGTGGATATAGTATATTTGGACTTCAGCTAGGCGTTTGATAAGATAGGTCCTGCATGACCTTCTCATAAGCAAATTGGAGAAATGGGGACTGGACAAAACTACTGTAAGGTGGATAAACAACTGGCTTAATAGCCACAAGCAAAGGGCAATTATAAACAGATCCATGTCAGCATGGCAGAAGGCTCTGAGTGGAGCCCCACAAGGGTCTGTACTGAGCTCAGTGCTGGTAATGAAAGGGACCTGAGAGACCCCATGAGCAAATCCCCAGAACCCTGAATGGGCTGTACAAGTCCACAACAAAACAAGAAACCTATCTCCAGAGCAGGAAGCAGCAGGGCTGTGAAAATGTGTGGCATGGCTACTGCGGTTTAAGAGCCAGCTGTCAATCAAGCTGGGTGGTGCCAGGATGATGATGTCAGCCTCTGGTGCCACCACAGGAGATTTAAAAGACACCCGGAGTGCCAGGGAGAAAGAAGGAGAGCCGGCCTTTGCGCCAGTTACGGCAGAGGCAGCGGGACACCAAAGCAGGGAGGTGGCAGAGCCCCACGGCTCAATATAAAATGGAACAATAAGACTTCATGCTCCTGAGGCTAAAGAGTGAAGCTTCAATTCCTGAGGAAATCCAGCAGCATGAGGGAGCTGGGAGAGTTGCCTGCAGGCTAATCAGGGCATTAGCCAGAATAAAGGCGACCCTCCAGAAAATAGGCCCTTCTTCATTTCTTCCTTTTAAAAAAAATTCTTTTAGTTTGTTGAAGTGACAGTTCAGACCTGGACATACCAGAATCCTGAAGTCAGGGCTTAACCCAAAGAATAACCCCTTGTTGGCAAGAGACAAGCTAACAATTCAGTTAAGGCTAGGAAGTACCTTCTTCATTGCCTCAGGTCAAAAGCTGGACCAGATCAGAATCCTGTACCAGTTCCCATCAACTTAATGTCTACAGCTGGCATGTGGCTCAGGATGTAGGGGAGGTGGATCCCCCTTCCTGAGCACTCTCAAATCTGTGAGTACCCCAAGTGGGACCCCTGTATTACGAACACTGAACCTCTCCTATTCAATTTGTTAACATCAAAGTAGTGGCAGGAGAGTTGAGCGGAGGCCTTACTTGGTGGGGGCTCAACATAAATCTCACCTTTGGATAACTGGGAGTGTTACAGTGCTGTTCAACGTGTGTATTATGATTTGGATGCTGGAATAGAAAGCTTCTTGAGCAAATCTGCAGACAACATGAAACTGGGAAGGGTTATGAACGCAGAGACTGTTCAGAAGGATCTCAACAGTTTGGAAAGTTGTACTGGAGCTAACAGGATGAATTTCAGTGTAGAAAAATGCAAGGTGCTGCCCCTTGGGAAGAATAATCATAATCACAAATACTAAATCTGATGGCCACCTATAAGTTTATCAGGGGTGACCACCAGGATCTGGGGGAACGTTTGTTCGCCAGAGCGCCCCGAGGGATGACTAGGTCGAACGGTCACAAACTCCTGCAAGACCATTTCAGGCTGGACATAAGGAAGAATTTCTTTACTGTCTGAGCCCCCAGGGTCTGGAACAGCCTGCCATCGGAGGTGGTTCAAGCACCTACATTGAACACCTTCAAGAGTAAATTGGATGCTTATCTTGCTAGGATCCTATGACCCCAGCTGACTTCCTGCCCTTTGGGCAGGGGGCTGGACTCGATGATCTCCCGAGGTTCCTTCCAGCCCTGATGTCTATGAAATCTATGAAATGGGTGATAGGTGGCTGGATAGCACCAGTATGGAGAAGGATTTGAGACAAAGGCTTGGTAAATCAAGTTCAATAAGTCCAAAGGCTGCTGCAACCATTGGGGCACCTTAGATGCTATAGCAACCCTCCTCCACTCTTCCTTGTGTTTAACTAGCTTTGTGCACTCTGTCAATTGAAGCCCTGTCCAGTCTTTAATATTGGATCCCTAGATCTCCTTGGGTCTACCTCTTTTTTTCCCCTCTTTCTCTCTGTATTATTGTGTTCTACCTTTTTGTGACATGTCCAAACCATTGCAGCTTCCTTCATTACACAACCTCCCACAACGGTTTGTAAGTTCTAATTTCTCAACTAATTTCCTGCCTGACGCACTTAATGTACAAGACACACAGCAGTTTCCTAAAGCAGCACATTTCAGATGCCTCAGTTTTGTTCTCTAACTTCTTATTAAGCACCCATGCCTCACATCCCTAAATCATTGTAGAGATAACCAAAGTATGCAGCAGATGTAACTTTACCTTCAGTGTAATATTGCTGCTTGTTCAAATTTTCTTTAGCTTTGTTAGTTGGCTGGTGGCAATGCTATTCTGGTCTTGACTTCCTTTTCAGATATTAAGTCTTCTGTGATAGTGCCTATCACAGGATATACTTAACTTGTTACTCTTTCTAGTTTTTCATTGCTGATCTTCACATCAACATTGCTGTCAGTGATCTTGGAGGTTGTCATAACTTTGCTTTTCTTAGTGCTTATTTCCATTGTGTAGCTCTTTGCAGTTCTGTCTAACATTGTTGCAAGTTCTTGAAGCTCTTCAGATGTCCCTGCTACTAGAATGATGTCAACAGCACAGTGCAGGTTGTTGATCTTTCATCCTCCAACTAATACAGTTCCTGTGTAGAGCAAAATCAGAGAAATCCCATAGAGCAAACTCCCATGGTTGGGTATCCTTTGATCATGCATCTGAGTTACTGCAAGCTATTTATCTAGTTGGATCTCAAGTAGCTTACTCACAAGTATCATCCAGAGGCAGGTGGAGATTAATACTGGAGGCAGGCAGTTCCTTGATCATGAGTTTTGAGAGAGAGAGAGCAAGTTTCAGATGGTCCAGCTCTTCTCTCTCTCTGAGTCTTCCTCATGGCTGCTGCCCCCTCCTCCTGGGCCGTCCTTAACTTATATCGCCCTTGTGACCTCATTTACCTGGTCCAATGGAGGCCAGCACCTGTTGGCTGTCAGCCAACCAATTTGAAATCTATCACTAGTTGCTGGGCAGACTGGCAGTTCCTAGCTCCCCAGGGAGCAAGCCCCTCACCCAGGTATGTGATACCAGCCATGTAGGCAGAGGGAGCAGGTTTCCCCCTCCCTCAGGAATGTGTCCAGCTCAGCTTACCTAAAGAGATAGGGTAAGGTGTGTATCCTCTGCTGGGCCCACCCTAACCAAATTGTCACAGAGCAGAGTTTATGGGGAGAAACAGAGGTGGCCTTCTGCCACAGCTCCAGTGAAATGTTCACCTGAGCCCCTGTATCTCGTTTAAATGAAATCATTATCCCATGCACTTCCAGTGGCAGGATCTAGTCCTTCTCGGTAGCTCTGCTTGATTCTATTGTATCTATATAATACTCTCCCTCTGAAGTATCTTCAGCCATATGCACCTGGACTTTATGGGCTTACAGTTTGCAACATTTGGCAAAATGATAATTCTTACCACAATTAAAACAGCTTTCCTAATTGTTTGGATCCATGCTTCATTCCATACCTGCTGCATGCTTGCCTCCATCTGCCCCTTACTCCATCTGCCCCAGTTGTGGTGGCTGGGGCAATCTCCATTTGAATTGGCCTTTTCTGTCTGTCCTTACTACTTATTGCATGGACAACACCCTCAGCTGCATTCAGCTCGTTGGCCTGGGCCTTCACAGTTTCAGCTGCTCTACAAATCTGTATAGTTTTTTTTCCTAGGGATAGGTCTCCCTCCTGTAGCATCCTCTCTTTTAATCCATTTTATATAATGCCACAAATGAATCTATCCCTGATCAGAGAATCTGTTATGTCCCCCAAAACACAGGTCTTGCTGGGTCTTTTTAACTCTGTGATATAGTGCTCTATGCTTTCATCTGGTTTTTACATGCACATGAAAAAATTATGTCTTTCAAAAAGTCTCATTTAATTTTGGCACACCCTATTCTTCAAATTTATTCAATATCTCACTTAATTTCATGTTTTAGCCTGGAGCAAATGTGAAGTTGTTGTCCACCTCAAGCGCTTCTTCCCCTACCACATGCAAGAAAATGGATGATTTAACTTCATCGGTTTTCTCTTCTGCTCCTATAGCTGCTAAATACAACTCAAACTTTTGACTATTTTTTTCCAGTTTTCTGTGATATTGCCTGACAACTGAAGGCAAGAAGGGGCTTGTAATGCATCCATATTTAACTATCTCTCTCAGCTGGTTATGAATCTGCCTTGCACAGAGGCCTTTTTTCCTTGCTGAGTGTAGTTTCCAGGCCCTGAATAATCAGTTTTCTCCTAAAGATAACACTGCAGATCAAGCCAATCTTCCCCATTTACCACTTCTAAAACCATGTAACTGTTTAGGTCCCATAGTGAACAACAGGAATTATGAGTGAGGAAGAGAACAGATCTTTAATGATACCACACCATGGTGTTCTTCCATCTTGAACCCCCCAACGAAGGATCATGTTCAAATTCCTCAGGTTACAAGACAGTCCCTTGTAAGGGACTGTCTCCAGAGTCTAATCCTTATCACTGCACCTAACATGTTGAAAGACATTTGTTGTGTATTGTATACATGCTTTAAACAATTGTGAGTCCTCTCACTGTGTGGTGTTGTTTTTTATTGAACAGAAAAAAAGACACCATGTATACCTAACTAGGTATAATATATTGCATATATGTACTAGCATATCATTTGAGAAGATGTTTTGTCCAGACGTTCACATCATGTGAGCTGATATCACTTCACTAACATAAATGTGGCAGTGCTTCTTTATTCTTGCTGAAGTCTGGCCTGATGTTACTCTGCTGTCAACCCCATATATTAAAAAAATCAGGAAATAAGCTCTCCCCCTACTACTGTGTCCCACCCCCCACCTCCCATTATAAGACTGTTTGTTTGATTTTTTTTTCCTTAAATTGTAGTGTTTTTAAGCCTCTTTCCATTTGCTTCCTGGTTTCTGATCATTTAGCAGTCATCAGTTTTTTTCTCTGCAACCAGATTTTTCTTGATGCATGTTGCTTTCAGAAAGTTGCCTTGGCAATCTAGGTGTTCTTCTCTCTCCTCGTAGAGTAACAAGACTGCATTGCATCTGTATAATATATTTATGTCTTTGTATTTGAATTCCAACAGTCTTCAGGGTGGGGGGGCATGGCAATAGTTTAGTTGTGGGAGGGTATCCTTTGCAGAGTTAATAACATGACCACAGTTTTGGAAAGGAGGAGGAACCTGACAATCTAGAAATGTAGATGATTCCAAGAAACCTTTGTACATTTTGATAGCTTCTTCCAAGTTACAGTTTATCCCTAGCCTGCTCCAAGGAGCACTAAAATCTTGCCAAACCAAGATGAGACAACAGGATGTTGCAGGTCCCAGACTGACTCCGTGCTATGTAGAAATATGCATTCAATGAACTGATCATTGGTTCTTGGGTGATTTCCCATCCCCCCAGACAAGAGATCATATAACTGGATCAGATCAACATCCCATCTGTTTCAGGCCTCTCTGTTTGACAGTGGCCAGCACAAGATACTGGAAAGGAGATCAAACGAGAACCTGAATGACCAACTATGGAGTGATCTGCTTAGAGGAAGTCTCCTGCCAGTTCCAGGTTGAGATTGGTGTGTGTCCCTATACAAGGTTTCTAACCACCCTTGGTGTCAATGTTAGGACGTTTGAAACACCTTATATAATGGAACAATGGGTGTCTTGTCTGAGATTGTGAGCTGCTCCTTTTGGAATTTCACACATTTGGAAAAAAGACACGATTGTCTGTTAATAAAGAGCTGAATTGCAAATCATTAATGATTTGGGTGATGGGATCGAGTTCATGTTTAGAATATTTGCAGATGACACCAAGTTGGGTGTGGTTGCTGATGCTCTGGAGGGCAGGATTGGGATCCAGAATGAGCTGGATAAACTAGAGAAATGGTCTGCAATCAGCGACAAGAGATTCAACAAGGACAAGTGCAAAGTCCTGCACTTGGGACAGAATAACTGCATGTACAAATACAGACTGAGGAGTGACTAGCGAGACTGCAGTACTGCAGAGAAGGACCTGAGGGTTGCAGTGGACCATAAGCTGAATATAAGCCATAGCATGCTCTTGCTTGCAAAAAAAAAAAAAAAAAGCTAATAGAAACCTGGGTTGTGTTTAAAGGAGTGACTTGCAAATCAAGGGAAATGATTCTTCTCCTCTTCTCATCACTGCTGAGGTCTAATGTAGAGTCCAGTTTTAGGCCCCACTTCAGGAAGGATGTGGACAGATTAGAGAGAGTCCAGCACAGAGTAACAAGAATGCTCTGGTAAGCATTGTGGCAGAAAGCCCCTTTTGTACATTTCCCTTCTTGACATTGATGTAATAGAAACCCCTTCTTGCTTGCTCCCCTCCCCATTTTGTGCAATTCTTTTCCTTCTAAGTATTGGCAGAGACCTAGCACACTCATTGCATAGGTGTGACAAGACTCAGAGCAAGCCATAAAGCTAAAGTGGCTTTTTGTAGGAGAAACCTAGAAACTACCTCTACATATCAATTAAGCTCAGTGTCACTAAAGAAAGCAAAAGAACTAAAATACCAGTGCAAAGACTGTAAATATATCCTGTGCTAACTTAACTCACTTACTGTCCCCAGTAGCCTTTGATCCTCACTACCTCATACTGCATATATTTCTCACAGTACATTTTCATATTCCATCTGTCTAATCTTTACCATGGCATTTACTATTTTATACTTTTAAACTCTTAAGGAATGTATTCTCTGTAGAATGAAGTTACACCCTGGACCACTGTTAAAACTGCATTGAAATTGTAATTGTAACATGATAAAATCTGTTGAGTGAATGCAAGTGAATGATGTAAACAAGAGCTTAGCCACAGAAACTCCATTTTAAGCTAATTAAGCTAAAGAACTGATTCTTTGGAACTGAACTCACCTTATGGACTATTCCTGTAACCCATCACAATACAGCCGTTAAGTCAATAAGTCAAGGGTGGACTGCCAAAATTTCAGGTACCAGCAGGCAGAGACCACTGTGACTAACAGCTGTCAGGTACTACCAAAGTCCCACATGGGACAGTGACCTCTGGATTGGGTAGCCAAGATTGCTGGGGGATCACGCAAGTCTGCCAGAAATGGATAAAAGTCAGTGAAGAGTGACCTTCAGTGGTACCCTCTCTTCCAGCACCTGGCCTTCTGAGACAGAAGGACAAGCAGATGACCCCCTTCTGGAGAAGACATCACCTTGAATGAAGTTGACCATCAACAGCAGACTCCAGGGCCTTGGATAGGTAGATATTCTGACACCAGTGCTCTCACAGTCATTACAGCAGCTACCATATACCATACTACATGGGTTTGAATGAGAGTGCATGTGCTAAGGTGACCAGTACCACCTATAACTCAAAATTCGCATTTATGATTTTATTAGTAACTTCACGTCCTGTCCAATAAACCAGAATTTATTATGATCCCGTGAGTTGGTCCTTTGTAGTGAAGAACATGACTTCTGAGGAAAGGCTGAAAGAACTAGGGGTATTTAGTTTGGAGAAGCAAACTGGACCTCTGAAGCAAAACTGGAGTTTGAGGCCTGGAATGGCAAGGTCAGGAGGTATGATTTCATCATGCTTACTACTTCCAGAACAGTGAAACCCTGTCTCTGAGAACAACAGCTGGCAAAGTTCAGGATTATACTACTCAGTCACTCAAAAAGGGTGCGATCACACAAGAGATCACTTCCTGATATCAGATCCCCTTTGCCATGCGTTAAATGGTATAGCTGGTGCAAAGAGATCTATTGCCTCAAATGATGCTATACCCATATATACCAACTGTTTGATCCAACCAACAAGAGGTGCAGTTCCACAGGATATCATGCACTATGTGTGTCCACAAACCCCCCCACATCTACTCCAGTACAAGTGCCAGGAGCATGCATGATGATCCTAAAGTGCTAGAGTTGTGTCCAAGCTATGCCCTTAGCCAGGCAGAAGCTTTGCATGTTTCTGGCATTAACCCTTATGTGATTACTTGATCTTTAAATATTTCCTAGGATTGGAGGTGTCACATTAAGTTGGGCCTTGTCAAGTTGATTATGGAAATGAACTACATGGAAAGAGATAAACAACCACCTTGGTATGCAAGTATCTACTGGGAAACTATCAGCAAAAGAAACTGAAACACAAAGTCAAGGAAATGATTCAACATGTCTGCACTGACAGTGATAATAAAGGGTTTGCAAAGACCATCACTTAGATCACCAAGGTGTTTTGGTAACTAATCCAGTTGGAAAGATATCTCCATATAAGGATACAGAAGACATTTGTTCCCTGGCATTCCTTGAGATAGGAGAAAAGGCCATGGCAGATGGTCAAGGTACTCTCCCTACCTGCCAGACCAGAGAGACCTTATGTATCTCCAACCCAAAAGTGCAAATGCGGATGGGCATCCTACAAGATGCAGAAACCAGTTGGAAGCATAGAGTGGTTTTGCAGGGGAAAAACCTAGAAGCAATCAAACTCATTGCAGAAGTAATGTTTAGTGTTAAATTAAGGAAAATGAAGCAAGAATGGTACTGGGAACACTTTAGAGAGCCTCCAGCATGGGAGTCTGCATGACTAGGGGCCAAGACGATATGTCATTCCCACTGAGGATTTTTGAGGAAGAAAGTAAACTTCCCCACTCCCTGCAGATTGGGAAATGGATCTTAGCCAGTTACTTTCCCTCCATGCATGCATCCTGGAGCCAGGTCCCTTCCATCCACCCACAGGAAACCAGCACTGATGGCATCCAATAAAAAACAGAACGGAAAACAGCTCCAGTCAGAAGAGTTCTTACCATGGCAAAGGCAACTGAGCTGGTCTTCATACTTCTTCTGATGGCCACCTTCTGCCTTCAGAGTTTGGCGCAGAGTAACTACAGCCTCCCTTCTCTTCCCTACCCTCCCACCCACCCACCCACCCACCCACCCACACCCACCCTTCCTGCATCAGGTCAGAGGGATTTGGGTGTGAGGCAGATGGGATGTTTCCCACCAGGATGTGGGGGGAGGGTGCAGAAGTCCCAGGCTCACTGTACAATATAATGGAAGAATACCCATTCCCATTGGAATATATATTCCACTATATTGGTCCAAGACCTAGGGTGGAATTTGCACTCTTGGTATTTAAATGCTTCAGCTCAGCAAATGGTCACATTTTCTGCCTGCTGTCTCTGCCAGCACTGCTCTGAAAAGTGAGACTCCATCCAGCTGAGGGACTGTGTGTCAATGACATTGCAGAGCTGTGGGTCTCTTTCCAGACTGTTCCTAGGTTATGCAAATGCAGCTGCCTCTGACAGTCTCACCAGGACCAGGATTTCTGCCCTGAGAACTGGGCCAGTTGCTGGGTGGTCAATGGCTGGGGCAGAATTAGGCTAGTGAGAATCAGTGCATATTCGGCTCAGTGATTGCACTGAAATTATAAAATAACCACAACAATAACAATAGTAATAACAGCAATAATAATAGTGGTAATAATAATGAACTTGAATGAAATTGAAATGATTACTTTTTTCTCCCCTGGCACCCAGTAACCAACTGCTTAGGGTATCTGTCCCCCTGCTGAGGTGTTTGATGGCTGCCTGTGGAGATTCCAGGGTCCACAGCCTACTATCAGGGAAAATGCCCTAACCACCATGGAGCAATCTGGGCTCAGACTCTCCTTGTGACTGAAGCAGTCCCATCCCAGATTAGTCCACAGCCTAGTGTTCATGAGACTTCCAAGACAGGAGAAACCTCCATCAAATCCCCACAGTTCCAGACTAGGGGTATTTCGTCTGGAGAAGAAAAGACTGAAAGGGGTAGTTTGTACTGTAAGAGTAATGTTGTAGCCATGGTGGTTTAGAAACTGAGAGAGGCTAGGATTTCTTAGGGTGATATCTTTTATTGGACCAACTATGTAGTTGGAATACATTTAGACAAGCTCTTGCATCTAAGACATTCTTCCTCCAGTCTTGGGGGGGATTTGATAATAGGCTTCATATACCCATAGGGTGATTATTGAGAGAATGGAGATGGTCTTTTTTGTGACCATAGGGGCAGAATTAGGAACAATGGTCTCAAGCTGTAGCAGGGGAAATTTAGATTAGGAGAAACTTTCTGATGGTAAGGGCAGTCAAGCACTGGAACAGGCTAGCTAGAGAAATTGTGGAACCTCCATCCTAGGAAGTATTTGAAAGCACTTTAGTGAGGCACTTGACTAGTATGTTTTAATCAAAGATGGTACTGCCTTGAGCAGGGACTGGACTACATAACTGTAACCAGTCATTTGCTCCAGGGATGGCTAGTACAACCCCTGGGGTCCCATGACCCTTTCCACTTCTCTAGTCCTGGGGTATATTCCCCTTCTCACTTGCCCACTATGGCTTCATAGATTTCATAGACACTAGGGCTGGAAGGGACCTCAGAAGATCGTTGAGTACAGCCCCCTGCCTGAGAGGCAGGAAGTTATCTGGGTCATAGGATCCCAGCAAGATAAGCTTCCAATTTACTCTTGAAGGTGTTCAATGTAGGTGCTTGAACCACCTCCGATGGCAGGCTGTTCCAGACCTTGGTGGCTCAGACAGTAAAGAAATTTTTCCTTATGTCCAGCCTGAAACGGTCTTGCAGTAGTTTATAACTGTTCGACCTTGTCATTCCTTGGGGTGCTCTGGTGAACAAACATCCCCCCAGAAACTGGTGGTCTCCCTTGATAACTTATAGGTGGCCATCAGATCACCCCTGAGCCTGCACTTTTCCAGGCTAAAGAGCCCCATGGCTCTCAGCCTGTCATCATTAGGTCTGTTTTCCTGACCTCTGATTATGCACATGGCTATGCTCTAGACTCTCGCAAGTTTCTGCACATCCTTTTTGAATTATGGAGCCCAAAACTGGATGCAGCACTCTAGCTGCAGCCTCACCAAGGCCAAGTACAAGGGGAGAATGATGTCCCGGGATTTACTTGAGAAGCATCTATGGATCCAAGCCAGCATTTTGGTCACTTTACTAGCTGCAGCATCACATTGCAGCTCATCTTGTGAAAAATGATGATCCCCAAGTCTCTTTCTTCCATAGTGCTAGCCAGCATAGCACTGCCGAGCCTATAAGGATGCTGCAGGTTTTTCTTCCCAAGGTGAAGAACCTTGCATTTTTTGGTGTTAAACACCATCAGGTTCTCATCCGCCCATTCGCTGAGCCTGTCCAGGACAGCCTGGATCACCTGCCTGTCTTCTGGTGTGGATGCTTTGCCCCAAAATTTGGTGTCATCAGCAAACTTGGCCAGTCTGCTTCTGACTCCAATATCCACATCATTAATGAAGATGTTCAACAATATGGGTCCAAGGACAGAGCCTTGGGGGACCCCACTGGTCACAGGGCACCGTGATGATTGACTTCCATCAACTACTACACTCTGGGTCTGACCACGGAGCCAATTTCCCAGCCAGCACATTGTGGTGCACCTAAGGCCACAATAGAACAGTTTTGCCAAGGGGTGATAATGGGATACCAGATCAAAGGGTTTTTTGAAGTCAAGGTATATGACATCAATCTCTTCTCCCTTGTCCAGGTGATAGGTCACCTGGTTGTAGAAGGAAATGATATTGGTCAAGCAAGAGTCAGTTTAGATTCAGTTTAACTATTTGTTTGGAAGGGAGGCTGCCTACTAGGTCCCAGGGCAAGCCCTGGTTCATCTAGGTTCCAGTTGGCTCTTCTGGGGCACCAGTTTTGCCTTAAGGACTAATTATATGGCACCATCTGCCTCTCTATACCATGTCCATGCCTCGCTGATGTTACTGTAGCATCAGTCCTTTGTTTGGGCCTTCTCAGCTTCCACCCCTTTTCTCTAGCTGGGCCTTTTCACCTGGGCCCACTGTAATGGATTTGGGAATTAGGAACCAGCCCTTATTCATCACATTGGTCCTGGGCCCCCTGACCATATCTGTGCCCCTCTATTGAGCCTCCCTCCACAACAGGTAAAATACAAAACCCTGACGCTGCAAGCATAGGTAAATCCATTTAGTATACCTCATCTAACCAAAACTAAGCTGAAAAAAAGTTTAGTAGGCATCTCAGGCCATACATTCCTTGGTCCCACTGAGGGAGGCCTATTTAAAACTTAATTGACTAAAATTTGGTTGCTGGGTTAGGGAAGAGCCTGAGTCAGAGGGGGTATGGGCAACATTTAAACAATGGTTCCAGTATACCTTCTATTTATAATAATTTCAAGCTGGCTCCTAGGTGTCTGGTTTCTCCTTAAAACTGAATGTTTTTTGTATTTGTTAATCAGTTTCTTGAGATGTTCCAAACCAGATAACCCCTTGTCACTGAAAAAGGCAATTCATTTAAATTGAAACTGTTTATATAACAGGATTTTTCTTGTCAATTATGGCTTGGGACCCTCTTGATTTACACAATTAAAAGAATGCTTTCAAGAGGCTAGACTAAAGGTATAAGAAAGCTGTAAAAGCAGCAAACAGTGTGCTTCAAGAGAGAAAAATCTCTGACACCATCCGCTGTTGTTCTCGAGAAGCTGGGAGAAACAGATAGTCTCCCTTCAACGATCGTTCTGGGAACGTTGCTTGTTAACAAATCATCCAAGTGCCTTGGAACGATGAGATCCCAGCTCTCTTTTTCTTTTTCTCTCAAGGCATAGCTTTTTGAACCTGAATGTTATTAGTTAAGCTTGGGCTGGGTTTCCCCAAATACTCAATTAAACCAGGGTAGTATTGTAATTGATTTTGTTTGTTTGCCCTTGCATGTCTATTATTACTAGTGCCATTATAAATTCCATATACTTAGCAATAAATAACTTTTATAGTCAAACTTGTAGTAACCGGGTGTATTTTTCCTTCTCTACTTCCCCTTCCCCACTTGCTCTGCAGCAACGCTTCTTTTACCTAAACCAAAGATCCCTTTGAAGCCCAGAAATACTGTGGGGTTCACTCATCAAGAGGCTACCACTACTAGGACAGTTAGGGCAAAAGATTGAGACGTGCTGAGTTTGAGACACATAAGTAGATCAGCTTGTATAGGCTGATTGACCCAGTTTAGCTCAGACATGCCCTAATGAACTGAATGATGGCCCATGAGGGTGTCAGCTCTACACCCAGCTGGAATCAGAGCTATTCTGTTCACCTGTGTGCTTGTGTCTGACTACATTTTATTGTTACCTTTAATGAACTAATTCCTGGCATATGAGGGTGTCAGCCTGTACATGCTGATCAACCCAGCCGGGTCAGGCATGTCACATTAGTGTGTGTGTATGTGGGGGGGGGGGTGGTATTTGACTGATTTGGTGGCTGGAGAAATCCATCCTCACTGAAATTGAGTCCTGCAAGATAGCTCCAGTGGGGGTGAAGACTTGCAAAAGGGAGAGATACAGCTCCATATAGAAACACAAGTAACACAAGCAGTACATTGATAAAATTACAAGGACCCTAGAAACATATCCCTAATAAATGAGCACACCCCAAAGTAATAGACTTGGTAACACCAGGCTCAAGGCGGTCATGTGCTGCTCAGCCACAACTGGTACCTCCACCAACCCCTAATAGTCCCAAACCCAAACTACCTGGTAAAATGCAACCCAAGACATTAGCACACTGGTTACAACTTAATTCTCTATCACACTGGCTATATCTGAGATCCCCCATCCATACTGAGTCTCATTCCCTGCCAGCCCTCAGCTTCTTACTGGCCTTTCTCCAGGATCCCCAGCATGCTTTCCTCAGCAAGTTTACTACAGACTTCCTTCCCCTTCAAACAACCAGGCCCAGACTGCCCCACTGGCCCTGACCCTGGTTTATATTTCTCCCAGGCTCTGCCTCTTCCCAGTTAGGTGGGTCCACAGGGATGGCTGCAGGTGCCTTCTAATTAGGTTTACTACCTGGTCTCCAGAGCAGCCCACCTGTAGCACTGCCTGGTCTCCCCTGCTGGGTACCAGCCTACAGTCCTATTGTGGAGCAACTAGCACAACAATAAGCTTCCTGCTGCTCATGCAGGCCTTGTCCTATTTTGCTATTACATAGCAACTAGCTTTTCAGTAAGCACTCCTAGTTCCTGCTTCCCTGGGCCAGCTTTCCTGCAGCTTCTTTCTCACAGTGTTCACCAACCTGGGGCTCTCCCTGTCTGGTCCTTCACCCTTAAAGTAACAGGAACCTTTAATGCTCTATTACAAGGACCTTGTGAGATCCCTTTCAGCCCTACTTTCCTGTGATCCTATGTTATAGGCTGTCTGTCAAGGGCCATGCTGCCTACAATTCATCACTCTGCAAAGGACCAGCACTCATCTTAGAACTGTCTGAGCTTAAATTGGAATTTAAACTTTTTTTGGGTCTCTGAATCTCATCCCTGGTTGACCAAGCCAGCCAATGCACTCATAGGACCTTTCTACATGCCACAAAACTGACCTTTAAAACAGATTAAATGCCCTTTTGTACCACTTTAATGGCACTGCTGTTTACACTGGTGTATTGCGCATTAAATGCCTCTGGGAGGTAGTAAAATAAAACGTCTCGGGTGTTTTAGTTTGCCACCTTAGTAGCCATGAAGGGAAGCACTGGGCCCTGTGGCTGTGCAGGGAGCCCATGCAGGCAGCCTGGAAGCAGTTCATGCAAACAGGCTCCACTGGAAAAAAAAAAGCGGCAAGCCTGATCTTTTTTTTTTTCTCCCTGGAGGCTGCCTGCCTTCCTGAGCTGTGCAGGGCCCTGGTGCTTCCTTCTGCAGCTGCGGGGGCCCAGTGCTTCCCTCTGTGGCTGCAAGGGTGGGGTGGTGCTTCCCTCTGTGGCTGCAGTGCCCCCAAGGACCACCTGGGTCGGGTGCCTGTGGGCAGATGCCACCTGCGGGGTGCCACTACCACCACAGAGGGAAGCACTGCCCCCTTCCCCCACCCCCACAGCTCAGGGACTGCTCAGCCCACCGGCAGCTCACCCACTAACCCCTCCCCCCCCCCCCACTGGAGAGACAGGTAAGGATCAGGCTTGACTCTTGTGTACCCACCACGGGGGTTTATTTCAGTTTAAATTGAAGTGGGTTTTTTTAAAAAACCACAGCTTCGATTTTGGGAGAATTAAACCAAAGTAAACCCACATGGCATGTACAAGCAGCCATAGTCAATAGCACTCACTGTGCTTTTTATTATTGATGACTCCCTGCCATTGTCGTCAATTATTTTAATTTTGTGGGATGTTTTGATTCCTAGTCTGTTAAATCCTGTTTCCATCTATGGATATTTTGTGACTGTTTTGTTGCCTCATAGTCTTGCACCTGGACTGGTAGAGTTAGCCAGGAGAAAACTGAGTTGTGATTTTATGAGAATGTTGAGCCATGAGGGACTTAACCAGATGTCGGTACAGGGAGGGATAAGCCTGTTTCATGGACCTTCCTGGAACTGCAGGTGAGACCAATCCTGATGAGGCTGGCTTGCTTGTGTTAGTTCCTTACCATTACCATAGTACTTAGTGATCTACCCTCGTGACCCCTGGCTGAAGTAAAGCAGTGTCACTTGCACCATTGTCTCAGACACTGGCAGAAACTGAACCCCTGCCAGAGCTGTTGCCAGGAACATCCTTTCATAAAATTGCCTTTGTGACCCAAAAAGATTTTTTGAAAAATGTTTAGTTTTTAGGAGATTTTTTTGTTTTTGTTTTTCTCTGCCTAAGGGTTGTATCCTGCTCGCTATTACCATAGAATCCAGTGCTGTTCCACATAAAATCAGTTGGAATAATAAGGTCCATAGTATATTTCTGGCATTTCTCTCTTTTCAGTGTCAAAATTATGTGTGAGGTAGGGTTTTTTTGTTGTTGTTGTTCATTTAGATGTTATTAATTTCCCTTTTTTAAATGAGGGACTGATATTTTTGTGACACGGCAGAATTTTTATAAATTTTAGTCTTATGGAGTGCAAGATTCTTTCAAAGTTTCTAAAAAATTTGAAATGTTCCTTAATATCAATAGAACATGAACCATAGTCTCCATTTTTAACTGCATTCCCACTGGGAAAAAAGCTGCGGAACAAGAAAAAGTATAGTATTATTCCTCATCAAAATGAAATGAAATTGTCAGAGGAATGGATAATCAGAAAGAAATCACTGAAAAAATTATATCATGGACATTTTAAAAAATACAGCATTGTTCATGAAACATATTGACTTGTTGTCGTGGAATGTACTTACTTTAATTTAGTCATGTGCATTTGATCCAAAAAAGTGCCTAATATATGCTTAAACATGAGTGTGTAAATAGCTTTCATGAATCCAATGAAGTAAAATATGCATTTGTGTTTTGGTGAATGAGAGCCTAAGTGCTCAGTAATTGACTGGAGCTAACCTGAAATGTGTCATTCTGGCTGGCAGCTCAGCAGGAGTGAAAACAGAAGTATGAAACCTCAAGCACCATCTGATTTTTACATCAGAAACTTATAATCAACTTTAGGGATTTGATTTGCTCACAGGAAGAAAGCAATTGTTATGCTCATAACCTAATTATTATCTAGGGTAATGAGTATTTGTAAACAGATTTGGGGATTTTTATCCTCAGATTAGCCTTGCCAAATAGAATAATCCAGAGAAGTGTGCAGTTGTCAAACATCTGTAAAAATCTCACTCCAATTGCTTTTGGCATAAAATCACATATTTAGGGTTTCCCTCGGTGATGTTGAATCTTAAATATTAAATCATTTGCAGATGACTGACTGGGAAAGAGGAAAGATGAGTATGAACCTATGGTTCTGCCTTGTCTTGATTAAATATCATCGTTAGCAGCAGCAGCATTTATAACATAGCCCTGCCTAGAAGTCTTATTAAGAGCCTTGTTACACCTTACACTGTGATTTGCACAGATGTTGATGGGCAGTTAGTGCTAGCTGGAGTATTGCAGCAGTCATAGATTCAATAGATTTCATAGACATTAGGGCAGGAAGGGACCTCAGAAGATCATCGAGTCCAGCCCCCCACCCAAAGAGTAGGAAGTCAGCTGGGGTCATAGGATCCCAGCAAGATAAGCATCCAATTTGCTCTTGCAGTTGTTCAATGTAGGTGCTTGAACCACCTCTGCTGGCAGACTGTTCCAGACCTTGGGGGCTTGGACAGTAAAGAAATTCTTCCTTATATCCAGCCTGAAATGGTCTTGCAGTAGTTTATAACTGTTCAACCTCGTCATCCCTTGGGGCACTCTGGCGAACAAACATTCCCCCAGATCCTGGTGGTCACCCCTGATAAACTTACAGGTGACCATCAGGTCACCCCTGAGCCTGTGCTTTTCCAGGCTAAAGAGCCCCATGACTCTCAGCCTGCCGTCGTTAGGTCTGTTTTCCTGACCTCTGATCATGCACATGGCTCTTCTCTGGACTCTCTCAAGCTTCTCCACATCCTTTTTGAATTGTGGAGCCCAAAAATGGATGCCATACTCCAGCTGAAGCCTCACCAAGGCCGAGTACAAGGGGAGAATGATGTCCCGGGATTTACTTGAGAAGCATCTATGGATGCAAGCCACCGTTTTGGTTGCTTTACTAGCCACAGCATCACATTGCAGGCTCATGTTCATCTTGTGATCAATGATGACCCTCAAGTCTCTTTCTTCCATAGGGCTAGCCAGTGTATAGCTGATCATAGGATACTAGATCGAAGGCTTTTTTGAAGTCAAGATATATGACATCAATTTCTTCTACCTTGTTCAGGTGATAGGTCACCTGGTCATAGAAGGAAATGAGATCGGTCAAACAAGACCTACCAGCAACAAACCCATGCTGGCTATCCCTCAGGATGTTGGTGTCAATCAGTCCATTAAGTTTGGCCTCTTTAGTAAACTTTTCTAAGATCTTCCCTGGGATAGAAGTCAGGCTGATGAGCCTATAGTTAGCCGGATTCACTTTCCTCCCTTTCTTGAATATAGGTACCACATTAGCCTTCTTCTAGTCTTCAGGCACTTCACCAGAGCACCAGGAGTTCTCAAAGATCCATGCCATCATAGGCTGGGCTATGATGCTCACCAGCTCCTTGAGTACCCTGGGGTGTAGATTGTCAGGGCCAGCTGACTTGAAGGTATCCAGCCTCTCAGGGTGTTCCTTCACAAGGTCAGCATTAATGGAGGGCAGGGGATCTCCCTCACCAAGACCTCCCTGTCCCATAGCGGGCATGGACATCCCATGGGGCTAATGGAAGACCGACGTAAAGTACCTATTTAATAGGTTGGCTTTTTCTGGGCGTCAGTTGTCAGCTGTGCCATCTGGGTCAGCAGGAGTCCAACGTTGCCCTAGCTTTTCCTCCAGCTTCCCACATAGCTGAAAAAGGACTTTTTATTGTCCTTGATGCTCAAAGCTAGTGGGAGTTCAGTTGCAGCCTTGGCTTTCCTGATTTGCTCCCTGCAGGACCGGATCAGTGCAGAATATTCCTCCTTGGAAGTGAATCCATCCTCCATCCTTTGTAGGCCTTTCTTTTTAGCCTCAGGAGTTCTGCTAAATCTCTGGAGAGCCAGGGGGCTCCTGTGCCCTCTTGCTGCAGTCACATGTTCAGACAATTCAGGCTTGGAGGACTGAAAAATAATACTCCTTCCTATTCCAATCCACCACCACCCCCTCCAAACTCATCCCTGCCCTCTCCACTCCCACCTACTTGTAACTGCTCAGCTGTTTGTCCCATGGGAGCAGGCAGGGAAGGGATAACCTGCCTGCCCAGAAGCTGCTGTCACTGAGCTAATGCTCTTTTCAAGATGAGCCTGCCCAGAGAGCAATTTGTAGGCAGAGCAGGCAGGTTAACCCTTTATGTCTGGTTCTCCAGGCCAGACAGTGTAGACAGCTGCAAGTAAGGAGGGGGAGGGAGCCATTTCACAGAGATCTAGGGTCCCAGGGCAGGGGCAGCAGATTCAAGTCGGGGTGGGGGGTTCTGGAGTGTTTACATTAAGGTATAGCCTAAAATGGACATCTTAGTGTAACACAAGCTGAGGAGCATGATCAGAGATAATCCTGCCCTGAAGTAGTTTATCTTTGAGCCAAGGAGTGCTTAAAACCAGTTTTAGGCTACTAATCTTAATGACACTAAGATGTGGATGGACGTGGGCATGCTAGAAAGGAGGAATAGGCTGCAATCAGACCTAGACAGATTGCAGGAGTGGATGGATGAGAACAGGATGGGTTTCAACACTGACAAGTGCAAGATTATACACCTGGGGAGGAAGAACCAGCAGCATACTGCAGGCTGGGGAACTCCTTTCTCATCAGTGCAGAGGCAGAAAAGGATCTTGGAATTACTATTGATGCCAAGATGAACATGGGCCGGCAGTGTGGGGATGCAGTCAGGAAGGCCAACCATACCTTGTCATGCATCCACAGATGCATCTTGAGCAGGTCCAGTGAGGTGATCCTCCCCCTCTATGTGACACTGGTCAGGCTGCAATTGAGGTACTGTGTCCAGTTCTGGGCACCACACTTCAAGAGGGATGTGGACAACATGGAGAGTGTCCAGAGGAGGGCCACTAGCATGATCAGGGGGCAGCCGGGCAGGCCCTACAAGGACAGGCTATGACACTGGAACCTGTTCAGCCTCCACAAGAGAAGGCTGAGGGGGGATCTAGTGGCCTGTTACAAACTAGTCAGAGGGGACCAGCAGGCATTGGGGGAGTCTGTGTTCCTCCGAGCACTACCAGGAGTGACTAGGAATAACGGTCACAAGCTGGCAGAGGGTAGATTCAGGCTAGATATCAGGAGGCGCTACTTCACCGTCAGGGTGGCTAGGATCTGAAACCAACTTCCAAGCAAAGTGGTGCTGGCTTCACCCTGGGAGTCTTTAACAGGAGGCTAGATGAACACCTTGCTGGGGTCGTTTGACCCTACTACTTTTTCCTGCCATGGCAGGGGGTCAAACTTGATGATCTGCTCAGGTCCCTTCCAACCCTACCAACCTTGAAACTATTAATGTGTAGACAGTTCAGGAGCTGCCCCAAAATACCATTTAACAAGGCCCCTTGATGGGAGGTCTGTTTTAGGTACTGTGCATAATTAAATGCAGCCTCAGTTTACTTTATTGTTTTGGAAGGAGTTTAATTACATTGGTATAACTTGTAAAACTTCCATAGGTAGACAGGTTCTCAGATACTCTGCCCCAAAGAGATAACACTAATTAGACAAGAGATGCAAAGGTAGCATAATGGGAGAAGGGTTCTCCCAGTGTTTGTACAAGTGAACTGAAGAACTGGCCTCAGAATCTATAGCAATGCCATGCCAGAGTCCTAGGTGCTTAACCACTAGCCTGTAGGGTAGATCCAGCTCAAGGAGCCATGTCATCTGGTCTGTGAGGCTCCCCAAGAAATTTGGGGACAAGGAGCAGTGGTACCATTAATTGGCCCCCACTCTCCTCCTACTGCCAAATTTCTGGACCCATGGGGATATTGCGGCCCTGTATGCCAAATCTCATGGGCACACAGCTAGATCTGATGTGGTCTGAATCAAGTAACATCGATCAGCATGGAGCCAGACTGAGTGGCACAGGTCTGGATTCAGTGAATAGCAAGATCCAATACATGGCCATGCTGGGTGTACATGGATCCAAAGTCAGCAGTACATGCCCAGATTCAGCTCATGGCCAGATAGGGCAGCATGGAGCTGGAGCTGGAACTGGAGCTGGAGCTGGCTGGTGCAGGATCAGACTGGCATGTTGGTGGATTGGGCCCATGGGCCAACCCCACATATAAATCCTGAACAGAATCTGGCCTGTGGACTGATCCCACACCATTCATTTGGCTCATAGAGCCAAAAGGTTGAGCACCACTGACCTAGGCCATTATTTCATTCATAAGTCACACCCCTACCCCAAATCCCCAGAGCAGATAACTGGTCAAACTGATCCACCATTTGCTTAACTTCCAACAGAATAATTTGGGAAGGTACATATTGATGGAGCCTGTGTGTTGACTGAGAGCATAAATAGAATCTGCCCCAGGAAGGTGGGCCTATATTTTTCCTCAGGTGGCTGGGAAGGTGAGTGACTATGTAGAGCCACTGGGGCTCCAGTTGACACTGCTGCCCAGCATTACCTGCAAGCCATAAAAGATTAATGTCATGCAGAGTCTCTTCCTCCTGGAGGCAGGCAGTAGCAAGGCATGTGAGATGATGTCCTGGCAGCAAGGTGGATCCTCAACAAAGCACTAGCAGCTGTAATAACACAGTGGAGTGACTCCTGATCTACATCTGTGGCAAACCATTGTGGCTGCACTGACTGCAGCAGGATAACTCATGGCACATGGCTGTGCAAAGCCAGCATGGTGCCACTGAACATGATGGAACAAGCTCTGGGTTGTATCCATGGAACTTTGGGCCCAATTTGACCTATGGCTATTTCACCTTTGCAAAGCCAAGAAGCTGTTTCTGGGTCAGGGTTTCCTAGCTCAGGTCAATCACACTGCTGCCTGCCACCACTGCAGCCACATAGCTGCTCTTGTACTTTGAGAACCAACAGATCTCAGGATCTGAGGGGCATTAAAGGTGATGCTGACTCATTTTTGCCCTATGCCTTGCCCTGAGTGCACATCAGACACCCTCTGGGATGAGGGTCCTGGGTTTTGGGAAGTGGCTGCCAGGTGATCATGGAGTTTTATCAGTTCAGGATTTTCCCTGGGATTGTAGTTGTTCCATGGAGTTTGTGGGGCACTACCTCTAAAGCCCTTGGCAACCCAGCCAAGTTATTTGCCTTCTGGTACAGTTTTTGAGGTTGTAGACTTGTCTTTCAAGGCAGAGTTTGTTCTGCTTCATGGGTTTTTTGCTAGGGCACAGCCCCATGAGATGCTACCCAGTCTCTCCATAGTGTCACAGAATGGGGTCCCCAGAGATGGCCGTGACACCCCTAGGGCTCTATGACCATGCCAGTCTTGTCCAATGGGCACCCTTTTATTTTCCTGCCACATCTTGCTGGTAATTATAAAATAGGGAGGCTGACCTCGAGTTTATATTTAGACATGGTCCTCATGGACCACGCTGACCCTGTGGGTTCTTGGACCCCTTTTTGGGTCCCACTCAAAATGGGTGCCTCACAGGATACCCTCAGCCTTATGGGATAAAATGCATGGCTCCAGAACTGCCCCTTTACCATGCTCTAAGCCTCACAGATGTTATACCTATGTTGTCTTCATGAGTTGAGGCCTCAGCTTAGTCCAACCTCTGTAACTGTGCCCTCTGGCACTGAGGTCTGCTCTCCCCCTTGTCGCTGTGCCCACACCAGCGCTGAGGTCCCCACACTGTAGTGGGACCCCAGTGAGGCCTCCTCCTTCCCCATTAGCCTCAGTTCGATCCACCGATATACTAACAGAAACCAAAATACGAGCCCCCTAGCTATAACATAATGCAAATAGTCCAGGGTGTGTTCTGTCCCTTCAAAAGGATTAAATCTCCCCCCTAGCACTAAATGCCTTGCAGGCCATGGTCCCTGGCAAGCTCCTGGAGCCTCTTAATCCTACCAGAGTAGAACAGGCAGTCATACATCTCCACTTAGCTTCCTCTAAGAGAGCTCCTTCCCCCTCAGCTGCTGACAGAAAACTCCCCTCTAGTCCCAGCCCTGGGGTTTATATGTGCCCCAGACCCTGCCTCTTCTGGTCAGCTGACCACCTGAAGGTGTGGCTAATTCCCTCATTCCTGCTGCCATGGTAACCTGCAGCTGTGGGGTTCCTGACTAACTGCTAGGGACCTCTCCCTAGGCAGTTTCTGCCCTTAAAGGAGCAGGCACCTTAGTACTCTGCAACACATAGCAAACTTAGTGGGAAACACATTTGCTCTGCTCTCTCTGTTTCTGACCATGGAGTATCCACTCTATAGGATGCTTCCATGCCCTTTCCTTTATTAGCATCCTGACTCTTTGTGTAACACCTGGAGGAGGGGGAAAGAGTCCAGGAGAGCTGGTTGTATTTTAAAGAAAACTTACTGAAGTCTCAGGACCAAACCATGCCAATGTGCAAGAAGAATAGCAAACATGACAGACAACCAGCTTGGCTTAGTAGAAAACTTTTTTGTGAGCTTAAACAGAAAAAGGAAGCTTACAAGAAGTGGAAGCTTACACAGATGAGAAGGGAGGAGTATAAAAGCATTGCTTGGGCATGCAGGGTTGAAGTCAGGAAGGCCTAAGTACAACTGGAGTACTGTGTCCACTTTTGGGTCCCCCACTGTAAAAGCATGTGAACAAGTTGAAGGGAGTCCACTGGAAGGGAACAAAAATGGTTAGGGGGCTGGGGTACATGACTTCTGAGGAGAAATTTATGGAACTGGGCTTATTTATATTTTATATATTTTATAATGATATACCTTGACTTTAGCAAGGCTTTTGATACTGTTTCCCATAGCATTCTTGCAAGCAAGCCTAAGAAGTATGGGTTGGATGAATGGGCTGTAAGGTGGATAGAAATCTGGATGAGTTGATTGGCTCACTGGATAGTAAATAGTGGCTCAAGGTCTAGTTGGCAATCAGTATCAAGTGGAATGACCCAAGGATTGGTCCTGGAGCCAGTTTTGTTCAATATCTTTATTAACAAACTGGAAGATGAGGTGGAGTACACCCTCAGCGAGTTTGAAGATGACACCAAGCTGAGGGGAATAGTACATATGTGGGAGGGTAGGTCTAGGACTCAGAGTTACCTAGACAAATTGGAGGATTGGGCCAAAAGAAATCTTTTGAGGTTGGACAAAGACAAGTGCAAAGTCCTGCACTTAGGGTGGAAGAATCCTATGCATTGCTACAGGCTTAGAACTGGCTGGGTAAGCAGCAGCTCTGCAGAGAAGGACCTGGGGGTTGCAGTGTACAATAAGCTGGACATGAGTCCACAGTGTGCTCTTGTTGCCAAGAAGGCTAACAGTGTACTGGGCTGCATTAGTAGGACCATTGACAGCAGATTGAGGGAAGTAATTATTCAGCTGTATTCTACACTGGTGAGGTCACATCTGGAGTCCTGTGTCCACTTTTGGACTGCCCACTATAGAAAGGATATGGACAAGTTGAAGAGTCCAGTGGAGGGCAGGAAAAATGGTTAGGGGGATGGGGTACATGACTTCTAAGGAGAGATTGAGGAAGCTGGGCTTATGTACCCTAAAGAAGAGCAGACTGATAGTGGATTATTAGCAGCCTTCAACTACTTGAAGGGTGGCTCAGCGGAAGATGGAGCTGGACTGTTCTCAATGGTGGCACAAGAAGCAATGGTCTCAAGTTTCAGCAGGGGAGGTTTAAGTTGGATATTAGGGAAAAATCTGTCACTGGAAAGGTGATTAAGCATGGGAATCTCAATCCCTGGAGGTTTTTAAGGCCCGGATCAACAAAGCCCTGGCTGGAATTATCTAGTTGGGGATGGTCCTGCTTTGATCAGGGGATTGGACTAGATGACTCTTTCCAACCCTAATTTTCTATGATTATTCTATTATTATTATGACAGTGGCTGGTAAGCACTAATGGAACACAGGCCCCATTTACTTAGGAAGGAAGCAATGAGGGCTGGTGATTTTCAGTGGGGTGTGCCAGTGCTTCTATTGAGACCAAAGCTAGAGGTTCCTGGCTATAGGGTCTTACCCCTCTGTTTAGGGTCAGACTGATCACCATATTTGGGGTCAGGAAGGATTTTACTCCCTGGCCAGATTGGTGTAGACCATGGGGATTTTTGCATTCCTCTGCACTGGGGAACTAATTTAGCCTGAGATCTGTTGAGCATATATTGACAGCACTTTATAGAAGCAGGACACTGGCTGCTGTGGTTACCCTGCTATGTGTGTGGTAGGTTCAGGTATTAGGTCTGTGTTGAATCAGGGTCAATGGCAGTCTTATGCAGAGTTTAGATTATGGTGGACATGTCTACATGTGATGTTTTACTGTGTAATAAAGTAATCTACTACTTAGTAAAGCATCACCATCTACACATGCATGGCATTTAGTGCATAGTAATTAGTCTACTGTGTAGGTAGCTGGTACCTGTGAATATAGGTACTAGACTAACTACACAGTATTTACTGCACAGTAGTGCTTGTGTACATATTGACTGGGAGCAAATTTGCTCCTGGTCAGCTGGGCCAGCAGGGGGCCACAGGGCACAGTGGAGTTCTCTGCCCTGGTTTTTGTGCTGCTCAGGTCCTGGATCCTTCAAGGAGCCGGGAGCCAATCAGCACCAGGAAGGAGTTGCTTTCTGCCCCCCAGACACAGCCTGTGGGAAGCCAGGAGCCATGCAGTGCCAGGAACGGGGATCTCTCAGCTTCACCACTCAGTTGGGGGCTCACCAGAATCTGTCTGAATTGTGGGGCAGCTGCTGGTGAGTCCGCTGCCAGGCAGGACTTCTTCTCCCAAGAGGGGGATGGGCTGGAGCTGTCCTGCTCCTGGGGCAGCTGCCAGTGAGCTCCCTGCTATGTGGGGATTCTTAGGAAAGCTCCCAGTCAGCTCCTTGCTGTGCAGGGAAGCCCTGCTGGGCATGGGGATCCCTGGCAGCTGTGTGTCCTGATGTGCACAGGGCCAGGAAAGCTCTGCTGGATGCAGCACAGCTGTCTCCCAGCCCTGTACACATCAGGACCCTTCCCAATGTGCATGGCCAAAAGACAGCTGCTGCTAGAGCTGGAAGAGCTCTCCTGCATCAGGATTGACCCCCATTCCCCCTGCCAACCCCTGGGCTAGCACCCCAGGGGAGCCTGGAGCACTCCTGGCTGCTGCAAGGGGGGAAGAGCAGGGCAGGAGTGGTCCTGTACTGGGTTGCTCCTGTTGGAAGCAGAATTTCTCGTGACTCTATGACTTTTTGGTGAAGGGTTTAGAGGTTATCTCAGGATTATCAGCAAGATAGTATTCTTCTGAAAAACAATGGAAGTGCGAACACCTGGAGATTAACATGTAATACACTGAAGCAGGTGTCAGACAGGCTTGCTAGACAAGAACTGTTTAAAAAGGGGCCATGGGACAGTTAAAAGGCAGGGTAAAGGAGAGGAGAGAGCCGCAATCCAGTGGTTTCACCCTCTGGTGGGAAGGACCCTACACAATCAGATGGATTACATATTGGCTGAAGAATCATACTTAGAGTGTGGCAGTGGACAGGTCATATTCGATGTAGGGAGAAGTGGGAAGCAGAGTCCCCCAGGGCTCGGTCCTTGGGCCCGCACTGTTCAATTTCTTTATCAGCGATTTGGACGACAGGGTGAAAAGCAACCTGTTGAAATTCACTGATGATACCAAAATTTGGGGTGAGGTGAGCATGCTAGTAGGGAGGGAAAGACTGCAACAGGACCTGGGTAGGTTACAGGGATGGTGTCACAGGAGTACCTGGGTGCCCTGTTCCTATGAAGGAATAAGGGCTGCTGAAGCTCCCTGAGACAGCACAGGTGTTGGTTGCCAGAGCAGCCAAGCTGGTCACATGACCAGAAGGGGGCAGGGCTGGGCCTTTATAAACAGCCCAGGCCAAAGCCTAGCAGCAGTTCCCTTCTGGCAGTCTGAGGTGCAGGAGTGCCAAGCAGAGCAGAGATGAGCGGTGCAGCCTGAGCACCTAAGGGGCTGCACCGTGGTAAGGGTGGAGAGAACCCTGACTGAGAGGCCTTTGCAAGAGAGCCAGGTGGGCCTAGATCCTATGTTATAGCCAGGAGGCTTATTGTTGTTTTACAGCCGATTGGCTTATGGTTCTGTTTAGTTATTGTTATACTGGAACACTGGGTGAGGCTGTAGGGGTGGAGAAGGCCTCATCAGGAGCTCCCCAGGGAGGTGGGGTGCTCCCAGTGCCAGAGAGGGGTGCTGTATTGCAGAGTGTCTAGACCCCGGCCCCAGAAGGGGTGAACAGATTGAGAAGCCCAGGGAGGGCACGTTTAGTTAAAGGAAGTCCAGCGTGGGTGTAGGTAGAAGCCCCAGGGGGGAAGGACCTAGAGAAAGGGGTCAAGGGGGCCAGGTAAGGCTAGGGCCACCTAAGCCCCAATTGGGAAGAGTCCCAGAGGGGCTCCACAGTGGTGGGGACCCTGAGGCCCGCGAGGACACCGTAGTAGGGGTACTACCCCAGCCCTGACAAGGTGTACAGCGCTGGCAAGGGCACTGTAGTTTGGGGTGCAATACCCCAGCCCTGAGAAGGGGCAAAGAGGATCTTGGGGGCCAGGCATAGCTAAGGCCACCTGAGCCCCACTTGCAAGGAGCACCAGCGAGCAGCCTGAGGGGCTTGTGTTTGGCCCAAGTGAGGGGCACACAGGAAGAGAAGCCCAGGGTAGGGTGCTACTATAGGGATGAGCCCGGAGAGGGCGAGTCTGCGATTATAGTGAGCCCAGAGAGGGTGAGTGCGCAGAGGGACAGGCCCCAGTGGGGGCACTGTCTGTACTTGGAGCGGCCCCAGGAGGGGCAAGTATATTGTGCGGACCCCAGGAGGGGGTGGATATAGCTAGTAGGCCCGAGAGGGCTAGCGGATAGAGGGACACCGGTTGCGTGACAAGCCCAGGGGCACCGGTAAAGGGCGCGTACAGGAAACTGGCCAGATTATGTCTGGTACGTCTGCGAGGCTAGGGGCATGCTAAAGGGGGGGTTGGAGGCACGCATAGCCCATAAGGCTGGGGTGCACCAGGTCACTCCCTATGGAACGGGGGACAGTATAAGCATAGCACAGTGTCCAGGGCGATAAGAGGCAGCCTCCCTTCTAGAACCATATAACAACAAGACATGGCAGGCAAGTAAGAGGGTGCTGGACCGCCTACTTGGCATGGCAGGGGGCACTAGAGAGAGATCACGGCCGCTCCTGTGCCCTGCTCCATGACAGATGGGCTAACAAAAATAGCATTTCAATACTGACAAGTGCAGGATGCTGCACTTCGGCAGTAGTAACCAGCAGCACACTTACAAGATGGAAACTCCCTTCCTGAGATCACGGAGGCAGAAAGGGATCTTGGAGTTTTTATGGACACCAAGATAAACATGGGGCGACAATACGAGGTCACAGTTGGCAGGGCTAACTAGAACTTGTCGTACATCCACAGGTGTATCTCAAGCATGGCCAAGGAGGTGATTCTCCCCCTCTATGCGATACTGGTCAGGCCACAGCTAGAGTACTGTGTGCCCCACTTCAGGAGGAATGTGGATAACATTGTGAGGGTCCAGAGGAGGGCCACCGGCATGATCCGGGGACAACAGGGCAGACCCTACAATGAGAGACTGAGGGACCTGAACCTGTTCAGCCTTCACAAGAGAAGGCTGAGGGGGGACCTGGTGACTGTCTATAAACTCACTAGGGGGGAACAGAAGGGTTTGGGAGAGACCTTGTTTCCCCTAGCGCCCCCTGGCATAACAAGGAATAACAGCCATAAATTGTTGGAGAGTAGGTTTAGATTAGACATCCATAAGAAGTACTTCACAGCCAGGGTGGCTAGGATCTGGAAGCAACTTCCAAGGGAAGTGGTGCTGGCTCCTACCCTGGGGGTCTTTAAGAAGAGGCTTGATGCCTACCTGGCTGGAATCATTTGAGCCCAGTTTTTTTCTCCTGCCCAGGCAGTGGGTCTGACTTGAAGATCTACAAGGTCCCTTCTGACCTGACTTCTATGATTCTATGACCCAGTCAAGGCTCTGTATGGCACTCTCTCCCTGGTGAAGAAGGAAAACATTGATCTACATGTCAGGGAAGGACTCATCAGTGGTTTTGTATCTTTCAGATTCATCTCAAGAAAAAGCAGTAATGCTACAAAGATTTCTCTGAGGTGGTGGGGACCAGTATCAGTGGTAGTATTGATACAGGCATCCCATAATAGAAGCTTGGACCAAGAGGCAGCATGAAGGACTGTTCAAAGCTGATGACACTAGGAGTAGATAAGCATCCCAGACAATGGAGTCCAGTAAGGACTCCTCACGCAGCATCAGAGCAGTGGTTGCTCCACTGGGGGAGCATCTACACATGTTATTAATGTCCATAAGTGGGATAGCTCCTGGCCCCCCTCTGCTGGCTAGGGAATCTCAGCCTGGGAGAGGGCTTACCAGCAGCTTCCCCACAATTCAGACAGTTGCCAATGAGCCTCCAGCTAAGCAGGGAAGCAGAGAGCTTCCTAGTCCTGGCACTGCTTGGTCCTGGCTCCTGTGAGGAGCCATGAGGTTGACAATGTCAGTGTTTTGGGTTGGGGGTGTGGAGGGAGCAGAGAGCAACCCCATCCCAATAGTGATTAGCTCCTGGCTCCTGGGGGGAGCTGAGAGCTGCTGGGCACCAGGAGTGGGGGCAGAGAATTCTCTCATCCCCTTTGGTCCCCTGCTGGTGTGGCTGACTGGGAGTAAATTTACTACCCGCTTTTAAAAGTAGTAGAAAACCTCATATTGCCTTAATTTACTGTGCAGTACCTGCTGCACATGGTTACATGATGGCACCTTACTGCACAATATATCAGTCTACTGTGCAGTAAAGCATCTCAGATAAACAAATCCTGCAGGAGGTGGTAGAACCTGTGGAAACTGCCGATTTCATGCTTGCAAGAGATCAACCTGTCCTTGGATTCCCATAAGCCAGGACTGTGAGTGGAGTATAAATAAGAATAACTAATATAACTAAGGGGAGAAAGAAGCAGCAGATGCCTTTTCAGCTCTCATAGCCATGGGGGAAAAAAAGACTGCCTCTGGACTAGAGCCACAAGACCTTGTGAGAACAGCACCTACCACTAATTTCTCTCTCAAGTCTTTCCTAAATGTCTTTATTTATTTCACATTCCTCTGTTCCCTTTCAATCCATTTTCTTCAACTTCTGGATTCAGGTCTCTCAAGGGAGAAAAGTATGCTTCCCATGGGTGTCTGGTGATGTTTAGTTTTCCAACATTAATACATTAGAGCCCAAGCTTGGGGGGGGGGTTTGTTTTTGTTTTTTTTTCAGTTTTTGGGTAAAAAGCCCATGGGAATTGCACCTAGCTCCTGCTGCTGCTGAACAGTGAAAAGGAGAAGGGTTATACCAGGGATGTCACATTGATCAGGCACTTTGGGCTGGACAGAATGGGACAGAGCTGGTCTTCAGGCGGGGTGGATGTCATAGGACTGGTCCACAAGCCAGATTCAGTATGCAGCTTGGAACAACCCAGTATTGGCATCACATGCTGCATGTGTTCAATACTGAGATTCATGGGCAATACCAAAGGTCATTAATCCAGGGCTGTCCAAAGTCTAAGCCCCCCAGGGGCCAAATGCCTCATGCACCAGCAGGGGCCACATGTTGAATGAGCTGCACCAGACAAGCCATAAGGCTACATGACACACAGATGCTCCCTAACACATCTGTGCAGGCATCCTTCCCCCAATGCTGCACTGGGTGCCTTCTACTACTGCACTGCATATCCCTCCTTCCATAGCTGTTCTACTTAACTTGGTGGACACAATTACCGCCCTCCCACTGGAGGTGGCATGCCTTCATAGGAACCTCCCACCCACTGGACCAAGGTGTACCTCAAACCACTGTCCCACATGGGTGCAGTCTTCCTCTTCCCCTGCACAGACCTGATCCCCCTCTTCTCCTGCCTGTTGGACAGCCCTGAAAAATTTACATCTCTACAAATGAACACGCACAAGGGAAGCTGTAAGGCTGGTCTTGTGGTAAGGGCATTTCGAAGGCCCAAGCTTGACCCTGTCACTGAGTCTCTGAGGAACCTTGCGTAGCTTCTAACACCTCAGATCCCATCCACCTCATTTTGGACCAGTGGTTAAAGACCAGCAACAATCCTATTTTTCTTAATTATTTGATGGTTTTAGGACACTCATTTAAGGAGGTGAGACAGTTATGAAAGGGGAACCCAAACAATAGCAGATTCCTGCCTCATTTGGAAAATTCCATGTGGGTCTTTTCATTGTGAGGCTGATTACACCATCTGTAAAGCAGAGGAGTCCACAGCTGCACTACGTTCCTCATGCTGTCCATGCATTCAGTGCTGTCCATCCCACTCCCTCTGGGGGGTTCATCAGGCTTATGTGAAATAACAAAGTGCTGTGATCATACTTGACTTCCAGTCAATAGTTGCTGTAAGAAATCTCCACTGGTGATGTTTACTCTTAATAACCTTGGAACAACAGGGAAATTCCAGAACATCAGAAAAGTGCTAACATGGTGACCTCAATATTCAGAGATTCACAGTGATATTGAGAAAGGGAAAAGGACTAGAAAAAGCAGAGCACTGAGGGTCAGGATGGATAATTTGTGGCAGAACCTTGGGTTTCCTATTACATGTTTGTCCACACATTGTGAGTTGGTGTAATTTCAGTTTGTGTTTCCTCAGTACTGTAGCTGATAATGTTCCCCCACTCTAATTCCATTGCGCATTGGATATGTGGTCATGAACCGCTTTCCTCACACTGGTTAGTTGGTTATGTTTATGAATGTGATCTAGGAAAGGAGTGGATTGTTTTGGTGGATGGGAATATGACTCTAATACGAATGCTGCTACCATCTATTATATATACCATAGATAAACCTGTCTATAGAATTCTATAGGGTTTTCCTGACTTCAAGACCCACCTGGAATCCATACAGTATAAACAACAGCCTCCAAATACCATAAATTGGGCTTTAAAAAACCATAAACTTTAGGCAGTTAATTTGCTTGCCATGTCTGAGAGTTTAGAGAGCTCATTTCTCTGCCACATAAGGCTTGTAACTTACATTTTGTTTTTATAGGTGACACTGTTGCCCTGAAGGGTCAGGCCAATGCTCAGGAACTCAATATTGTGCTGTTAGACAGGGGGGCATGGTGTACAATTGCACATAAACACATACAAATCAGTTAAGCACACATACACTAAGTGCATACACCCCTACTAGGCATACACACTCACACTAGCAACTCAGATACACACACATTCAAAATAACCAGTCTAGGTTCATGCACACCTATCACCAGTTTAAGCCCATACATGCTACACACACCAAATTTAGATAGAATCAGTTACCAAAACCTGCACATCCAATACACATACGTGGATTACTAATTCATATACCACACACACACAATGATATCTATATATGTATATATATAGTGTGTATTCACTAATTCACACACACACCACCCACCTATACATACACACAGGTGAGTTCCTAATTTGGGTGTTGTGATGTGTATGTATGTATGTATGTATGTATGTATGTATGTTCTTGGTATACTTGGGATACCTGGGGAAAGTTTAAGGTAAGAAAATAGAAGTGTAGAGAGTTAAAGTTGCTGGGAGTAAAAGTTACTGGGCCTGGGATTAGAACCTATAGACTAGAGGGGCCTGGGCTGAAGAACTCAGGCTTGGGGTAACTTTAGGTTAATTGATCTTAATTGATTAAAAGACAACGCCCAAAGCCTGCAGAAGAGGGGAGGGATGCCAGCACAGAGGCTGGGACCAGAGCCAGAGCTGAAAAGGTAGATGGGGAGAGGGAAAATGGGACTAAGGGAAAGTCTGGGTGTTAAAAAGGGGCTCTGGGTGTGGGGAGCCAGAGGACGGCTCTGGGGCAGCTAGAGAAGCTGCAGGGAGCAGCAGTACAAGCTGGAGAAAACTGAAAGACAGACATGAGGAGCTGAGAAGGTGTTGCGGGGAGAACTACAGAAGGTGTGGGGGAAGCCTGAAAACAGAGAGACAGACAGCAGAAAATCACAGGAAAAGTGGCAGGAGAGACTGAAAGGTGGCAGGGCAGTGGGAAAGCAAAAAAAGGCAGCAGAAAGTCACAGGGAAAAGGCAGTAGGAGCATGGAGAGCAGGGGGACAACAAAAAAATTACAGGAAAAGTGGCAGGAGAGACTGAAAGGCAGCAGGGGCAGTGGAAAAGCAGGGAGAGGCTGCAGAAAGTCACAGGGAAAAGGCAGTAGATGGCATGGGAGGCTAAAAGGTAGCAGGGACAGCAGGAAAGCAAGGAGAGGCTGAGAGGTGGCAGAAAAGGGGAGATGGAATTGGAAGGAGATTGGGAAAGTAGTGGGGCGGGGGCTGGAGCTGAGAGAGAATGAGGCTGGAATTTAAGATAGGGAAGGGACTGGGATTCAGTAAAACATGACCCAACTTGGGGTTGTAAATGACAGTGATTTTATTGAACAGGGGAGATGGTGACACAATGTCTTATTGGTTCCCTTGCACGCACTGACCTGCACACACACATGCACAATGGCAGCAGGGGTTAGAGAGGCTTGGTGCAGGGGCTGAAGTCCACTAAGTCCAGGAGGGGAGAGAGAGAGAGAGAGAGAGAGAGAGTCCAAATCGTTGGAGGAGGTGTGCAGGTAATATCTACCTAGGCTGGAAGTTGATCCTCGATGGCCAGTTGGGGTCTCCTTCAGCTCAATGTTGTCCAGAGGGGGTCGCCAGCAAGGCCTTTGAGGTGGATAGGTGATGTGAAGCCGGTCTGGTCCGAATCAAATGGCATTCCCACTGGGTCTGTCTTTACTGCCCCTTTTTATAGTGTGGAAGAAATCAAACTTCGTGTTGTGGTTGAATCAGAACTGACAGAGCCAGCATTTCTTTATTTAAGGCTATACTGTGATCACAGGGAGAATTCCATACAGCAAAGGGAATCACCCTTGTCTGTTTCAAAGGATTTCTCAGACTCTCTAAGTTTACAAGCTTATTTATACTAAAGACAGAGAAAGAGATAAAAAATACACCTTGGAGAAACAATCTCCAAGAGAAGTGCAGGCTCCTACCTTGGGGGTGTTTAAGAGGAGGTTAGATGAACATCTTGCTGGGGTCATTTGACCCCAGTACTCTTTCCTGCCATAGATTTCATAGACATCAGGGCTGGAAGGGACCTCGGGAGATCATCGAGTCCAGCCCCCTGCCCAAAGGGCAGGAAGTCAGCTGGGGTCATAGGATCCCAGCAAGATAAGCATCCAATTTACTCTTGAAGGTGTTCAATGTAAGTGCTTGAACCACCTCCGCTGGCAGACTGTTCCAGACCTTGGGGGCTCGGACAGTAAAGAAATTCTTCCTTATGTCCAGCCTGAAATGGTCTTGCAGGAGTTTGTGACCGTTCGACCTCGTCATCCCTTGGGGCGCTCTGGTGAACAGACGTTCCCCCAGAAACTGGTGGTCACCCCTGATAAACTTATAGGTGGCCATCAGATCACCCCGAGCCTGCACTTTTCCAGGCTAAAGAGTCCTGTGGCTCTCAGCCTGTCATCGTAAGATCTGTTTTCCTGACCTCTGATCATGCGCGTGGCTCTCCTCTGGACTCTCTCAAGCTTCTCCTCATCCTTTTTGAATTGTGGAGCCCAAAACTGGACGCAGTACTCCAGCTGCGGCCTCACCAAGGCCGGGTACAAGGGGGGAATGACGTCCCGGGATTTGCTCGAGAAGCATCTATGGATGCACGCCAGCATTTTGGTCGCTTTACTAGCCGCAGCATCGCATTGGAGGCTCATGTTCATCTTGTGGTCAATGATGACCCCCAAGTCTCTTTCTTCTGTAGTGCTATCCAACATAGCACTGCCAAGCCTATAAAGAAGCTCCAGGTTTTTCCTCCCAAGGTGGAGAACCTTGCATTTTTCGATGTTAAACACCATCAGATTCTCATCTGCCCATTTGCCGAGCTTGTCCAGGTCAGCCTGGATCACCCTCCTATCTTCTGGCGTGGATGCTTTGCCCCAAAGTTTGGTGTCATCGGCGAACTTGGCCAGTCCACTCCTGACTCCAATGTCCACATCATTAATGAAGATGTTGAACAGGATGGGTCCCAGGACAGAGCCTTGAGGGATGCCACTGGTCACAGGGCAGCACGATGAGTGACTGCCATCAATTACAACCCTCTGGGTCCGACCACGGAGCCAGTTTCCCAGCCAGAAGATTGTGGTGAAGCCAAGGCCACAACTGGCCAGTTTGGCCAAGAGGTGATCATGGGATACCAGATCAAAAGCTTTTTTGAAGTCAAGATATATGACATCAATCTCTTCTCCCTTGTCCAGGTGATAGGTCACCTGGTCATAGAAGGAAATGAGATTGGTCAAACAAGACCTACCCGCAACAAACCCGTGCTGGCTATCCCTTAGGATGTTAGCCTGGGCCAGTCCCTCAAGGATGGCCTCCTTAATAAACTTTTCTAAGATCTTCCCCAGGATAGAAGTCAGGCTAATGGGCCTGTAGTTAGCCGGATCCACTCTCCTCCCTTTCTTGAAGATCGGCACCACATTGGCCTTCTTCCAGTCTTCGGGCACTACACCAGAGCGCCAGGAGTTTTCAAAGATCTGTGCCAGGGGCTGGGCTATGATGCTCGCCAGCTCCTTGAGTACCCTGGGGTGCAGATTATCAGGGCCGGCTGACTTGAAGGTATCCAGCTTCTCAAGGTGTTCCTTCATGAGGTCAGCATTTATGGAGGGTAGGGGATCCCCATCACCCGGATCTCCCTGTCCCATAGCAGGCATGGGCGTCCCATGGGACTGATGAAAGACTGACACAAAGTACCTATTTAATAGGTTGGATTTTTCCTGGGTGTCAGTTGTCAGTTGCCCCATCTGGTTTAGCAGGGGCCCAACGTTGCCCTTGCTTTTCCTCTGGCTCCCCACATATCTGAAAAAGGCCTTTTTGTTGTCCTTGATGCTTGAAGGTAGTTGGAGTTCAGTTGCAGCCTTAGCTTTCCTGGTTTGCTCCCTGCAGGACCGGACCAGCGCAGAATAATCCTCCTTGGAGGTGAATCCCGTCTCCATCCTTTGTAGGCTTTCCTTTTTAGCCACAGTAGGTCCGCTAGGTCCCTGGAGAGCCAGGAGGGCTGCTGTGCCTTCTTGCTGCCTTTCCTCCGTGTTGGAATAGATTTAGCTTGTGCATTGAGGATCGCTTCCTTGAGAAACAACCACTCTTCTTGAACTCCCATCTCCCTGTGGTCATGGTCCCTGAGGGCCTGACCGCGACAAGCCTCTTGAGCTTGTCAAAGTCGGCTTTCCTGAAGTCAAGGACTTCTGTGTTGCTGACTGACTTGCCAGCTTTACGGTGGATGGTGAAGGTGATCAGCTCGTGGTCGCTGTCACCCAGCTTCCCATCGCAGGGGGTCAGACCAGATGATCTACTCAGGTCCCTTCCGACCCTAGAAACTATGAAAACAATAGTAAATTACACAGAAACTTAGAATGTTTACTTAAACAATTATCTATGCATAGGGCTATCCCAAGGAATGCGGATTCTTTATCTCAGAACATTTGAATTAAGCAGTATCAGCACGTGTGGTCTTTGTCTGTTTTTCTAGTCAAGTAAGCCAATTACTTCTACATTCCCTAATTTTTTTTTTCTACAAGTTAGATATTTATAGCCATTAGCCTTTCAACATCTAGTTTTTCTTTCTCTTTACTTTCTGCTATTTCAACATACAAATTATATACCTCATTTCTGGTTGATGGTCTATTCTTCATTGGCTTAGTAGCATGGTTTATGCAACATTGTATTATCATAAACACTAGGTATACTCCAATAAAAACAACAAACAATATCAACAAACTGTAAATGACAGTAGAGCCTAAGGAACTAAAAATAGAGCTAAACCAAGAATTCAAATTCCAGTTATCTGACTTATGCAATTTAGCTGCTTCTTTTCGAATATGTTTACTTAAATCCTGGATATCTTTTGAAGTATCAGGAATATAAGTACAGCATTCTTTACCTATTAAAGCACAGACTCCTCCTTTGCTGGCTAGTATATAATCTAATGCAAGTCGGTTTTGCAATGTCATTTGCCTTATTTCCTTCATTTCTGTATTTATTTTATCAAAACTATCAGCAGTAGTATTAGCAACCTTTTCCAGAGATGCTGCAACTTTCTTCATCTCGGACATAGCTAAGCCTGCGCCATAGCTGGGGAACATTATACCCCCAAATCTTTGATTTTCTGTAATTTCACGAATATTGCGAATTCTCCCTTTAGGTCAATGAGATTCATAGTAAAAGCAGGATACGCTGCGGAGACATAGCACGTTCCTCTCCAACCAGAGGGAAGATTTTTATAGGCCTTATCTCCACATACAAAATAGTGACCAGCTATTGCAGTATATCCACCTGTATTACAGAGTGGGGACATCATCCATTGCAAATAATAGCCTTAAAATTGACCTGCAGGGGAGTAGTTAGATATCCAGGAATTATTAGAAAACCAAGCACCCTTTTGGCAGAGCCGGTATGTCTTTTAGACTCTCCGCTCCCCATATCTTTAAACTCAATTCACACAACTCTTTCATACAGGAATGGCTTATTCAGGGTGTCCGGTCAGGTTGTGAGATTTGCTAGTGGCACAGAGATGCTGTGGCTAATGTCCAAAGACAAGACTCCACTGCAATAACAGTACACAATGCAGTTACTCATGGTTAGACACAGCTCATTATGAGGGTGGGGAAAGGGTAAATGTGTCCACTGGGTCACAAGGTTCCAGTTGGGCCCCCTTGCATTCAAAACTGCCCTTGGGGCGGCTGAACCCAACCTTAGTCTCAGACCTGGTCAGTGGCTCATATTTCTCAATTCATACTCTCAATTCACACAAGGGAATTTCTGTGTTGAGGCACGAGGTTCAAGAGCATTTCTTTAGTCTCAGCCTTGGTCAACGCTTATCGTGGAAAAACATTCACACTCTAAGAGTTTCCACCTTGCACCCTTGCTTTCGAAGAGCACACAGAACGAATCTGGTGTCTTCAGGGCGGCTGCACAAGGTTTCTACTCCTGGCCTCAGAAAGACCTCACAGTTCTTTACAGAACTTAACTCAATTCATACAGGGAAATAGTTTCACTGACAACAGCAACACAGAGTCTTGACTCTTAACCTTGACTCTTAACCTTGACTCTTTCTACTTACAGTTAATACTTACACAGTGGGTCTGACAGTTCTGGCAGCAAAAGTTCGGATAGAATGAGCCTCAAGTAGTGAATCAGGAAGACACAGAGACAGCCTCTCACTGAAAAGCCCCAGTAGAGATTTCAAAAGGTCTCTTACCTTGGTTTGGCGCCAGGGCTTCAGTGAAGAGATGTCTGTGTCCCAACTGATCACTCCAGGCGTCTCTATCCGAGTCACGGCACCAAATTGTGGAAGAAATCAAACTTCGCGTTGTGGTCGAATCAGAACTGACAGAGCCAGCATTTCTTTATTTAAGGCTATACTGTGATCACAGGGAGAATTCCATACAGCAAGGGGAATCACCCTTGTCTGTTTCAAAGGATTTCTCAGACTCTCTAAGTTTACAAGCGTATTTATACTAAAGACAGAGAAAGAGATAAAAAATACACCTTGGAGAAACAAAACAATAGTAAATTACACAGAAACTTAGAACATTTACTTAAACAATTATCTATGCATAGGGCTATCCCAAGGCATGCAGGAATGCAGATTCCTTATCTCAGAACATTTGAATTAAGCAGTATCAGCACGTCTGGTCTTTGTCTGTTTTTTCTAATCAAGTAAGCCAATTACTTTTACCTTAGGGGCAGACCTTGTGTGACCCTAGTGACAGGAGACGTGGTCAGGCAAAGGGTCAGCCCCTGGTGTACTGAGCTTGTGTGCTCCATGAAGGATGTGCAGTTTTGGGTGTCTGTAATGGTGGGGTACAATATATGTAGAGTTGCTGGTTCTGCAGGGTCTTTTGTCTTTCAAATCCTGGGTTCCTTTCTTTGTTCCTGTGTAAGGTCTGTGGTTCCTGGATGAATCAATGCAAGATGATGGCCCAGTCATTACAGGCCATTCAGTAAAAGCCTGCTACCCTTGTATTTCAATCATTCCCAATCACTTGCATTCATCCAGGAACCAATTTACATGGGAGGGGTACATGAATCATACAGTTGCAACACAGGGGATGCAAGATGGAGGCTTGAAATACAAAATGGAAACTTGACATGACTTTGGTTCACTTACAAACACAGACCTAAACCAGACAATATCCATATGAGCCAATAAAAATCAATACGAAAATGATAATAATACAATATACAACAGTAAAAATCAATACAAACTTAATATAATATAAAACTGTGGAGATCCAAAACCAAAAACTTACTACCAAAATAAAAATGTTTAAAGCTTATCCTAAGTCTGAGCTTGCTTATGCTTATCTATAGGCAATAGAGTGGGAGAGAAAGAAAAGTCAGAAATAGGGAAGGAAGGAAAGGGAATGTGTATCTATCATATATATATATATATACACACACACACACACACACACACACGCATATGTGTGCGCGTGTGTGTATGTGTGCGCGTGTGTGTATGTATATATATGTATGTATGTATGTAGTAAAAAAGAAAAACTGGGGGTTTTGCTACATATTCCCCCCCTTAACATTGGCCCATTTGGGATGATATCACTACACCATTTGGGCTAATAGTTTAGCCTCATCTATTTTAGCATAAATTGTCCGTAGGCTAGAAGCCAGTTTGCAGTATAATAACAGGGCTAGAAATGTTAAGATGATCATTATAATAAACAGTGCTATGATGGGGTTCATCATTAGATTTAAGACTCCAGTGGCCATGGGGGATGAGCCCAGGAGGGTTTCCCATGGGCTATACCGGGCTATACCAAGTGATCTCTTTGATTTTGTTAAGAACTTGAGTAACCTGGTTGTTATTAGTTTGGTATAGGTTTTCTTGGCTTGGGACTGTAATGCCTACAAAGCCTGTTGGAGCTCTGGGTGCTTGATGGAGTTCCTAAGGGCTTGGGGAGACATGCCTAAGTGGACTGGGTAAGGTTGGATTCAAAGAGGCTGTATTGTGGGGTGATTGACTGACGTAGTATGTTTTTCCTTTTGTACTGTATATCACACCCAGTGATAGACCTGACATTACATAAACAGAGGTTATGTTGCAAATTGATGATGTTATAAAATTCCTTCACTGTGATGGAGGGGCATAGAGTGCAGAGACAAACGCATCCAAAACCAATGTTCATGAGTAAGGATTGAACACTGGGGTCCTTAAACATTACATAGGGACAAATTGAAAGTCAGGGTCAAAACAGAGGGTTTGGGATTGTAGCATGAGTTCCTCTCAAAGAAAACCAGAGCCAGTATCTTCGCAGTCATTGACAGCAATAGCTTTAAATTGGCCATTAGGTTGTTTTAGGGCTCAGTGTTTACCTGTTTGAGGGATCATGAGCATGTCATTGATCCTGCTTCCCAGTGTTAAAATTGGAAATACTTAGTCTATTTTCCCCCTAGCCACCCCCATTTTTATGAAATTGTTGGACTATGAATTTGGATTCAACCTGAATTGTATTAACCAGTTGAAAGAGGTGAACTGTGAAGGCTGTTCGGTTTCATTTGCTAATAGGTGCCGTAATTCTAGGGGAATGTGTCTTTCCAAGCCTTGGAATGTGATACATTTAACCACATCCAGGTACCATATCTGGGCCTGGGTACAGATGAAGGCAAGGGAGGTGTTTTGTCCTAGGGCAATGATAGCTTCAGTTAAGGTTTGGGAGTCTTGGGAAGCTATTTGGGTTATCCACTGCATGAGGGACATTATAGACACACTTAGCTGAACAGAGCGTTCAAAATTGTCCTTCATGGGTCTCTCCAATTGGTGGAGCAAATTTCCAATGGTTGCTAATCTGTTCCGGAGCACTTCTGCATTTATGGTGTTGAGGATACTTGTGCCAGTCCCAATTTCTCCCAATACTGTGTCCAGCGACTGTCAGCATTGTGAGCCACTGGATTTGGAGCTGGTTGAAGTCTTATGTGCAATTTGCTGAGCCCATGCCTGCCATCCAGCATTCAGTGGAATGACATAGCTGGCACACTGTAGATACAGCTGGGTGATACTATGGGATCGTAAATCAAGGGTGATATTCCATAATGACTGTATTACATTGGTTCATAAAAGCTTACTGACGTCTTGCTTTACTACAAACGGTCCCACCTCGTGCTTCTGTGCCTTTTCATAATAATAACAGTATCTGTGGTTAGGGTTGGGGAGTCCTTGAGACCAGAAGCTTTCCAAGTCCCTGAACTTGATAGGGAGAAATTGTATATTAGGGTGCTACAGTTGACCAAAGGGCATTTCCCAGGGCTGCTGGTGGCATTGAGGGTAAGAGTTATGGATTTAAATCTTGGGTGGATGAGGTTAACAGTCAGCTGTCTTTGTGGGGAGCTGACAGTCACCTGGGCTGGGAGGCTTGGATTTGAGCTATCGCTACCCCAGCATGCCTGGATGGGACGTTCTACATCTGGCAATGGACTGGAGAGGTTCCATGAAATGCAGGAACAGGTGGGTGGTGAAGGTGGTGTTAATGAAGAGGGGGACGACGTGGTTGGAGTAGGGGTAGGTGTGGATTTTGGGGGACCAACTAAACTTAAACACCAGGATGTGCCCATAACATCCCCTTCCATTCCTCATCCAGCCATGTATTTCCTGTCCTCTTGAGATAGTGATGTTAACCACCCTCCATGTGTTGTACCCCTTAGGACCACTCTGGACTCCCCCCCCCTACCCCCCCCGGGTTAAGACCTATTCTAGCACAAAAGGTGGGATTTGGTATTGATAAAAATGGTATATTTGAAGGGTTTGGAGAGTGTCATTTCAGGTAATGAATTTGGCAGTATTTTCCACATGGGTGTGTCCCATTGTCTGCACCCTGGTTTTGGTAAGGTAGGGCGGGGTGAATTCCAGATGGCTTTTACACTATTTTTACAAGCAGCTATTCCCAAACAACAGGTGATTCCATTGTTGTGGATGGTTAGTTCATTATTCAGACAGTGGAGGTCACCTGTGAGTGGGGTGACCCACAGGCAGATGATTCCCCACAGGCTCACAGTTTTCATGATTAGAAATAGGAATAAGGTTATCCAACCAACCATTGTTTTGAGGGAGACATCAGAAAAGCGGGGGGCGGGGTGAAAAATTAATTTTTATTTTATTTATTTCCTACGGCGGTTTTGGCCTACTGCCTTTGTCTGCCTCAACATTGAATACAGGCACGGTTCAGCCCGCTCAATGCATATTTACCACGACCAAAGCCGTCCTTCTTACTATTCAAGAAGGTAGGCAGCAAAGAGGAGAAAACTGTCTTACCCAGTCCCCTGGCTGTTTCTTCTCTGTCGGTGGATCCTGGGAGTAGACAAATTCTGTTGAATCCTATTAGGATAAGGCTGGTTTTCATAGTTAGCTCTACCCTGTTCCTTTAAGCGGTTTTAGTTGCGACACATGTACCCATTTCCCTCCATCCCCCTTATCAATCTGTACCACAGGTAGACTTAGCTGATTGATAATAGCATATGGCCCAACCCATTTAGATTCCAAGGCATGTGCCTTTTGGGTTTGCTAAAGGTACATGAGTGGTTGACCCACTTCCCACAGCCTGGGGTGCTGAGCCAGGTGGCTATGGCTGTCCATTCACAGCCAGGCTTCTTGGATAGCCTCACTAACTTGTATTTCCTGCTGTTTGAGTTGGTGAGGAAGTTCCTTCACTCAGTCAATAATATCAGTGGGCTGTGGGGAGTTGGGGCTGTCTGAGTATTGGACCAGTCCAGTGAGGAGCAGAGCCATGTGTTTACCAAATAAGATTTGGTAGGGCTGCAGACTTGTTCCCAAATGGTTCCCATTTCTTAAAGCTGCTAGTATTAATGCCAGCCTCAGATACCAGTCAGTACCAATTTCATTAACTACCTTTCTTAATGATTCCTTAATAGTTCGGTTCATGCGTTCCACTCGTCCTGATGACTGAGGGTGGTGAGGGATATGCAGTTGTTGCTTTATTCCTAGGGCCTGTAATAATTGTTTTATCACTGATTCTGTGAAATGCAGACCTCAGTCAGAGTCAATGATTTGGGGGACCCCAAATCTGCAAATAACCTCTGCCCATAGTTTCTCTGTAGTGGCTTCAGCAGTGTGGGTTTCATGGGGAACTCTGCAACCCATCCACAGGAGTCTATAATTACCAGTAAATACTGGTTTCCTCTGGCAGTGCACGGTAGTTTATCGATATAGTCCATCTGTATTCTCTGCCATGGACTGACTATCTTTTGGTGTAGGAGGGGTCCTGGGTCTCTGAGCTTTGCCCCTTCTCCTGCACAGCACAAACATCCCTGCACTCATTTTCTTGCATCCTTAGATATCTCTGGCCAATGGCCTATCTCTACTACTCTAGCAGCAGTGGCCCTTGGGGTTTCATGCTGCAGGTTATGGCAGGCACTGATAATTTCCTCCCTGAGTTCAGGGGATGGGACCAATCTAACTTCCCCAGTTTTTTGATTGACTGTGTAGTCCTGCTGTATTGTCCACTCTGTGTAGCTTGAGGACTTAGTTTGTACCGCGGACATGTTTTCTTTAGCTTTTTCCTTTGCAATGGTATCTGCTAATTGGTTCATTTTGGCTTCTAAGGTGTTGTGTTGGTGTCCTTCTATATGCTGAATATGTAATGAGGAGGGATATTTTTGAATCCACTCTCATATTGCTTGCCAATCTTCCTTTGGGCAATATCTTTACCATCTGCAGTATACCAGTTTCTTTTACTCCAGTTGCAGATGCAATGCATTAGGGTTTTGGCATAGAAATCTGAGTCAGTGTACACCCATAACTCTCCTCCAAGGGGGTGCTGCTACTCGAGTAATTCCTTGATAGCCCTTACCTCTGCAGTTTGAGCTGAGTAACCTGCAGGCAGGGGTCCCCTATTTGATGCTCATTTAGATTCACCACTCCATACCCTGTGTATCTCTTGACCTTTTCAAAACTGGAGCTCCCATCTGTGAACCAGACATTGTCAGGCTGATCTCTCACTGCTGGATTTTCATCCAGTGGCAGAGCTTCAGTTATCCCAGTGCCTTCCTGGCCTGGGTTCACATCAGGGCACTCATGCCTTGTACCTTCTATTAACAGGGCATAGGGAAGTGAATCTATTTCGGCTTGAGTTTCATGTCTCATGCCTCTCCCAGTTAAAAACAAAGTCCATGGAACAATCCAAGTATTAGAGACCTTGGACCCTGTCATTTTCCCTGACAGGATATGCTTCAGGGGTGAATGATGTGTTTGGATGCTTGCTGGGGCCATTTCAGTCAGTCTTTCAAATTTCTGCACTGTGCCTACTGCAGCCAACCGCTCTCTTTTACACTGGTTGAAGTCCACCTCTGGCCCAGTCAGTTTCCGTGATTCGTAGGCTACAGGAACCAGTTTGTTGTCTGAATCCGTTTGTAACAGGAGAGCTGAAAGGGATGTAGCCAATTTAATCTGCTGTAACCTATTTATTATAAAAGGGTTTGGCTGGGTTTGTGTATGCTAGTGCTGGTGCAGTAACTAGGGCTTCTTTTAGTAGGCAAAAGGCCTTTTGCTCAGTCTCCCCCCATTCCCATTTCACCTTCTTTTTTTAGCAATTTCCAGAGAGGCTGTGTGATTTCAGCAAACTGGTGTATATGGGAGCGAAGGAAGTTAAACCCTCCCAGCAATACCTGTAGGGAGTGGGGATCTGTGGGGACTGGCATGTTTGATAGAGCCTTGATCTTATGCAGGTCTATCTTCTTCCCTTCTACCCCCAATCTTACACCTAAGTACATCACCACCTGAGTCACTAACTGGGTCTCTGGTCTGCTGACCTGAATCCAGTTTTCTGGATCAAAGCCAGCGCCCTTTTGGTCCTATTTGTGACCTCCTGCTCTTGGTCCTCCCAGATTAGAATGTCATCCTCGTAGGGTATTACCTTGTCCTGGTCTGTTTTGCTTAGCTTCTGCAACATGCTCACCACATGGTGATGAGCAATAGCTGGGGCATCATGGAAACCCTGCAGAATGAGTGTAAAGGTGTATTCCTTTCCCTTGAAGGTAAGAGCAAACCTATTCCAGGATTCTGGATTTAAGGGAATAGCAAAGAAGCAGTTGGCTAAATCTATAACAGAGAACCACCAAGGACTTCCTTGCACTCTGCTGAGCATAGCTGGCATGTCAGCTACAATTGGAGCCATAGGACATGTCCCTTTATTAATGGCTCTATAATCTACAGTGAGCCTCCATGATTCCTTGTTGGCTTTAAGGACAGGCCATATTGGGGAATTAAATTCTGAGTGGGCTATTCAGTTCCAATTGTGAATTTTTGTCCCTCAGAGCCTGATTTTGAAATTCCTTTTCCTCAATTTCAGAGGCTCTTTGGGTTTTTCTTCAAGTGCTGTTTTCACAGCATGCTACAGTAGCCAAACTGCAGTACTGTGCTGTCTCTGGGCTGATGGCTTTTCACAGAGACAAAATTTCTCAAATTGAACCTCACTATCATTCAGGGAGAACCCTGGAACACACACATCCTCCCTCCAAGGAGAAGGATCCCCTTTCAGGATCTCCCTGCGCAAGAGGGATACCTCTTCCTTTTTCACCCATTTTGCCCCATGCTTACTAATGCCTGGCATGGGGGTCTTCTTCCTGAACATACTGGTTACTTCTGAGTCCTACCATAACAACAATGACAGTGACAACAAGGAAAGTGCTGTGGGTGCCCAAGCCCCTGTAACTGCAGGAGTTCCCCTTAACAATGTTGACCCTTCACTGAGAATTTCCACCCCTCTCTGGAGTGAGTTCTATAATGCTGACCCTTCACCGGGTATTCCCAACCCTCACTGGGGTGAATTCCGTGATGCTGAAGCACACTAACTGGCCCAACCCACACTTCTCACTCACGCTCACTCTCACCAACACCCACAATATACCTGCGTTCTCCACCATAAATAATGTTGCCCTGAGGGGTCAGGCCAATGTTCAGGGTCTCAATATTGCACTGTTAGATGAGAGGGCATGGTGTATAATTGCACATGTACACATAAAATCAATTAAGCACATACACACCCCAACTAGGCATACACAGTCACCGGGCTCACATACACAGAGATTCTCACAGCCCTGAAAGCAGACAGACTGTCTAACACAACAAGGCCAAAAGCAGCCTGGGAATCAAGGAAATACATACCATATTGCCCATAACAGAAGATAAATGGAACCAGTTAACAAGGCTGCAGAGTGGGGGGGCTGAGTCCCAGTTTTGAGGGAACAGACCAAATTAGGAGAAGGTCCAGAAAGACCAAATTAGTAGGTTTGCATGTGATAAGCTATGTGGACTATGATGACAACACAGAGAGGCCAGCCAGAGACAGCCACAGACCAAAAGTCATCAGGAGTCATCAGTAGGGAAAGAGAACATGAAAGCAGAGACTTTAGACTAACAAAGAGTCCCTCCCCATCCCTCCCTGTCCCTTCTCCTCTCCAAGAGGGGTCCCTGTCCCTCGGGAAGGGTTCCCAAGGCTACCATGGATCAAAGGCATATAATCAGCCTGTCTCATGCACCTCACTGGAGGGGTGGTGTGGACCTTGGCATCCCACCTCCAGACTGCTGACATCTGACACGTGAGAGAGAGAGAGCCTCAGAATGGAGACTGACAGATGTACTTTGACTCATCCCTAGAATTTTTAGATATATAGAATTACTTAAATGTCTGTATTGGGGTTTTTTCTGTTATCACTGTGTATGAATAAACTTGCCTATTATCAATGGAAAGGTTGTGGTCGGTCTGCGAGTGGGTTCTCTGAAACAAGGCCTCTGCGTCCTAAATCCAGAACCAACACCAATGATCTCATGAGGTCCTTTCCAGATGGGCAGCTATGGTCCAGTTGCTTAAGATAAGTTGTAGGTAAAATAATGGAAAAGGTGATGTGGGATTAAACTGGTAACAGAATAAAGAAATGGGATCAAACCAACTGCCCAGCTGATTGTGGGGACAGGATGGAATTTTCTCTCCAGGTCAGACTGGCAAGTGTGAAACAATCTCACTCTGCCTGACAAGTTGTCAGGAAAACTGCTCATACAGATACAGTCTGCTAACAGTCAAGGGCTTCTGGGTCACATGCTACCCAACATGGAGGTAGAGTAGTTACTTTGGTTGAGAACCCTGCTTGTTGTGACCAACCTGTCTCCATGTTCCCCTGTCCATACAGCTATGATAACAGCAGCTGCTTGGGGCAGACAAGTCCATTGATGCTTGTTTTTCAGTCTCATACTAAAAAGGCAAATATCTTCAATATGCTCTTGGGAAAATTCACCCAGTAACTTTAGTGGATGAAACCCTTTTGGACTAAAACTTTAAATGGGGGCTCTAAAGCCCTACCAGACTGGTGGCCATTTATTTGTGACATTTGGTAAGGTCCTTCATGGTGAGATGATGTTCTTGTCTACACTGTCTTATCTACAATCTCATCAGTCCTACATGTGGAGCATGTGTCAGTCACTTTGACAGCATTAAACATTCTGTAATCCCACCAGAAACTGATCAATCTATCACTTTTGGATATCAGCTCCATGGGTGAGGTCTAGGGAGTGTCTGATGACTGAATAATGCCTGAAAACTTGGGCAAAAATTTGCAGGACCCCTCTCTCAAAAAAGAAATCAACCCCCCCTGTTCTGGACTATACCAATGCAAAAGGGAGTGGAGAAGGACAAGGAAATATGTAAGTGCATTATAAAAGGCCAATGCAATTTTGGAATATAGAAGTAGGTGAGCAAGTGAGGAGGACTAAGAGGAAACCTGAAGTGCTGGGTCTTGCTAAACTGTGTGTTTTTCCTGATGGCCAACAGTTTTGATTATGAGTGGCAGGTACTTGTTTGATTACACAAAGTCCCATTTCTAAGGAAAGGGTGAAGTTTTCTCACTACTGTTGCTTACTAGAGTTTGTCATCTTCCCTGCATTTAATTTTCTTTCTTTCTTTCTTTCTTTCTCTCTCTCTCCAGCTCTCCTCTTGAAGCCAACCCCCTGGGGAGCCAAGACAGGGATATATATGGAATCGGGAGGACAAGGACAAGCCAGCGCACATGTGATTTAGACTCCATTAAAGCCCATTTCATCATTGCCTCCCCCAGGGTCTTATCTGATCTTTCACCTTTTCTAATGCTTTTGCTGCTGCCTCTGTATGGATTTTCCCATAACACTGGACTGGTCTTCGAAAGGGGCCTCATAGTTTCCACAACACACATTCTCTCCCTCAGCCTCCCTCACACTCCTCTTACTCTTACTCTAACTGGGTGGGTGCAAATAGCTGTGCTCATAGTTAAGATTTCTTAACACTTCCCAAGCTCTCCTCTTTTGGGGATGAAATTTCCAAAGCCACATTCTCCAACATAATTCAGAAATGGATTTTACAATTTGGCAGGGATATTGCCCTTATTTCAGGTAAGTATTCTTGTGGTTCCTATTAAAAACACCCAGATTTAGCCACTTTATGAGTCTGGCTGCACTGATGAGATATTTCTCTCAAGCTGAAGCAATGGCTTGGCCCTCTGTATGGCTGGGCTTTCCTACTGCTCCCCTGGGAATTCTATGGAAGGAAACCTGTTAAACTGACCTTGGCTTTGGCTGAGGTGGGGTGCAGACCATGGCATGGTCCAAGGCCTTGCATGGAAAGAGGCACTCATCTTGAGCCATTGGCTGCCAAGCAAGGGTCATTCACAATTTGGGGGTCTTGCTCAGTTTGAGGGAACATAGCCACAAGGACCTCCAGTACAAGTGCCAGGAGCATGCATGGTGATCCTAGGGTGCTACAGTTGTGTCCAAGCTATGCCCTTAGCCAGGCAGAAGCTTTGCATGTTTCTGGCATTAACCCTTATGTGATTACATGATCTTTAAATATTTCCTAGGATTGGAGGTGTCACATTAAGTTGGGCCTTGTCAAGTTGATTATGGAAATGAACTACATGGAAAGAGATAAACAACCACCTTGGTATGCAAGTATCTATTGGGAAACTATCAGCAAAAGAAACTGAAACACAAAGTCAGGGAAATGATTCAACATGTCTGCATTGGCAGTGCTAATAAGGGTTTGCAAAGACCATCACTTAGATCACCAAGGTGTTTTGGTAACTAATCCAGTTGGAAAGATATCTCCATATATGGATACAGAAGACATTTGTTCCCTGGCATTCCTTGAGATAGGAGAAAAGGCCATGGCAGATGGTCAAGAACTCATATAATTCCCACATGCAATTTCCAGTAAAAACCTTTTTTATGCTGTTTTCAAAGTGAAGAAGCAGAACCATTCTGTGAACTCTCCCTACCTGCCAGACCAGATAGACCTTATGTATCTCCAACCCAAAAGTGCAAATGCAGATGGGCATCCTACAAGATGCAGAAACCAGGTGGAAGCATAGAGTGGTTTTGCAGGGCAAAAAACCTAGAAGCAATCAAACTCATGACAGAAGTAATGTTTAGTGTTAAATTAAGGAAAATGAAGCAAGAACGGTACTGGGAACACTTTAGAGAGCCTCCAGCATGGGAGTCTGCATGACTAGGGGCCAAGACGATATGTCATTCCCACTGAGGATTTTTGAGGAAGAAAGTAAATTTCCCCACTCCCTGCAGATTGGGAAATGGATCTTAGCCAGTTACTTTCCCTCCATGCATGCATCCTGGAGCCAGGTCCCTTCCATCCACCCACAGGAAACCAGCACTGATGGCATCCAATAAAAAACAGAACGGAAAACAGCTCCAGTCAGAAGAGTTCTTACCATGGCAAAGGCAACTGAGCTGGTCTTCATACTTCTTCTGATGGCCACCTTCTGCCTTCAGAGTTTGGCGCAGAGTAAGTACAGCCTCCCTTCTCCTCCCTACCCTCCCACCCACCCACACCCACCCTTCCTGCATCAGGTCAGAGGGATTTGGGTGTGAGGCAGATGGGATGTTTCCCACCAGGATGTGGGGGGAGGGTGCAGAAGTCTCAGGCTCACTGGTACAATATAATGGATGAACACCCATTCCAATGTATTGGATCCAAGACCTAAGGTGGAATTTGCACTTTGGGTATTTAAATACTTCAGCTCATCAGATGGTCACATTTCCTGCCTGCTGTCTCTGCCAGCACTGCTCTGAAAAGTGAGACTCCAGCCAGCTGAGGGACTGTATGTCAACGACATTGCAGAGCTGTGGGTCTCTTTCCAGGTTATGCAAATGCAGCTGCCTCTGACAGTCTCACCAGGACCAGGATTTCTGCCCTGAGAACTGGGCCAGTTGCTGGGTGGTCAATGGCTGGGGTAGATTTAAGGTAGTGAATTTGGCTCAGTGATTGCCCTGAAATTATAAAATAACCACAACAATAACAATAGTAGTAACAGCAATAAGAATAGTGGTAATAATAATAAACTTGAATGAAATTGAAATGATTACTTTTTTCTCCCCTGGCACCCAGTAACCAACTGCTTAGGGTATCTGTCCCCCTGCTGAGATGTTTGATGACTGCCTGTGGAGATTCCAGGGTCCACAGCCTACTATCAGGGAAAATGCCCTAACCACCATGGAGCAATATGGGCTCAGACTCTCCTTGTGACTGAAGCAGTCCCATCCCAGATTAGTCCACAGCCTAGTGTTCATGAGACTTCCAAGGACAGGCGAAACCTCCATGAAATCCCCCCAGTTCCAGACTCCAAGCAGGGTTTCCAAGCTGTCTCATTCCTCAGAACAGAGTCCTAACTGATGGGTTCCAGGAGGGTCTGGGGTAGACATTCTTATATTTCTCCTGCTGGGGACCTTCCACTTGGTAAGAACTACTTCAGGACCCCTAGAGATTGGAAATGGCACCACAGACTGGTAATATCTGCATTCAGTGGGACACCAGGATTCCAGGCCCCGCACCACCAAACAGTGAAGTACCTTATGCAAAGTGAAACGGTGTCCACAGGAGAGATTAAGAACACTCTCCCCACCCCTAACACACACTAGCAACAACCCCCAGTGCTCAGGGTAATCTCATGGTGATGTGGACTTGAATCTCTTTAGGAACAGGAAGGAATTGAACATGACAATAAATTAATATATTAGAAATAAATTATTTCCACACAAAAAAAAGCTGTCCAGTGCTGGGCAGCTCAGGGTCAAGGTTGAGGTCACTTTTCCAGGGGAGTGCAGCAGCCGGGCAGTGTCCACTAGCAATAGCTTCCTTTGGTCAGTGAAGCCAGCAGGGGTAACAATCCAGTAACATATGCTTTCCTTTGCTTTCCCATGTCCTCATGACAAGGTATTTAAGAGAAATTACAGATTTCTTTGGAATCTGACAGGCCATGGCATGAGCACTTCTGCTATGCCCTTGAACTTGTGACCACTGATCCTGGATGCCTTAGAGCCCACCCCACCCCACACATGTTGATGACACACAAGACTCCTTCCCTGAAGTCAGTGGGGCCAAGCCTCTCCCTGATGTAAGCATACATGGGCCTGTTGATTTAAACAAGGCTACTCTGCTGCCTGGGATGGGTGGCAGAGTGAATCAATGGCTACTGCTCCTAGAGGCATGAGTTCAGTCTCTGCCTGGGCTCATCCTAAAGGCTGCCCCCACTCATACTTAAACCTGAGCTCCTGAGTGTTAAATCAGTAGTTTGGCCCCAGACCCATATTTCCTCTTGAGAGTTGTAGGTCTAGATTCTTTTTCTTATGCACACTGTAGGGAGGGATGTCTCAGTGTCTGCAGCCACTGTCAATACAGCCCTCCAAACTGAGGGGAGCTGCAATAAGACATTCAGGGAGGTGACTGCTGTATTCCAGCCCCTCCATGAATCCACTGCTCCTGAGCTAATGGGAGGTCACAAAGGAGACCTGGAGAGTCTCTTCATGCCAAGGACACCCTGATATGAGCTATTTCCTTTCACACTAGGAGGGCCAGCTGTGCCAGACAAGTGCTGCTTCAAATTCCAGAACACAAAGATCAAGAAAGCCAACATAGCAACCTGTTACCCCACAAGCCCCGAGTGCCCTCACCGAGCCATGATGTGAGTATCTTCCAACACAGGGCACAGCTGCTGGGGAGTGGGGAAAAGGTTGGCAGGGGGAGTTAGAGTGAGAGTCTGGGGCCTCCTAGCGTGGGAAGGATGTTAGTGCAGGTTGGCATTACCTGGAGCAGGGTCACTGGGAGGCCCCAGACCACCTGCCACAGAACTCAGATTCTCCCTGCTCACCAGGCAGTGAGGTTTACCTGGTGTCGTGACAACTCCCCCAATGGGTCCCTGATCAGCAGCCAGCCCTGACGTGCTTCCCAAAGGAGGCTCCAGGGTACTGGGAATCCTGGTCCCAGGATGGCTCTGTGAATAGTCTGTCTGTGGGTGTTAGAGCCACAAAGACCCTGCACAAGCCTGAGCACCAGGGCCAATGCTATTGCAATCAGTTTCAACAGAATTGAAGATGGGAGCTGTTGTGGGAGAGCTTCTGTCTCCAGATAGTTCAGTATCTGTGCCTTGGCTCTCATTGCCTCAGTGTAAACCAGGAGGAGCCACAGCAGTGTCAGTTATACAGGACAAATCCTTGGTCTGAGAGGGAAGAATAGGCTCTTTACTGATATGGGAAGACAGGGTGATGTGCAGCCAGATTTACCTAAACAATAATTAGGGTCAGGTTGCCAAAGACTCAGCACCCACAGCAGAGCCAGCCTTCCAGGGCAACCCAAGATCTGGGTTGTCCTGCAGGGCCAGCCTGGGCTGTGAGTCAAACCAGGCCCTGGTGATTTATGCCCGAGGTACTTGTGAACTGTCCTTCCCCCCATTCCCTGTCCTCACCTCACGGGGTGCAGACAGAACTGCAGCTCCCATCTGTAACTCAGAAGGATTTCTGCAAAGCATTCTGAGTTACAACATTACCCCAGACCAAACAGAAGTTCAATATTGGTTGTGGGGGGAGGGAAGAATCTAGCTGTGGGCTGGGAGCCTGCAGCAAGGTTCCCATAGCAAAGTCCACAGCTCTTTGCCAGTGCTCGCTGTTTTCAGAATGGGAGGAGAAAAGGGAGTGGAGGGAGCTCATACTTGGGGCTTCCCAGCTGGTGCTGAAGGGTGGGGTGAGGTATTGCAGCCCCCACCAAGGTAGAGTGGATGAATTGGAGTCTTCCCCACCTCATGGGTGCTCCAAAGTACCCACCCCATGCTCCTGGGAGGGGTGAAAAACCTCCAGACTGGACTCCATCCACTGCCTTTCTCCCTTCCCACTCTTAAAGCAGTGATAGGCTGGCAGCCCTGCAGACACAAGTGACAAAAGATGCTGCATTTTGAAGTCTTTATCTGATACCTCATTGAATGAGAAGTCAGAGTTTTACCTGATCACCCATTTTTTAAGCTGTCTGCAGCCATGCACTTGTGTTTGGTCATAGCTATAGACAGCTTTCTGTGGCTGGATCAGGGAAATATTGTCACTTCTGTCTGCACCCTTGTTATCACCAGAATGTTGCAACACATGCTTAAATGACCATTGTTTCACACACAGCTCTTGTTAACTTGTCTCATTCTTCTCCATGCAGAATCCAGACTAAAAGGGGCCAAGAAATCTGTGTAAAAGCCAATGCTCCATGGGTGAAAGGATACCTAAAATTGCTCAAGATAAAGTCCCTTTCTAGTCCCAGCTAGATGCACCACCAGGAGAGCATCTTGGAGACCCACCGCCTGCTATAACTCATGTGCTGCACTGCACTTGTCCTGTGGGCATGCAGGGGTCCTTCTAGCTTGATTCTTATGCCTGTACCATGAAACATACTCAGCCTATAATCATGTGTGCCAGCCAATCTGTCATATATGCATTTGAGTCCTGGAAGACCTGGAAAGATTGTCAGCCGCTTTCTTGTACCCACATTGAACTATAGCTAGATAGAAAGTAAAGTGATATTATTTGTGTATGTAAGAAATAAAGTTGTGTGTCAGATACAGAGCTGCACATTGTACCTGGAGCTCCTGACTGGGTGTGTCGAATACCATGAATAGCAGGGCTCTAATTTTGGGGGGTCTATGGGGGCTTCTGGCAAACAAACAGCAAACAAGCATAACATGGATGTCAGTGAGAAAAGATGGTGCTGTGTCTATCAAAGAGGAGCCCTGGTTCAAAGCAGGGCTGACCAAGGATGTTTGGACATTGCTGTCCAAAACAATCCCTCAGCACCACTATCCAACAGACAGTGCTTAGGGATCATTAAAACACAATTAACCCTTAAATGAATATGAAATACAAATGAAGACAATTCTGTGTCCTAAAGTCAAAGTTTCACTTAAATACACACAACTCAGTGTCTTAAAATTCAATGGCTTGGACAATTTGGTACCCTAAAATCAAAATGCAGACAACTTGGTGTCTTAAAGTTGAATTTTTGGACAACACAGTGCCCTAAAATCAGTCTAATTTTATTAGTACAACAAGTATTATCTTAACAGTTTCTATATTCAGAGAGCAAAAAACATGCAGTACAATCATCTCACCGAATCCCAGATGTTACTCTGATCAGCAGAAAAGGTGGCCACTCAGTTCCTGGAAGCAAAGGATATGTCATGGGCTGGGACAGTCCAGACAGGTGTTGAAGACTGGATTTATGATGATGAACTTTCTTACTCCCCCTTTTTATGCTTTTCTTCAACTTCACTCCTTTAATGACATTTGGCTTTTGGACTGGTCTCTCTGCAGTCAGCATACTGTCCATCCTCTATCCTGTCGGCACATTCCTTTGTCTAACAGACTCATTACAAGCACACCTCTTAATTTGGTCTTTTTCTTACTTTGGTCTTACTTTGGTGGTTGTCTATTTGTCTCCCTTATCATCTTTCATTAATATATTAAAATCTTCCATCCTTCAGATTCAGCTGGGTGGTGCCAAGTTCAGTTAACTGGAGCTAATAACAAAGCCATTACTATGCTATGTTAAAAGAACATCTCACAGTGATAAAAAAGGAAAGATATAATATAATGAGCACCTAGGAGCTCTACAAAACAACTCACAGCCAGCTAATAATAAAAAACAAAAAGTTAGTAATGACAAAACTTAAGCAATGATTAAATAAGACTAAAATATAAAAAATATTATAAGCAGATGCAAATTCAAAACATCGATATATATAAAGGGCTTAGTCCATCTGCCTGTTGGTCTGTAATGCTCTTTAAATGCGAAAACTTGAAAACTGTGAGAGAGAGAACATTTGTGTCTTCAGAGAAATTTTTTTAGTGACCATGTCAGGATGATCCCAACTTCCAGAATTAGGAAGAAAGGGGCCAGGGTTGTTTCTACTGAGCTCCTCCCAGGAGAGTGCTGGGAGCCCGGCACAGCTAGAAGGGCAGAGGAAGGGGCCAGCTGAGGAAAAGCAGGAGCTAGGCTCCCAGCTATTGTGAGGCTACTGTGAGAAGACAATTAGATGCACAATGCCATCAAGAAAGGCAGGAGGGGTGAGTCCTGGCTTTGCTAAGATGCTTCTGCTACCAGAGCCCATGGACATGGCCTGCAGGATTCATTGTATGGGGTGAGGGGTAAATCGGTCCAGGCATGTGGAGGCCAGGTGGGGATGAGGACGGGGCAGCTCGGGGCTGGGACACAGCTGAGCACAGCCTGGGCCTGGCTCAGCATGGGGCTCGGATCCATCTTGGGATTCCTAAGCAGCAGTGAGTGACAGAGATGAGCCAGGAGCCACAGCCCTTCCTGCCTGCCCTGGGAGATCATGAAGGAAATATTCGGTGATAATTGATCCCTGCCACACGATCTGGATGATTAACCAACTGTTAGCAACCCAAAGGAATATCAGGTAACCAACCCTGGTGGGATATTGGGTCACAGAACGAGGAAGGGATTGGTGTCTCCAAATGTTCAGCCTATTTTATTTAAGTTTTGCACATACTTAATTTATTTAATAAATATAAACAGTAAAATCTATGTCTTTGTTTTTGTTATTTGAAATTCATCCATCATTCTTGATGGGCAATTAATTAGTTAAACATAACAAGCTACCGTTAACATTGCTGAAATAGATGCTCTGGGCAGGGAATGGGGCAGCAATGGACATCCAGCCTGTAGGGTACTGTATGGGGCTAGCCCCTGTAGGGGTCGTGTTCTCTGCTCCACACCTTTACACAAAGAGGCATGTCCTGTTGGCTGTGATGAGCTCTGAGAAAACCCTGTCCCACACTTGAGTCACAGTACCTACACTTTGGGCTGTGTCTGGAGACTTGGTCCACTGCTCAGTTACACTTGACATAACTCTGAAGTGACTCCACTGAAGTCAGTGGGGTTACAGCAGATTAACCTCCCTGAGTATGAGCAGATCTGTCAGTGCCCAGCAACAGGGCAAGTGGCCCAGACTCTGCCAGGGAAGGGCTGCAGCAGCATTCAGATTCCTGTAACGAACTGTCACCAGCCAAATCCTCACAGGATCCTGTACTGGCAGCCTTGGACTGTATAGCATTCCACAAGCATGATCAGGAGTCTGGCCTTCTCAGACACTCCAGCTTACCAAATAAGCCATATTGGGCTGGAGATGCCACTAGCTGCTCTGCCACAGGTCTGTGCTCAGATGGACCATGGTGCCATAGGCTTGTACAACTCCAACTCTGGCAGATTCCATGCAGGCCAATGCCAGGTGACTTCTTCCCTGTGTTCAGTGTTATGGGAGGGACACCAGAGACCAGCTTGTTGTTAAATTGTTATGGATAGGTGGATAACAAATGACACGGGTGGTGTAAGCAGCAGAGATTGGAGTGAGACTCATACACACGTGGCTCAGCCACACTCGGACGTCAGGTCCACTGCTGGAGTTAGAAGTGCTGTGAGCCACTTTGGAAACATAGAATCATAGAGAATTAGGTTTAGAAGGGACCTCAAGAGATCATCTACCCAACCCTGTGCTCAAAGCATCCCCAACTAGCTCATCCCAGCCACCCCTTTTTCTAGCCAGATCTTAAAAATCCTCAAGGATGGAGATTCCACAACCTCTTTGGGTAGCCTGTTCCAGTGCTTTACTATCCTACTAGTGAGAAAGTTTAGCTAACCTAAACTTCCCTTGCTCTTTGATCTGTCATCTGCCCCAATGAGAACAGTTTATAGCTCCAAACTCTTTGGAACTACCCTTCGGGTTCTTCAAGTCTGCTATTAAATCTTTCCTCAATCTTCTCCTCTCCAGATTAAATAAGATCAGAATAAACCCATAAAGAGAGAATGTCCATAGTGACTCATACACTTTTTTTCCCACTGGCCCTGGCACTCTTAGAGCCATATGCTGACCAAGAAGGTAGGTGGTGGTGACAGAAGAGTAGATCTGCTGGCTACTGCTTCCTTGGCAGCAGGGGTTTGTGGGGCAATGAAGGATCCATGGCAGAGCTAGGGGAAGGCCAAGGAGTCTGTGTAAGGGGCTTCTGTGCTCTCCCTCTGTGAAGGAGCTGTGGGTGGCTCCAGCTTTTACTTGCTGTAGATACCTACCTCAGCTGAGGCTCTAAGTAGTTGAGAAGAAAGCTGGGACCTTCCCTTTGAATCAGCTTTAGATACTCTGTATGGAGCCCAGCATACATTCAGAGGTCCTGTCTTGTTCCCACTGAATCCAACTGAATAGTCTCACTGATCCTGAGGATATCAGGACAGCCTGTGGAGGAGATTAGGCCTACCAGCAAGTCCTAGCAAGGGATCCTGATCAGTGTACAGAAAGGTGTGTCTGAGCTGCAGACCACAGGTCACAGGCCATCCTCCTCTACAACTCTGTGATTGGCTTTAGAACAGGATGCTCAGTACAAGGAACTCTTGTCCATGGTGCCAGGGTCCTGGGTTACAGCCCTGCTGATATAGGGAATATATCCAGGGCTTGCAGAAATACAGCCCTAGAAGCACAGGGCTATGTACGCTGGGACTTGCCAACCAGACACTGACAAAGGAAAAAGGCACTGCCTGGAAAAAGCCAGCCGAAAGGAGTAAGGTCACCTCTGATTGTCAGTACCTTCAAGCAGTGTCCACTGCCTCGAAAAAGACCCCTAAGTAGCTGCATAGGATTGGGGTCCATTGGCTTTCAGTTTGGCAGTGCTTGAAGCAAGAGAAACAAGGATCTTATAATGAAAAGTACCAGGCACCATTATCTGTGCCAGCATTACTGGCTCCACCATGTGAGCAGGAAGGAAGTGTGGAGCCTACATCATCTAAAGCAGAGTCCCTGGCACAGGAGCCAAACAAGAGTGACCCTAGTATTGGCCCTGGAAGTCTCATATGGAGCCTGCAGTTCTGATCACTGACAGGAGAGGGTTAGGAAGCAGACACGGTGGCTTTTTCACCAACATCACAGGGGGCAGGTCCTCCATTGTTTGCACCTGGTGTTCAGAACACTCAGCTGTCTGAGATCCCAATGGCCAGTTGGACACAGCGGTCCGGTCTGCTCTTCCTCTTTGTGTAAACCTGGAAACATGCTACTGAGTCCACAGCACTCAACTCTGTTTTCCCCCATGGAACTGAAAGCCAAATTTTCCCCATAGATACCTATAAGGCTACAACTACATCTATAAACTTGCTCAGGGTTGGAAAGGCAGCCATGAGGATGGGGAGCCCCAGCCTCCTTGAGGTGGGGTGCAAAGAAGAGATCATGCCACCATTGCCACCAACAGGTTCAAGCTCTTTCCTAGGAACTTGTGCTGTTGGGGCATGAGGCCCCATGTCAGGCCTTTCTCTCGGTGGCTTAGAAGAGGATGAAGCAGGCAAGGACCATAGCAATAGGCATTCAGCTTCAAACACTGCGCAATATCTGGGTAGTCTCTGGTGAGTCACTTAACCTCCCTGTGCCTCTGTAACCCACTGTTGAAGGTGTGTTTCAGGTGCCCTTACAGGAAGAGCCACATCTTACAGCTGTGTTCCCCTTTAGCTCATGTTTTGGATTTTGGAGGTTCCTGGAGCTTTCCCCTTAAACCCTGTGATGGCTGAACTGCAAGTGCTGCACCAGGACAACATACTTGCACTGACAGGATGCAGCATCCAAACTCTCAGAGGCCACAAGTATGATGCTTTTTCATACATGGAGGCACACAGGCAGCACGGGAAGAAGGGCCTTTGAGGCCATCCACAGGCTGAAGCTCTGCAGTGTGCTGGGATAGAAGCAAATTTTTCTGGGATCCAATCTACCTGCCTAGAATCTGCCCATTCTCAGACTATGGGCAAGGCTGGATTTCCAACTTTCAGAGACAAGTTATACCATACACATAGCAGGGAAAGAAATCATCATCCTGTGTGGTTTGCAAAGAACTGAACCTGAACTCAAAATAATTTCCCAGCCCCTCCTCTCCTCCCTGAGCATGTTCAGAGCTGGTTCCTTATCTCTTGATCAGACAGAGGCGTTCTAGTGACAGGGCTCTGATGAGTGTGGTCAGAAATGGCTGCAGAGGAGCTGGATAGAGAAATAGTTTCCATTTGTTCTTTTTTTTTTTTTTATTAATAACCATTTGCCTCCATCCCCTTCCTCTCCACCTCCGTGGACACTCCAGAGCAATCATGGAAAATCCCTGCTGGGGCTATAAAAGGCAGAGAAGGACCATGGTAATGCCAGACACCTCTAGACCACCCAACCTACCTCCTGCCAGAGCCAGTGGTCAGACAACCAGCCTGGAAATGAAGATCACCACCTTGACCCTGGCAGCTCTGCTTCTTGTATCTGTGTGGAATGAAGCCCACAGCAATAATAGTAAGTACCCACTCAGCCCCTTTCATTCTCCTAGACAGCACAGGGCAGCCTGGCACCTCCTGCTTTCCCCACAGCCCCTGAACTCTGGGGCATTTCCAGCTGATACAAGATTCAGGGAGCTGTAGAAGGGAAGGGATATATTGAAGAAAGGATGCCAGGTGGGAGTGCCCCAGTTCTGGCTTTGTCATATTGGGTCACTGAGGCCAGGCTGTTCAGAGCAGTCTGCAGGGTCCAGCTGTCCAACCTCCATCAAAGTGAATGAACATGGCTACTGTCATGCTCTGGATATCTGCCGTATCCTAAGCCTGTGTTTGTTTGAGCCATGGGTCCCATCTGCAGTGTTTCAGCACCCTATGTTGCAGGGGCTGAATGGCATGAGTTTTCATATGGAAGTCTCACCACCTTGTGAGGAAAGAATAAGCACACTTATCACCCTGCTGCCAACTCAGCAAGTGAAGTACAAGGGGGCAAAGGCAGCAGTGTAACAGGAGGGGAGGCAGAAACCAGGACAGCAGCCCCAGGCATTGCCTTTGGAGAGTGGGGGAGGGTGTAAAAACTAGCTGGTGTAAAAAATAGCTGTTGTTCACAGCAGTAGCATAACTAAGGCAGGGCAACAAAATAATAACCGGTGACATTGGCTTCATTTCAGCCTTTCATGTCATCATGTACCACAGCTCCTCATGGCATAGTCCTGCCCTGTTATGTCTCTGGGCAAAAGACTAGGCCCAAATCAAACAGGCACTCTGTGTTAGGGTCTGGGCCCCAGCAAACACAGAACTAACTTCTCCATAAGACATTCAACATGGTGATCTATTCACCCTGGAAGCAGGGAAATGGGAGCTAATCACATTTTTCTTCCTTCCAGTGAACACTACAAAGGCACTTGCTGCTATTCCAAAAATCTTGTTAAAAAATAATCCCTCAAAACTTGTCAAATGTTAGAGAGAGACACCTATAACCTGCTCCCATGACAGTGTGATGTTAAGTATGGATTTGACATTTCTCTTTCCTTCTGCGCCTATTACTCCGTCTCAGTAAAAGAGACGCAACAACCACATTTCTTGCCCTTTATCCAAAAGCCTAATAGGTTTGACACACAGTCTGTGTTCTCTCCTACCCCTGAACATTGCAGCAAAGAGCTACTTTTCAGGATCTATCTTGTCATGCTCAGATAAGTGCCAATGACCCCATAGTATGTTGATCAACTGTTATAAATACTCATAGGTCATGTCCTGTCCTGCCTATTTTTACCAAATGTTTGAACTGATGATTTTTCAAATCGGTCCAAAAAAAGGGATGTGATAGTCACTACCCTGAATTACCAAACTAGAAATGGAAACTGAAAATGAGCAATACATTGAAGTCTCTGTTATATGGTGCAACCTCACAAAGGTGGCACTGCTGGTGAATCTCCATGTCTGGCTGCTCAGGTTCAGGGGCAGAAGCAGTCAGAGATGTGCCAAGGGTACTGTGTGTGCTCACTCAGTGCTGGGCAAGCCAGGAGTCCTGCAAGGCAGAGCTGCGAGGGACACAGACGGTCCTGGGAAAGGAGGCTGCCGGCCAGCACCAAAGTGTGTTGATTAATTAGGCAGCAAGAGCCCAGCAGCAGGTCGCAGAGTGCTGTGGCTGAGTCCAGCCACCTCAGCCAATCCCTTGCCTCCAAGAGGTAGTTTCATGACAAAGCAAAGAGCATTTCCGTGCAAAGAGCTTCATTTCCCAGCACTGTCAGTCAGTCACTGCCCTGGGTCTATGGGCACAGGAACTGTGACCAGGGTATATGGGTGACATATGTCCTCACTGCCTCACGGTTCCTTTTCTCTCTGTTTACAGACTGGAGCTAAGAAAGAAACCCATCTGTGCTGATCCCCAAGAACGCTGGGTTCAGGAATACCTGGCCACTTTACAAAGATGCCGAACCTGACCATGACTTATTGCTGTACTTTTATTTGTGTGAACTCTCAAGTGTCACTATGTGGTTTTTATAAGCTATTTTTGCCACTAAGTTAATGTAAAGTACTAACTGCATCCCTTTTTTCTTCGTTCTGTGTGCTTTGTTTCCCGTGAATGTGTTATGGGTAGTGACTCAATGCCAAAGCTGATGTGATTCTTCTTGTTGACCAAATAAAACACTGTATATTCAAACATGTCTCAGGACTCTCATTGATGGAGCCTCCCTTCCTCTAGACACAGGTGTGTTCATATGACCATGTTGTCACTACAGGGACCCACGAGTTTTCCATTTCCCCATAGCATCTCTACAGCCAAAGGGAGTCCATGTCATTGTGTTGTTGCAATAGAGATCTCAGGCTGGTTCATATGGCCACTGGGGAAGAAAAAACTGTGGAGAGAAAACTGGGAGCTGGACTATCACCCCATTTATGGGGCAGATGGTAGGTGTTGGCCCCTCATGCCTATCACTCAAGACTCCTGTTTCTGCCGTTCTTAGATCTGTTCTGACATAAGGAGGGAAAGACAGCTGCTGAGGACTGTCTTCCTGCTTGAAGAGATGCATGTGTGTTCAGCCAGGGGGGCCAGTCATACGTCTCATAGAGCAGAGTGGCTAGAGAAGGGGAGGAAAGGGAGGTCCAGAGTTGCTCTTATTGCTAGATGCAGAAAACAGCCTTTCTCCTGAGGGACCACTTCCCACTGAAGTGGCAAAAGAAAGCATGGGTTTCTGAAGCACCTTCCAAGACTCAGCAGTTTAGCCATTGAAAGATGCACTTCCCAAATAAATTATAACAGGACTTAAGAACCCACACTGACAGAATACACAACTGCAGACCTGTTATAATGACCCAGCCACCAGCTAATCTCACTAGCAACATGAAGTTAGTCTCTTCCTTGCAGTGCAGCACTGCCATGCCCTGAGGCTTGAACAGCTTCACTAGTGAGTCATTGCCTACCTGAGACATCAGGTGAAACAGAAAGTTCATGGCCCTTCTGCCCCTGCCTCTGCAAGCTGGAGCTGGTGTCTTGTATTTCTCTTTAGCACTGGAGGGAAAGTTCATCAGACCTGAAAGCCGGGACATGTAACAGTAGGGCTGTTTGCCAGGATTGATTCCCATCACAGAGCCTCACTGTGACTCATCCCAATGTAATGGCAGCTCCTGGATCTTCAAATCATATTGAATTATTTAAGCCTTTGCTTTATCAGGCCCCAAGACCTGATACATGTTACCACCTGCCTGTGTGCCTCTACACTGAAATGAAAATAGGGGAGCCCCTGGGGCCTGTCTCTGGATTGAGTGAGATAGGCGGAAGGAACTTGGGGACCCACCTCAGCCAAATTACTACAAACCTATGAAAATTTTCTGCCACATCCTACCTCCTTTAAAACATGCAGCCACAACTTCTATCCTCAAAGTCTTCTGAGTGATCAGAGACATCTGCGGTGATCCCAGTCCATGTGTGAGAGCAGGCTCTGAGGGGAATGTCTGTCAGCACCGTGACCTAGGATAGGTAGAGAGGAAGAAGGGAGAGGGACTCAGGAAAAGGGCACATATTTTGGCTGGAGAGGCAGCAAGGCACTGTTAGGCAGACATGGAGGAGGCTGGTTGAGGGTGACATAAGGGTATCAGATTTCCTGGTTCCCTTCCTTGTCTCCCCTGGAAGCTGGATCACTTTGGAATCAAGAGCAGTTTAAAGGCTTTGGAGAATGTGTATGAAATGAAGTCTATCAGGTGGCATTCACATAGGCTAAGTGGTGGCCTTGGAAGTGGGTGAGATCCCAAGCAAAACAGCTTCTACTGAGCAGCTCTGTGCGACAGTCAGCCAGGGTCAAGGGCTTTTGAACCTGCCCTCAGACTACAGAGACATAGAGGGGAACTGTGTGTTAAATCACTGTCATAACCGGCTTGAATTCATTCATAGGACTGGGGACAGAGACTGGTACATCTCTCTCTTGAGTGGCCTTCAAAGGTACTGACTCCTCCAGTAGGGTCTAGGGCATTAACAGAATGCAAACAGAAGGAAGAGGAAAATGGAGAGCCATTTCCTGACAGGCTGGACATCTGTAAAGTGGGAGATGACCCAGCCCATGTCCTAAGAGTGTTCCCTCCCACTATCCTGTTCCCTACTTTTGCCATCTTGCTCAAACAGTTGGGCAGGAATAACAGTGCTCTGTCATCAGCAGTGTTGGGTAGCTCTCCTAACCAGGGGAGAAACATCCTGAGATGTTCAAGCTTTGTCCTGGAACTTACACCCACCCCACCCTGTATCACAGTGACCGGCAGGAGGAGGAAACACTCAGGATGTTTCCTTTGTCTTTTCAAAAAAATTGCAACCCTTTGCCCTGGATGGGCCAGCAGAATTTTGGATCCTCCCCTTCATAAAATTACAGGTTTGGAAGGGGGGCCTCCGCGGTCATCTAGGCCGACTCTCTGCACAAATGCAAAGAAGGCTATTCCTAAATCATCCTGACCAATGTTTATCCAGCCTCTTTGAAAACCTGCAACGGAAGAGGTTCCAGAGCTTCCCTGGATAGTGTATTGCCTTGCCTCACCCTTCTGATGGTAAGGGGACTTCTTTATATCCAACTCTGCACTGTAGCCATTTGAAGCTATCGCTTCACATCCTGCTCTACTCATCAAGGAAGAAGTTGTTTTCTCTTCTATATGGCAACCTTTCAGATATTTGAAGACTGCTCTCATAGTGCCCCTTACTTGCCTTTTCTCCAAGCTAGGCATGCCTACTTCTCTCAACCTTTCCTTGAACAGTTCGCTTCCCAAGTCGTTGATCACTTTTATCACCTGTCTCTAGACCCTGTCTAACTTGTCTACTTTCTTTTTAAATTGTGGAGTCCAGAACTGCGTGCAGTATGCTAGAGGAGGCCTACACAGTGCAAAGGATAGTGGGACTATCACCTTTCATATCTTACATCTAGTACTCTTGTTGATGCAGCTCAAAACTACAGTTGTTTTGGTTGGGTTTTTTGTTTGTTTTGGTTTTATAACTGCATCTTATGGCTGACTCAGAGTGAATCTGTGACTCACCAGAACTCCACTCAACAATGCCAGTTATCTCCCATTTTGTATTTGTGAGTGTCCATGCAGAGGCATGGAGGATTAACAGAGACTAAGGAAATGCTGGTCAAGTGAGACAGGTTTGGATGAACCCTGATGGATTTATATCTGTGCTGTGTAATCTGGGAAGATGGACCCAGGGAGGGGTGACAAAAGCCAATCAGCTGGTGACCCAGATGCATAGTAAACTGTATGAGTGAAAACTGGTGATGGCTCCATGGAGGACCCACCAGCTGAGGTCCCCAGTGGCTCATGGAATCAGACAGAGAAATGGAGACAATCCAGGTGTTGTTCTGCAATACAGTGTCCTGAAAGAGCTCAACTATTCCAGGCCGTTACACAGGTGTGCCGAGTGGGAAAGAGGACACAAGAAGCCTCCCCTGAACTGTATGCCTATGTAAAATCCAGGAGACATGAAGGGGCTCTAAGGCCATGGCTCCATTATGGCAGGGGTGGGGAAAACGCAGCCTGTCGGCCGGATGCGGCCTGCCAATCCATTGTATCTGGCCCACAGGGCCCCTAAAACATTTAGAAAATGAATATTCTTCTGCCCCAGCTGCTTGTCACATGGCCTTCGATGGCTTGCCAAAACTCAGTAAGTGGCCCTCCACCCAAAATAATTGTCTGCTCCTGCACTATAGAGTTGACTGCCCACAGGGAGGGATAAGGGACTCTGGTACTCATGGCAGGGTGCATCAGGAGGCTTCCTGCTTTCACGAACCTCACACTGTAGAGTGGTAAGCTCCTAGTGTGTGTGTGAGGGACAAAAGTCTATGGCATCATGAATCCTCTACTTAGGCACCCACCCCCGACCCAGATGCACTCCTTTTTGTTCTGGATTGGGTGGTCCCCAGAGAGGTGACAGGTGCCCCAATTTCTCAGTTACCCTAACCCTTGCTGCTTTCCTTTGCCATTAAGAGCTCCTATAATGGCCCGTGGGCTGCTTCAAGTTACAGATGAAGAGGCTCAAGAGAGACAATATAGTTCTCTGTTACCTCACCAGGGATGTGCCTCCACTGAGTTGTGATGTGAGCTTCCCCTACTCCTGGGCCACACTCCACCACATGTTCCTGAAGAGTGGCCACTGGGTAACATAGATTCATAGACACTAGGGCTGGAAGGGACTTCAGAAGACCACCGAGTCCAGCCCCATGCCCCAGGGGCAGGAAGTCAGCAGGGATCATAGGATCCCAGCAAGATAAATATCCAAATGCCTCCTGAACGTGTTCAAGGTAGGTGCTTGAACCACCTCTGCCGGCAGTCTATTCCAAACCTTGGGGGGGTCAGACAGTCAAGAAGTTCTTCCTTATGTCCAGGCTGAAATGGTCATGGAGGAGTTTGTGACTGTTCGATATTGTTGTCCCTTGAGGCACTCTGGTGAACAGACCTTCCCCAAGATCCCGGCGAGAAACCCTGATAAACTTATAGGTGGCCACCACATCACCCCGAGCCTGCGCTTTTCCAGGCTGAAGAGTCCCATGGCTCTCAGCCTCTCTTCATAAGGCCTGTTTTCCTGGCCTTGGATCTTGTGTGTGGCTCTCCTCTGCACTCTTTCAGGCTTCTCCACATCCTTGTTGAATTACGGAGCCCAAAACTGGATGCAGTACTCCAGCTGCAGCCTCACCAAGGCCGAGTACAAGGGGAGAATGACATCGTGGGATTTACTTGAGACGCATCTATGAATGCAGGCCAGTGTTTTGCTCACTTTACTAGCTGCAGCATCACATTGAAGGCTCATGTTCATCTCGTGGTCAGTCGTGACCCCCAAGTTGCTTCCATCCGTAGTGTTAACCAGCATAGCACTGCCAAGCCTATAAGCATGCTGTGTGTTTTTCCTCCCAAGTTGGAGAACCTTACATTTTTCAGTGTTAAACACCATCAGGTTCTCATCCACCCAATACCCGAGCCTGTCAAGGTCTGCCTGGATCACCCTCCTGCCCTCAGACTAAGGGAGATTTTCTTTTTTGGCCCCCGACTTGGGGAAGTGCCCCAAGTGCCTGTACTGGGTCGAGTACCCGTAGGACTATTAGGCCTGTCTCTCCAGGGGTGCCTAAGCCCTGGCAGACCCGCTCTTGAGCCCCACTACAGAGTCCAGGGGTAACATAAGGTGCCACCACCTCGAGAAGGGACTCTCTCGGCCCTGCGTCCTTGGGGAAACACAGGCCTAATAGTCCTATGGGTACTCGACCCAGTACAGGCACTTGGGGCACTTCCCCAAGTCGGGGGCCAAAAAAGAAAGTCTCCCTTAGTCTGCAGACATAAGGGGCCTCTTAGAGATCATTTAGACCACCCCTCAATAAGTCTCCTACACCGGTCACAAAGGAGAACTTTATTGATTACAGGGGTAGGGTGAAAATAGGGTACAAGATAGAGCAATATCATAGGAATCCCATAGAGCAAAACAGTCTGGCTGAGGTAGCCTTTTGATCATTCATCTGAGTTACTGCCAGCTAGATATCTAACTAGATCTCGAGTAGCTTACTCACAAGCATCATCCTAAGGCTGTTGGAGATTCCCTCTGCAGGCAGGACTTTCCTAGCTCATGAGTTATGGGGGAGAGAGCCAGTTTCAGATGGTAAAGCTCTTCTCTAAGTCTGAGTCCCCCGCATGGCTGCTCCTGGGCAGTCTTAAATCATATAGCCCCTGTGACCTCATTCAGCTGGTCCAATGGTGGCCAGCACCTGTTGGCTGTCGGCCAACCAATGTGAAATACATCACTAGCTGCTGGGCAGACTCCAGCCCACCAGGTAGAAGCCCCTCACCCAGGTAGCTGATACCAGTCACATAGGCAGAGGGAGCAGGTTTCCCCCTCCCTCAGGAATATATTCATCTCAGGTTACCTAAAGAGATAGGGTAAAGGTGTGTCTCCTCTGCTGGGCCCAACCTAACCAAATTGTCACAGGGCAGAGATTTTGGGGAGAAACAAAGGTGGCTTCCTGCCACACCCATTTAGCAAGTTTGCTTTTTCCTGGGTCCAATGCTGCTCTTTCTTTTCCTCTGGTTCTCCACATACCTAAAAAAGGACTTTTTTTATTGCCCTTGATAATCGTAGCTAGCTGGAGTTCAGTCACAGCCTTGGCTTTCCTGGTTTGCTCTCTGCAGGTCTGGACCAGTGCAGAGTATTCCTCCTTGGTGGTGGATCCAGGCCTCCATTCTTTGTAGGTCTTTCTTTTAAGATGCAGGAGGTCTGCTAGTTCCCTGGAGATCCAAGGGGGCTATTGCGCCCTTTTGCTGCCTTTCCTCCGAGACGGGTGACTTTGCTTGTGCATTCAGGATTGCTCCCTTGAGGAGCAACCACTCGTCATGCACTCCCCTCCCCTTTGGGTTGTGGCCTTTTAGGGCATTACTGACAAGCCTTCTTAGCTTGTTGAAGTCAGATTTCCTGAAGTCAAGGACTTCTGTATTATTGACTGACTTGCCAGCTTTATGGTGGATGGTAAAGGTGATCAGCTCATGGTCACTGTCACCCAGCTTCATTTTGATCATTAGGTCCCTGATTAGGTCGTCCCCAGTTGCCAGTATCAGGTTGAGCAGCACTTTACCTCTCATCAGCCCACAGATTTCTGCATCAGATAGAACTCATCCACACACAAGAGAAGGCTTTGTGACCACTCGCATTTGCTTGAGCACTCTTCCCACCTGGTGTCTGGGTAGTTGAAGTCTCCCATGACAACCACGCACTGGAAGCATGTAGCCTCAGCCAACACCCTGACAAACTCCTGGTCAAGATCTTAATCCTGGGTAGGGGGTCTGTAGTAGACTCCCACCATAGTATCCCCTGTGCCGTATTCCCCATGGATTTTCACCCAGAGGGTCTCAAGTTGCCCACCCTGGGCACCAATGTCAGCTTGCAGGGACGTGTATCTTTCTTTAACATAGACAACTACACCCTGCCCCTTTTGTCCCCTCTCTTTCTCTTGTACAGGGTATAGCCATCTATACCCATGGCCCAGTCCTGGGTGGAGTCCCTCCAGCTCTCCATTATCCCTATGACATCATAATTATTTGAGTTTAGCAGGAGGACAAGTTCCTCTTGCTTATTCCCCAAGCTCCTGGCATTTGTGTATAGGCACACAAGTGTCCCTTTGGGGGCCCTTGCCTTGCCTATAGTTCATACCAGGGCTGGGGAAAGGGTGGGATCCCTTGAGTACCTTAGACTTCTGGCTCTGCAAGCGTTGCTCAGCAGACCAGCAGTGGCAGTAGTCCCTCCATCCCCCAGTGAGCTTAATTTAAAGCCCGATGGATCAGATCAGCCAGTCTGGCTGAGAAGAGCCTCCTCCCCAGTGGAGAGAGGTGGAGGCCATCCCTTCCCGGCAGCTCACTGCCTCTCTCTGAAGAGCGGGCTGTGGTCATGGAAGCAAAAACCTTCTCGATGACACCAGCGTCAGTTTTGTTTCACTACCTCAATCCTCTCCCCCCACACTTCTAGGCCCGTAGCCCAAGATTGGCAGGATCAAAAAGAATACCACCTGCACCCCTAACCCCTTTAGCCCTGCTCCCAAGTCCCTGTAGTGCTTCATGACCCAGCTGGGAGCACTCTGAGCCATGTCATTCATGCCCACATGCATAAGGAACATAGGGGAGTGGTCAGTGGGATGGAGGAGTTCAAGGATCTTCTCTGCAACGTCTCTGACACAGGCACCTGGGAAGCAGCAGACTTCCTGGGCTAAAGGCTCAGGGTGGCAGATTGTCCCCTCAGGATGGAGTCCCCCACGACAAACACTTTACAGAGTTTAGATTATGGTGGGCGCATCTACGTGAGAAGTTTAATGGGCAATAGACTAACCTACTACTTAGTAAAGGGTTACTGTCTACATTCACTTGGCATTTAGTGCACAGTAATTAGTCTACTGCGCATTTAGCTGGTACCTGTAAATACAGGTACTAGTCTAATTACATAGTAGTTACTGCACAGTAGCACTTATATAGATGCTGACCAGGAGCAAATTTGCCAGCAGGGGGCAACAGGGGACAGGGGAGTTCTCTGCTCTGGTTTGGATGCTGCTCAGGTTCAGACTTCTTCCAGGAGGCATTCAGCACCAGGGCAGGGTTGCTCTCACCCCTGCACATGTCCTGTGGGGAGCCAGGAGCCATGCAGTGCCAGGAACAGGGATCTCTTGGCTTCACCACTCAGTTGAGAGCTCACCAACAGCTGTCCAAATTATGGGGCACCTGCTGGTAAGCCCCCTGCGCGTCAGGAATTCTCTGCCCAGCAGGGGGATGGCCTGGAGCTGTCCTGCTGCTTGGGCAGCTTCCAGTGGGCCTCCTGCTAGCTGGGGATTACTAGGGAAGCTCCCAGCCAGCCCCCTACTGGGCAAGGAAGCCCGGCTGGGCATGGGGATCCCTGGCAGCTGTGTCCTGATGTGCTCTTCTGGCTTCTGCAGCACTGGTCTCCCAGCTCTGTCCACATCAGGCCTCTCCTGATATGCATGGGACCAAGAGACACTTGCAGCGAGAGTTGGCAGAGCTCTCCCAGCCCTGTGTGCACCATGATTGCTCTCATGCCCCCTGCCTGCTGCAGGGGGGCAGAGCAGAGCAGGAGCAAGCCTGTATTGGGTTGCTCCTGTTAGAAGCAGATTTTCTCTGTGACTCTGTGACTTTTTGGTGAAGAGTTTAGAGGTTATCTCAGGATTCTCAGCAAGATTGTATTCTTCTGAAAAGCAATGGAAGTGCAAACACCTGGAGATTAACATGCACTATCCTGAAGCAGGTATCAGACAGACTTGCTAGACACAAAGTGCTTAAAAAGGGGCCATGGGAGAGTTAAAAGGTAGGGTAAGGGAGAGGAGAGAGCCTCAATCCAGGGGTGTTAGCACTCTTGTAAGAAGGACCCAGTCTGGGCTCTGTATGGCACTATCTTTCCCTAGTAAAGAAGGAAAATATCAATCTCCATGTCAGGGAAGGACTCAGTGTTTTTTATGTCTTAGATTCATCTCAAGAAAAAGCAGCAATGCTACAAAGATTCCTCTGAGGTGGTGAAAACTGGTATCACTGGCAGTATTGATACAGGCTCCCCACAATAGAAGTTGGGACCAAGAGGCAGCAGGGGTTGGGGTGAGTGGGTAAAAGTGGAAGCCTGGAACATGGCGTGGTAAGTCTGTAGAGGAAGTGGTTGGGGGAAGGGGCATGGTGCAGCCCGTTGGCTGCTCCCAGTGCTGCAGCAGGGAGCGAAGCATAGGAAAGTATGAGTGGGGGTTGGCCACAGCTCTTGCTGCTACGTGCACCCCAGGAGGGCTGTGGGCTGGAGGGCTGTGCCAGGCTCTTCCTGGGGAGCACATGCCCCCAGATTTGCACATGGGAGGAGAACAGGCTGCTGCTTCAGGATGGGGCTGGCAGCAGCACTGGGCTCTTCCCAGGGCTTGGTGGTGGCACTGGGAGGTCAGGCTGGGGAGGGAGCTATGGCAAATTTTGGGGTGGCAGCAGCCCCACTCCCATCACTGTATCCTGATCCTAGTGCCAGGAAGAGCCTGTTGTGCCACCAGCAGCAGCCTGCTCTCCCACGTGCAGATCTGGGGGTATGCCCCCCCTGGGAAGGACCTGGTGCATCCCCCCACCCCTCAGCCCTCCTGGGGTGTGCATAGCAGCAAGAGCCATATCCCCCTACCCCACACCTACTCACAGTTCCCTCTGCTTTGGCTGCTCCCAGTGCTGCAGCAGGGAACAATGGGCTGCGCAACACTCCTCCCCGCCTCCTTCCCTAGTCCTAGCCTTACTACCTCCCTCCCTCACTGCCATGGGAACATATCCCTATTTGTTACTTTATAAACTGGATTCATTTTATGCCAATTTGATTTATGCAACATTTTCCAGGAACACATGTACCACATAAATCAAGGGAAACCTGTACTTCCTCTTAGAAGTCCTAAAAGACGATGCAGTAACAACCTGTACTGAGCCATGCTGGCTGTGCATGGCTACTTTTGGCTGCTATGTCACCATAGCAATGTGCTATAATGAGGGAGTGCATTGCTATGGTGACATAGCTGTGTCATCACGGTTTTTGCCAATGGACACTACAGTGCCTTAGTGCTTCATTACAGTGCCATAGCATCTTGTGTAGACATGCACAGTCACTCAAAAAGCATGTGATCACACAAGAGATCACTTCCTAATACCAGATCCCACTTGCCACAGGTGAAATGGCACAGCTGGTGCAAAGAGCTCTAGTGCCCCAAATGTCTCTAACCCCATATATACCAACAGCTTGATCTGGCCAACAAGAAGAAGAACATTGCCACAGGGTATCCTGTGTTATGTGGGTGTAGAAAAAAATTCTCATGCCAGGAGCTTGTATGGTGATGCCAGGGTACTAAAGTTGTGCCCAGACTATGCCCTGAGCCAGGCAGGAGCTTTGCATGTTTCTGGCATTAACTCTTAGGAGATGACGCGATCATTACTTATTTCCTGTGGTTGGAGTTGTCACATGAAGATGGGTCTTGTCAAGTTGCTTATGGAAATGAAATATGTGGAAAGTGATAAACAATTACCTTAATTTCCCAATAGATACTCGCACATCATCAGCAAAAGAAAATGAAACACAAAGTCAAGGAAATGATTCAACACGTCTGGATTGGAGGTGCTGGATTGGAGGTTTGTGAAGACCATCACTTAGAGACCACTGAGCTGTTTTTGTAACTTTTAACTTTTTGTATCTCCATATATGGATACAGAGAACGTTTGTTCCCTGGAGTTTCATGAGGTAGGAAAAAGGGCCATGGCAGATGGCCAAGAACATGTTTTAGTCCCACATGCGATTTCGAGGAAAAGCCTTTCTATGCTGTTTTCAAAGTGAAGATGCAGAGCCATTCTGTGAACTCTCCCTACCTGCCAGACCAGAGGCAACTCACAAGTAGAAATGAGGACGGGCATCCCACGGGTTGCAGAAACCAGGTGAAAGCATGGAGTGGTTATGCAGGACAAAAACTGGAAGCAATCAAACTCAAAGTAACATTTATTGTTAAATTAAGGAAAATGAAGCAAGCACAGTAGTGGGAACACTTTGAAGCACCTCCAGCATGGGAGTCTACATGGCTACAGGCCAGGAGGAAATGCCATTCCCACTGAGGATTTTTGAGGAAGAAAGTAAGTTTCCATACTCCCTGCAGATTGGGAAATGGTCTTAGGCAGTTCCCTTGCCTCCATGCATGCATCATGGAGCCAGGTCCCTTCCATCCACCCACAGGAAACCAGCACTGATGGCATCCAATAAAACCAGAGGGGAAAACAGCTCCAGCCAGAAGAGTTCTCTGCAGTTGAATCCTCCTCAGCAGGACCATCATGACCCTCCTCCATCTTACCGTGGTAAAGGCAACTGGGCTTGTCTTCATACTTCTTCTGATGGCCACTTTCTGCTTCCAGAGTCTGGCACGGAGTAAGTAACATCGCCCACCTTCCCTTTGTCTCCCCTCCCTTCCTCAGAGGAGAAGGATTTGGGTGTAGGGTGTAGGGAAGATAGGATGTGTGCCACTAGGATGTGGGGGAAGGGTGCAGGAGTCACTGGTAAAATACTATGGATGAAGGATTATCATTTCAGTGTACTGGGTCCATTTTGGGATGGATGTTGCACTGCAGAGCTCTGGGTCTCTTTCCAGATTCTGCCCAGGTTAGGCAAATGCAGCTGCCTCTGACAGTGTCACCAGGACCAGGGCTTCACTTCTGTGCTGGCTATCCCTTAAGATGTTGGTGTCGGCCAGTCCATTAAGGATGACCTCTTTAATAAACTTTTCTAAGATCTTCCCCAAGATAGAAGTCAGGCTAACGGGCCTATAGTTAGCCGGATCCACTTTCCTCCCTTTCTTGAAGATAGGCACCACACTGACCTTCTTCCAGTCTTCGGGCATTACACCAGAGCACCAGAAGTTTTTAAAGATCCGTGCCGGGGCTGGGCTATGATGCTAGCCAGCTCCTTGAGTACCCTGGGGTGCAGATTGTCAGGGCCAGCTGACTTGAAGGTATCCAGCTTCTCAAGATGTTCCTTCACGAGGTCAGCATTTATGGAGGGCAGGGGATCTCCCTCACCTGGACCTCCCTGTCCTGTAGTGAGCATGGGCGTCCCATGGGACTGATGAAAGACCGATGCAAAGTACACATTTAATAGGTTGGCTTTTTCCTGGGTATCAGTTGTCAGTTGCCCCAGCTGGTTCAGCAATGTTGCCCTTGCTTTTTCTCTCGTTCCCCACATATCTGAAAAAGGACTTTTTGTTTTCCTTGATACTCAAAGCTAGTTGGAGTTCAGTTGCAGCCTTGGCTTTCCTGGTTTGCTCCCTGCAGGACCGGACCAGTGCAGAATAATCCTCCTTGGAGGTGAATCCCATCCTCCAGGCTTTTCTTTTTAGCTTTAGGAGGTCTGCTAGGTCCCTGGAGAGCCAGGGGGGCTGCTGTGCCTTCTTGCTGCATTTCCTCCGAGATGGAATAGAATTAGCTTGTTCATTGAGTATCGCTACCTTGAGAAGCAACCACCCTTCTTGAACTCCCCTCTCCCTGGGGTCATGGTCCCTTAGGCCTGACTGGCAAGCCTCCTGAGCTTGTCAAAGTCGGCTTTTCTGAAGTCAAGGACTTCCGTGTTGCTGACTGACTTGCCAGCTTTACGGTGGATGGTGAAGGTAATCAGCTTGTGGTCACTGTCACCCAGCTTCCCATCGATCACTAGGTCACTGATTAGGTCATCCCCTGTAGCCAGTACCAGGTCAAGCAGCGCTTTGCCTCTCGTTGGCCCATAGACTTCTTGAGTTAGGTAGAGGTCATCCAAGCACGAGACGAAGCTTTGCAACCGCTCGTATTTTGCTGAGTGATCTTCCCACGAGATGTCCGGGTAATTGAAGTCACTCATGACAACCATGGTCCTGGATCATGTGGCCTCAGCCAGCTCCCAGGGCGAAATCTTGGTTAAGCTCAGGACTTTGGGTGGGAGGTCTGTAGTAGACTCCCACTGTTGTGTCCTCTATGCCAAGTTCCCCATGAATTTTAATCCAGAGGGTCTTTAGCTGTCCACCCTGGTCACCAACATCAGTTTGCAGGGACATGTAGCTTTCCTTAACATAGAGAGCTACACCCCCGCCCCTTTTATCTACACAATCCCTCCTGTACAGGGTATAGCCATTTATACCTGTGGTCCAGTCATGGGTGGAGTCCCACCAGGTCTCTGTTATCCCAATAACATCATAATTCTTTGCACTGAGCAGGAGGACGAGCTCCTCCTGCTTGTTCCCCAAGCTCCTGGCCTTAGTGTACAGGCAGGCAAGTGTCCCCTTGGGGGCTCTTGCCTTGCCCACAGATTGTACCAGGGCTGGGGCAGGGGTGGGCTCCCTTAAGTGCCTTGGTCTGCTGGCTTTGCAAGGGTTGCTTAGTGGGCCAGCAGTGGCAGTAGTCCCCCCATCCCTCGGCGGGCTTAGTTTAAAGTCCAGTGGAGCAGGTCAGCCAGTCTGGCTAAAAAGAGCCTCCTCCCCAAGGGAGAGAGGTGGAGGCCATCTCTTCCCAGCAGCTCCCTGCCTCTCTCGCCAAAGAGCGGGCTGTGGTTATGGAAGCCAAAGCCTTCCCGATGACACCAGCACTGCAGTCTTTGGTTCACTATGTGGATCCCCCTCTCCCTCCTCAGCCCATAGCCCGAGACTGGGAGGATCGATGAAAACACCACCTGTGCTCCCAGACCCTTAAGCCCCGCTCCCAAATCCCTGTAGCACCTCATGACCTGGCTGGGAGCGCTCCGAACCATGTCATTGGTGCCCACATGAGTAAGGAGCATGGGATAGTGGTCTGTGGGCCAGAGGAGCTTTGGGATCTTCTCCGCAATGTCCCAGATGCGGGCCCCTGGGAAGCAGCAGACTTCGCGGGCTAAGGGGTCAGAGCGGCAGATTGCCCCCTCAGTGCCCCGCAGGATGGAGTCTCCCACAACAAACACCTTTACGTTTTGTCTTGGGGAGAGAGGGGACGGTAGCTGCAGTTGAGCCTGTGTTGCTTGTGGGAGGTGGCAACTCAGCAGGCTCTGCTGGAGCTGCAAGAGGTGCATTCCTGTTGCTAAGCTCCGGCGGGGCAGGGGCCTTGGTGCAGCGGGTCTTAGGGCCCTTGACCACCTGACTGGACAGACTGGACAGAGTAGGAGGTCCCAGAGTCCTCCTTTGTCCCTCCGGCTCTTGGGGGAGAAGGGCCTGGGAGTAAGAGTCAATCTCCTGCTCACAGTCCCTGATGGCATATAGTCTCTGGACTGTGGCCTGGAGCTACTCCAGCTGGCGCACCAGAGACCCCAAAAGGGAGCAGACCCCGCAAGAGGAGGTGGCCATGCTCCTGGGCCCCAGAGCCTGAAAAAGGGACAGGCAGCCCCCGCAGCCAAGAGCCAGGGGCGCCGCCTGCGTGGAGCCTGGAACCATGGGCTCCGTCTGGGTTGCCGTCTCTGAGGTGCCCTCGGGGTGCGGCGCATGGCCATCCGTGTCATGCCTCTGATAGGCTGGCTACGGATGGGACCGACTACCCTGGGGGGTTTGCAGGCAGGGTCTCGAATGGTTATTAATAAATTAAAACAAGTGAACAAATGGAAACTGTTTCTCTACCCAGCTCCTCTGCAGCTATTTCTGACCACACTCATCAGAGCCCTGTCACTAAAACACCTCTGTCTGATCAAGAGATAAGGAACCAGCCCTGCACATGCTCATGGAGGAGAGGAGGAGCCGGGCAGTAATTTTGAGTTCAGGTTCAGTTGTTTGTAAACCAGGCAGGGTACAGCATCCTAACCCCTAGGTGCCACAAATATGATGCTCTTTCATACATGGAGGCACACAGGCAGCATGGGAAGAAGGGCCCTTGAGACCGTTCATAGGCTTCCGCTCTGCAGTGTGCTGAGATAGGAGCAAACTTCTCCTGGATCCAGTCTACCTGCCCAGAATCTGCCCATTTTCGGACTATAGGCAAGGCCTGTTGGCTAGCATCATTGGCTGGGTTTTCAGCCATCAGAGAGCAGATGACAAATGCATTAGCAAGGAAACAAGTGTCATCCTGTGTGGTTTGCTAACAACTGAACCTGAACTCAGAATAACTACCCGACTCCTCTTCTCCTCTCTGAGCATGTGCAGCGCTGGTTCCGTATCTCTTGATCAGACAGAGGTGTTTTAGTGACAGGGCTCTGATGAGTGTGGTCAGAAATGGCTGCAGAGGAGCTGGGTAGAGAAATAGTTTCCATTTGTTCACTTGTTTTAATTTATTAATAACCATTTGCCTCCATCCCCTTCCTCTCCACCTCCATGGAGACTCCAGAGCAGTCATGGAAAATCCCTACTTGGGGCTATAAAAAGCAGGGAAAGACCAGGAGAATACCTCTTGAGCACCCAACCTACCTCCTGCCAGAGCCAGTGGTCACACAACCAGCCTGGAAATGAAGGTTACCACCATGGCCCTGGCAGCCCTGCTTCTTGTCGCTCTGTGGACTGAAGCCCACTGCAATGAGAATAAGTACCCACTCAGCCCCTTTCATTCTCTTAGAGCACGGAGCAGCCTGGCACCTCTGTATTTTCCCCCAAGCCCTGAGCTCTGAGGTACTTCCAGCTGGTACACGATTCAGGGAGTTGTAGAAGGGAAGAGATATATTGGAGAAAAGATGCCAGGGTGGGAGTTCCCCAGTTCTGGCTCTGTCATATGGGGTCACTGAGGCCGGGATGTTCAGAGCAGCCTGCAGGGTCCAGCTGTCCAACCTCCATCAAAGTGAATGAACATGGCTACTGGCATGCCCTAGACAACTATCACGATATCCTGAACCTGTGTTTGCTTGAGCCTTGGGTTCCATCAGCAGTGCTGCACAAGCCTATGTTAGGCGGGGTGAATGGCATGAGTTTTCATATGGAAGTCTCACCACCTTGTGAGGGAAGAATAAGCACACTTATCACCCTGCTGCCAACTCAGCAAGTGAAGTACAAGGGGGCAAAGCCAGCAGTGTAACAGGAGGGGGGCAGAAACCAGGACAGCAGCCCCAGGCATTGCCTTTGGAGAGTGGGGGAGGGTGTAAAAACTAGCTGGTGTAAAAAATAGCTGTTGTTCACAGCAGTAGCATAACTAAGGCAGGGCAACAAAATAATAACCGGTGACATTGGCTTCATTTCAGCCTTTCATGTCATCATGTACCACAGCTCCTCATGGCATAGTCCTGCCCTGTTATGTCTCTGGGCAAAAGACTAGGCCCAAATCAAACAGGCACTCTGTGTTAGGGTCTGGGCCCCAGCAAACACAGAACTAACTTCTCCATAAGACATTCAACATGGTGATCTATTCACCCTGGAAGCAGGGAAATGGGAGCTAATCACATTTTCTTCCTTCCAGTGAACACTACAAAGGCACTTGCTGCTATTCCAAAAATCTTGTTAAAAAATAATCCCTCAAAACTTGTCAAATGTTAGAGAGAGACACCTATAACCTGCTCCCATGACAGTGTGATGTTAAGTACGGATTTGACATTTCTCTTTCCTTCTGCGCCTATTACTCCGTCTCAGTAAAAGAGACGCAACAACCACATTTCTTGCCCTTTATCCAAAAGCCTAATAGGTTTGACACACAGTCTGTGTTCTCTCCTACCCCTGAACATTGCAGCAAAGAGCTACTTTTCAGGATCTATCTTGTCATGCTCAGATAAGTGCCAATGACCCCATAGTATGTTGATCAACTGTTATAAATACTCATAGGTCATGTCCTGTCCTGCCTATTTTTACCAAATGTTTGAACTGATGATTTTTCAAATCGGTCCAAAAAAAGGGATGTGATAGTCACTACCCTGAATTACCAAACTAGAAATGGAAACTGAAAATGAGCAATACATTGAAGTCTCTGTTATATGGTGCAACCTCACAAAGGTGGCACTGCTGGTGAATCTCCATGTCTGGCTGCTCAGGTTCAGGGGCAGAAGCAGTCAGAGATGTGCCAAGGGTACTGTGTGTGCTCACTCAGTGCTGGGCAAGCCAGGAGTCCTGCAAGGCAGAGCTGCGAGGGACACAGACGGTCCTGGGAAAGGAGGCTGCCGGCCAGCACCAAAGTGTGTTGATTAATTAGGCAGCAAGAGCCCAGCAGCAGGTCGCAGAGTGCTGTGGCTGAGTCCAGCCACCTCAGCCAATCCCTTGCCTCCAAGAGGTAGTTTCATGACAAAGCAAAGAGCATTTCCGTGCAAAGAGCTTCATTTCCCAGCACTGTCAGTCAGTCACTGCCCTGGGTCTATGGGCACAGGAACTGTGACCAGGGTATATGAGTGACATATTTCCTCATTGCCTCACAGTTCCTTTTCTCTCTGTTTACAGACTGGAGCTAAGAAAGAAACCCATCTGTCACTGATCCCCCAAAAGTTGGGTTCAGGAATACCTGCCCAATTTAAAAACACTGGGGAACACTGAATCTGACCATTGCTATATTTTATTTGTGTGAACTCTCAAGTGTCAATGTGTGGTTTTGATAAGCTATTTTTTTGCCAAGTTAATTTAAAGAACAAGTGTCTTTTTTCCCCACAATTAATGTGTTATTCAGAATGAATCACTGCCAAAGCTAATGTGATTTATGTTGTTGACCAAATAAAACACCGTATATTCAAACATGTCTCAGAAATCCCATTGATGGAGCCTCCCTTCCTCTAGACACAGGTTTGTCCATATGACTGTGTTGTCACTGTGGGGACTCAAGAGTTTTCCATTTCCACATAGTGTCTCTACAGACAGCCAAGGGAGTCCATGTCATTGTGTGTTGTTACCATAGGGCTCTCAGGCCGGTCCATATGACCACTGGGGAACACAAATCTGTGGAGAAAAAACTGGGAGCTAGACTATGACCCCACTTATGGGGCAGATTAGCCCCTCTTGATTATCACTTGGGACTCCTATTCCTGCAGTTCTTAGGTCTGTTCTGACAGAATAAGGGAAAGACCATTGCTGAGGACTGTATCTTCTTGCTTGTAGAGATGCACATGTATGTTCATCCTGGGGGCAGAGTGGCCAGGGTAGGAGGGGGAGGGAAAGGGAGGTCCAGAGTTACTCTTATCTCTAAATGCAGAAAACAGAGCCTTTTCACTGAGGGATCACTTCCCACTGCAGTTACAAGAGAAAGCATGGGCTTCTGAAGTGCCTCTTAAGACTCAGTGGCTTAGCCATTGAAAGATGCACTTCCCAGATAAATTGTAACAGCACTTAACAACAGCTTCTCAGTTGTATACTCTGAGACAATATACAACTGCAGACCTATTAAACTGACCCATCCACCAGCTAACCTCACTAGCAACATGCAGTTAGTCTTCCTTGCACAGCCTTGTCCTGAGACTTGGTCAGCCTCACTAGTGAGTCATTGCTGTTTGGCCCCGGGAGCAGCATGAGACACGCAGGTGTAAGCCTGTCATGCCCCCGCACCTCAAAGCTCCCCCAGTGATCCCCAGTGACCACAGAGCACCCCACCAACCCCCAGCACTGCTGAAGGAAAGCAAGGCCCATGGTGGGAGGGACACAGCCCTGCTGTGGGGTGGCTGAGTGGAACTGAGGAGGGCCTCGCCCCACCCCAGCTCCTACTTCACCCAGCCCCCCCAGGGAGCTGTGCAACTGGAACTTCATGAACAGGCTGTGCAAACAGGTGTGCTTCTGGGCCTGGCGCATGAGTTAGTGTGGCAGTTTGTGCAGGAGGGTGAGCGGTAGGCCCCGAGGCCCTGCCTGTGAGCCCCCTAGGTTAGGCAGACCCAGCCACAGCTGGCCTACTAGTGGCATGCCGCAGATGGGCATGTACCACACCTCAAGGGTCCCCTCAGGATCTACAGCCTCCCACTCTAGTGCCTCAGAGGCCTCCATCCAGACACAGATGGAGCCTTTGGCTCTCGGCTGCGGGGGCTGCCTGTCACTTTTTCAGGGTCTAAAGTTCAGGAGCATGGCCACCTCTCCTTGTGAGGTCTGCTCCCTTTTGGGGTCTTTGGCACACCAGCTCCAGGCCACAGTCCAGAGACTGCATGCCATCAGGGACTGTGAGCAGGAGATCAACTCCTACTGCCAGGCCCTTCTCCCTCGGGAGGTGAAGGGTCACCTTCCAGGACAGGGGAGGACTCGGGGACCTCCCCTTCTGTCCAGCCCAGGGGTTGGATCAAGGTGGTCAAGGGCCCAAAGGCCCACAATGCCAAGGTCCCCACACCGCTGGAGTTTTGCAACAGATATAAACCTCTAACAGACCCAGCAGAGCCTGTTAAGTTGCCAGCTCCTGCAGGCAACACAGGCTGTCCTGTAGCTACCACCCCCACTCCCCCTAGGACAAAACACAAATTTTTTGTCATGGGAGACTCCATCCTGAGGGGGACTGAAGGGACAATCTGCCACCCCAAGCTCTTAGCCCGGGAAGTCTGATGCTTCCCAGGAGCCTGAATCCGAGACATTGCAGAAAAGATCCCTGAGTTCCTCCAGCCCACTGACCATTACCCTATGGTCCTTATCCATGTGGGCACAAATGACATGGCTCGGAGTGCTACAGGGATTTGGAAGAGGGGCTTAAGGGGTTAGGGGTGCAGGTGGTGTTCTCATTGATCCTCCCAGTTTTGGGCTATGGGCTGAGGAGGGAGTAGGATCGAGGTAGTGAACCAAAGACTGTGGTGCTGGTGTCATCGGGAAGGCTTCAGCTTCCATGACCACCGTCGTCTCTTTGGTGAGAGAGGCATTGAGCTACTGAGAAGGGATGGCGTCCACCTCTCTCCATTGAGGAGAAGACTCTTATCATCCAGACTGGCTGACTTGCTCCATCAGGCTTTAAACTAAGCCCACCGGAGGATGGGGGGACTACTGCCACAGCTGGCCCACTGAACAACCCTTGCAAAGCCAGCAGGCCGAGGCACTTAAGGGAGCTCACCCCTGCCCCAGCCCTGGAATGAACTGTAGGCAAGGCAAGAGCCCCCAAAGGGACACTTGCATGCACATACACAAATGCCAGCAGCTTGGGAAATAAGCAGGATGAACTTGTTTTCCTGCTAAACTCAAATAATTATCATGTCATAGGGATAACGGAGAACTGGTGGGACTCCACCCATAACTGGGCCATGGGTATAGATGTCTATACCCTGTTCAGAAGAGATTGAGTAGACAAAAGGGGAGGTGTAGCTCTGTATATTAAGGAAAGCTACACATCCCTGGAAGCTGACCTTGGTGCCTAGGGTGGAAAACTAGAGGCCCTCTGGGTTAAAATCTGTGGGGATCCCAGCACAGGGGACACAATGGTGGGAGTCTACTACAGACCTCCCACCCAAAATCAAGTGCTTGACCAGGAGTACACCAGGAAATTGGCTGAGGCTGCACGCTCCCAGTGCATGGTCATCATGGGAGATTTCAACTACCCAGACAGCGTGTGGGAAAAGCACTCGGCCAAATCTGAGTAGTCATGAAGCTTTCTCTCATGCATGGATAAGCTCTATCTGACTCAGGAAGTCTACAGGCTGATGAGAGGTAAAGCACTGCTCAACCTGCTACTGGCAACTGCGGGTGACCTAATCAGTGACCTAATGATTGAAGGGAAGCTGGATGACGGTGACCATGAGCTGATCACCTTCGCTATCCGCTGAAAAGTTAGCAAGTCAGTCAGCAATACAGAAGTCCTCGACTTCAGGAAAGCTGACTTCGATGAGATAAGGATGCTTGTCAGTGAGGGCCTAACAGGCCACAACCCCAAAGGGAGAGGAGTTCAGGATGAGTGGTTGCTCCTCAAGGGAGCAATCCTGGATATGCAAGCAAAGTGTATCCCATCATGGAGGAAAGGCAGCAGAAGGGCACAACAACCCCCTTGGCTCTCCAGGGAACTAGTGGACCTCCTGCATCTTAAAAGGACCTACAAAGAATGGAGGACTGGGTCCACCACCAAGAAGAAATACTCTGCACTGGTCCGGGCCTGCAGGGAGCGAACCAGGAAAGGCAAAGCTGCGACAGAACTCCAACTAGCTACAAATATCAAGGACAATAAAAAGTCCTTTTTTAGATATGTAGGGAGCTGGAGGAAAAGCAAGGATGACATTGGACCCCTGCTAAACCAGATGGGACAACTGACAACCAATGCCCAGGGAAAAGCAAACTGGCTAAATGGGTACTTTGCATCAGTTTTTCACCAGTCCTATGGGATGCCCCTGCCCACTATGGGAGAGGGAGGCCTGGGAGAGGGAGATTCCTTACCCTCCACAAAGCTGACCTCATGAAGGAACACCTTGAGAGGCTGGATACCTTCAAGTCAGCCAGCCCTGACAGTTTACACCCAAGGATACTCAATGAGCATCCTAGCTCAGTCTCTGGCATGGATCTTCAAGAACTCCTGGTGCTCTGATGAAGTGCCTGAAGATTGGAAGAAGACCAGTGTGGTGCCTATCTTCAAGAAAGAGTGGAAATTGGGCCTGTATTTTGACGGATCCATCAGCCTGACCTCTATCCTGGGGAAGATCCTAGAAAAGATCATCAAAGAGGCCATTCTTAACAGGCTGGCTGATGACAACATCCTGAGGGATAGCCAGCACAGCTTTGTTGCGGGTTGGTGAAGCAAGACCTATCTCATTTCCTTTTATGACCAGGTGACCTATCACCTGGACAAGGGAGAATAGATTGATGTTATATATCTTGACTTTAAAAGCCTTCTATCTGGTATCCTATGATCACCTCTTGGCAAAACTGGCTAACTGTGGCCTTGGCCCCACCATGATCTGTTGTCTGGGGTTTTGGATCCATGGTAGGACCCAGAGGGTGGTGGTTGATGGAGGTCAATCATCATGGTGCCCTGTGACCAGTAAGGTCCCTCAAGGTTCTGTTTGAGGGCCCATACTATTTAACATCTTCAGCAGTCATGTAGACTTTGGTGTCAGAAGCAGACTGGCCAAATTCTCCAACTACACCAAACTCTGAGGTAAAGCATCCACAACTGAGGACAGGAGGGTGATCCAGACAGACCTTGACAGGCTCAGGAAATGGGCAGATGAGAACCTGATGGTGTTTAACACTGAAAAATTCAAGGTTCTCCACCTTGGGAGGAAAAACCTGCAGCATGCTTATAGGATCGGCAGTGCTATGTTGGCTAGTGCTATGGATGAAAGGGACTTGGGGGTCATGATTAACCACAAGATGAACATGAGCCTTCAATTTGATGCTGCAGCTAGTAAAGTGAGCAAAAGGCTGGCTTGCATCCATAGATGCTTCTCAAACAAATTCCAGGATGCCATTCTCCCATTGTACTCGGCCTTGGTGAGGCTGCAGCTGGAGTACTGTGTCCGGTTTTGGGCTCCACAATTCAAAAAGGATGTGGAGAAGCCTGAAAGAGAGGGTGCAGAGGAGAGCCACGTGCATGATCAGAGGTCAGGAAAACAGACCTTATGATGAGAGGCTGAGAGCCATGGGACTCTTCAGCCTGGAAAAGCGCAGGCTCGGGGGGACCTGGTGACCACATATAAGTTTATCACGGGTGCTCACCAGGACCTGGGGAAACATATGTTCACCAGAGCACCCCAAGGGAAAACAAGGTCAAAAGGCCACAAATTCCTCCATGACCGTTTCAGGCTGGACATAAGGAAGAACTTCTTTATTGTCTAAGCCCCCAAGGTTTGGAATAGACTGCTGCCAGAGGTGGTTCAAGCACCTACTTTGAATACCTTCAAGAGACAATTGGATCGTTACCTTGCTAGGATCCTATGATTCCTGCTAACTTCCTGCCTCTGAAACAGGGGGCTGGGCTCAGTGATCTTCTGAAGTCCCTTGCAGCCCTAATGTCTATGAATCTATGAGTTGCCTACCTAAGACCTCAGAAGAAAGAGAAAGTTCATGGCCCTTCTCCCCCTACTTCTAGAGTATGAAGTTGGTATCTTGCGTTTCCCTTTATCACCTGCCCATCTGGAGGGAAAGTTCATCACAACTGAGAGCAGGATTATGTGACACTGGCACTGTTTGCCAGGATTCATTCCCAGTCATAGAATGTCACTGTAACTCATAACAATGTGGTGGCAACTGCTGGATCCTCAAATCACATTGAACTATGTAATCCTTTGCTTTATCAGGCCCCAAGGCTGGAACACAGGGCACTTAGCACCACATGGTAACAGAGCCAACATAGCAGGATTCCCTGGATAGTGTATTGCACTGCCTCACCCTCCAAATGGTAAGGGAAGTTCCTTAGATCTAACTCTGCACTGCTGCCATTTGAAGCTATTGCTTCACACCCTGCTCTGTTCTGCAGTTGTTTATATTTTCTCTTCTTTATGGCAATATGTCAGAGACTTGTAGACAGCTATCATACCCCCACTTACTTGCCTTTACTTTACGGTAAGCATACCTACTTCTCTCACTGTTTCCTTGTACAGTTTGCTTTCCAAACCCTTCATCATTTTTGTCACCTGCCTCTGGATCCTCTCTAACTTCTCTACTTTCTTCTTAAAATGTGGAACCCAGAACTGCATACAATATTTGTGATGAGGCCTAAACAGTGCTAAGCAGAATGGGACTCTCACCTTTCATCTCTTACCCCTTATACTCCTGTTGATGCAGCCAAGAACTGCATTTGTTTCAGTTGGGGTTTTTTTGTCAATTTGCTGGAGGGGGTTGTAACTGCATCACATTGCTGATTAATACTGAATCTGTGACCCAACAAAACCCCAGTTTTCTCAACAATGCCAGTTATCTCCCATTCTATATTTGTGCTTTTGATTATTATTCCTGAGATGTAGCACTTTGCATTTATCTGTACTGAACTCCTCCTGTTCTCTAACCACCTTTCCAACCTCTCAAAATCTTTCTTAATTCTTTGCCTCCTCCAATCTGTTTGCAGGCCTTTCAAATTTTATGTGTTCTGCAAATTTGCTCAGGAAGTTCTCTATGCCACCAGCTACAACATTAATAAAGATGTTAAATACCATTAAATCCAAAACACTGTCCCTCAACCTTCTGCTATTGATCCATTTATAATTGCAGAAGCCTGGTCAGCAGGTAGGCCAAATCATCCCCAGCTGGCCCTGCTTACTTGAGTGGGCCTGACTGCCAGTGGCCTAAACTATCACCAGCTGACCCCAGTTGCCAGAAGCTATTTCAGTACTTAGCAGGCTACTCAATAGGGTATATGTTTTTGTCCTGTTTTGGACTTTGACTTCTTGTTTCTAGTTGCTCTATTTCTCTTGGTGGGTTCCTACTGGTATTTGTGACATACTATTTGCTTGCCTTTTTCAAATCCGACTGCACAGCACCTTATGTGTGGGCCCATGGCAGCACATAAGGGCTATGCTCATGAAAAGGGCCAACTCCAGAGAAGTAAGCAATAGCCCAACAATAAGAGGTGCAGTTACATAGGACTGTGCTTGCCATATGGCCACAGAAAAATATATTGTACTATTAGACAGGAGGGTATGACACAATTGCACATATACAAACACACAAATCAACTAGATGCATTCACACACACTGCCAACTCAGGCACATACACATCCAAACTAGCCTAGGCACATTCATACCTATCACCAATTAAAGCATATACACTATACACCCCAAAAGTTAGACAAAAATCAATTGTCCATACCCACACACTCAGTGCACATACACAGGTCACTAATTCATATATCATACATGCAATGACATATTTACACACATACACACCAGTTCACACACATACAACCCACCTACACATAGGTATGTATGTATGTGCTTGGGGTACCTGGGATACTTGGGGGAAGGTTAAGGTGAGAGAGAGCTTTAAAGTGTAGAGACTAAAAGCTGCCAGAACTGAGATTAGAACTGGTGGACAAGAGAGAAGCTGGCTCAGGAACTGAGGCTTGGGGTTATTTAAGGTAGATTGGGGCTGGAAACTAAGACAGACAGCAGAGATATTGGGGCCCGGGGGTGGCAGGTAAGTGGTGGCAAGGAGGAGACAGCCAGGAAAGAGAGAGAGGCAGAAACCTGGGAGCTTGGGGCTGGAAACAGGCTGATATCTTAGAGACTGGGGGCACAGATAAATGGTGGCAAGGAGGAAACAGTTAGGGAACAGACAAAAACCCAACTCAGGGTTTCAAAGTAACAGGTTTATTAAACAGATAACACACTACACAGCCCCATGAAGTTATTGGTTCACACACTCACACACACACACACACACACACACACACACACACAAGCACTCACAATGGCAGCAGGAGAAAGAGACTCAGTGGAAGGGTTGGAGTCCAGGTGGGGAAGAGAAGCAGTGTCCAAGTCCTTGGTTGAAGAGGGGGTGGGGGTGATAGCTTCTTATCCAGGCTGGAAAGGGGTCCTTGTTCAGTAGGTGTTCTCCAGAGGGAGGTCCCAGCAGGGCCCCTGGATGGATAGGTGGTGTGGCATGGTGCTGGTCCAGATGGAGAGGGCGTCCCAAAGAGTCAGTCTTCACTACCCCTTTTTATGGGGCTGACTACCTCTGATTTTCTATGGGGAGGGCCTGTCCAGGCAATGTCAGTCTTGTCCTAGAGGGCTCCAGGTGTTCTTACTGAGCAAGTGCAGCCTGGCACAATGGTGGGTTGCCTCATCTTTTGTTTCTTGAATGCTGATGGGTGGTTCCAAGGACTGAGTCGTTTGTCCAGGTATTGGTGTTGATGGTTTGGTCATTCAGAGGAAGCTATTTTTAGACCTACTGCCATTATCTCTCAAGCACCCTCATTCATCCCCATTCATTCAGGAATCAAGTTACATAAGAGAGGTAGGTGTGAGTCATGGGTTACACAACTGGGCATGGGGACAGGATGGAGACTTGACAAACAAAATGGAAGCTTGACATAACTGATGCTAACTTATATATGTAGGCCTAAATCTTATAGTACCATAAAACAGTAATATAGAACAGTCAAAATCAATATAAACATAATAATTATACAATATGAAGAAGGAGAAAAAACAAAACAAATACAACTTGCTAGCAAAATAAAATGCTGAAGCTTATCCTATGTCTTAGCTCACTTATACTTATCTATTGGGAATGGAGAGGGAAAGAAAAAGTTAGAAATGTTTGGGGAAGGAGAGGGAATGCATTTTAAAAGAAAAAAAAGGAAAAGAAAAACTGGGGATTTGGCTACATTAATATAAGAACCAGGATCTTACATGGTGATACCAGGGTGCTATGGTTATGCCTAGACTCTGCCTTTTGCATGTTCTTTGCATGAATCACCAAATAATGATGTATCTGTATTCTTGTATCATGAGAGGTGTAGTGTTAGTTTGGGCCTTGTTGGGTTCAGTATGGATAAAAATTGTGGAGAAGACCACCATGACATGCAAGTATTTTCTGGGCAACTTTCAGTAAACACAAAAAAAGTCACTGAAAATCATGACTAGGGACTATGAAGGGCACTAACTAGGCTGAAAGGCTGTTTTGCAGTTAATCCAGATGGAAAGAGCTGTCCATACATACACAAGGCAAAATCTGTTCCCTGGAGCTCTATGAGGTGGGATAAAAGGCTGTGGCAGATGGTCCAGAACTGGATTTCTTTTTACATATTTTTTCCTTCAAAAATTGTATTGTGCTAGTTTCAAAATATTTTAGGATTTTTATTCATATCCACAATCCAGAAAAACTAACATAAAAATAAAGGAAGCATTGGGATAGGAGTCTATTGCAGAGGCTTCAGGATGGGGCTGGGTCAGGTGTAAGGAGAGACTATCACTCCCAGACTGGGGCTTTTAAGAAAAAGGTAAATTCCTCACTCCCTGCAGATTAGGAAATGGATCTTGGCCTGTTCCCTGCCCTCCATACATGCATCCTAGAGCCAGGCGCCTTCTATCCACCCATTGGAAACCAGCGTTCAATAAACACAGTAAGGAAAACAGCTGTTAGGTTTTAGGCTGCTCACCAACCCTGTCATAACCCTCCTCCATCTCCCATCTCCCCATGGCAAAGGCACTGGAACTTGTTTTCATGTTTCATGTAATGGCTACCTTCTGCCTCCAGAATGTGATGTAGCGTGATTTCAGGGGTCACCTACTCCTCAGGAAAGAGACAAGAGTCAGGGAGTTCAGGGGGGTCTGGGTGTGGGGCAAATGTGTTAGGTATTAGGGTACCATCAATGTGAATATAGGTGGGTGATGTGGGATGCTCAGGCTTTCTGGGACAATGTTCTGCACTATTATTCAGGTGTCTTGGATTGTAGAACAAGTGTACTTGTTGTACTCTGGATATTTAAACCCTCCTGACAGTATAGCACAAAATGCACTTGGTGCTTTCTCAGTTCTTTAGATGGTCTCTGTTCCTGTGCAACGTCTGTGCCAGTACTTCTCTGAGCACTGGGATTCCAGCTAGCCTATCGGTTTGGCTCTGTGCCAGTGACATTGCAGAGCTGGGGTTTCTCTCTGGGTGACTCCAGATCAAACAGGCTCAGTTTGCAGCAGTGGAGTTTTCTTTCCCCTAACTACCCTTTGGCAGACTCTGCCTAGTCTCTGCAAATGCAGCTTCCTTTTACAGTCCTACTAGGGCCCAAGCTAAGGAGCAGCCACCCCCTGAGAACTGGGGTAACTGCTGGGTGGTCAACAGCTGGGGTAGAGCTATAGGAGTAAGAATCATAGAATCACAGAGAAACAGGACTTGAAAGAACCTCCAGAGCTCATCTAGTCATTTAGTCCAAAACCCTGCCTGATCCAGAATCATCCCTACCCAAATGATCCTATACAAATCCACTGTCTAACCTATTTGCAAAACTAAGCAGTCAACCTTAACACAACACAAACCATAACACCCTAATGTGCCACCAGTGTGGGCCTTAGGGGTGGACAGCATAGGCAACCTGACCAAGGAAGTGTGGTCAGGGGAGCACCACACATGCACACGAATGTGCACATACATGTGAGCAGCTCCTGCACTCACAGTGCTCTCTCCCTGCCCCACCTTGCCCCAGTGCAGCTGATTTTCACCCAGCAGGAGGAGCAGTGACAAGCCAGCCCACCCCTCAGCTCCAGCTGCTGCTCAGGAGTAGCCAGGACAGGCATGTACAGGCAGGGTGACACCTGACCAGTCCACATGCCTTGCTCCCACAGAGCAGCAGTGGTTTCTGCTCCCCTGCCTGCCTGGCACACCACGCCACTCTGCCTCCCTGCCAGACCGTGCCCTGTGCCCCTGTCTACTCACTTCTGCATCTGTCTGCAGTAGTGCTGCTGACATGGGGGTGTGCCAAAATACAAGTTTGTCTATGGTGCTATTTTCCCTAAGTACAGCTTTGTGTGCCACAAATAAAGCAGGGGGACCACGGTGGCCAACATCTTACTGCTGTAAAGGTTGTTAAAAATTGTTCAAGAGATCCAAGAAAGAGGGCCACTCCCCCCCACTCATGAGAAAGGCAAAATTCCCGCAGCCCTCACCAATTCAAGTAGGGGATAAAACTCCTTCCTGCCTTCTATGCCTGGGCATTGAACCTGATTCTGCCCTCACTCACTGAGGCATGTAAATCAGGAACAATCCCAGGATGGTCAAAGCAGGTGAACAGGATTGCTGCCACCTGCCTAGCTGGGAGGTAGAATCAGACCCTTCAGAGATAATGACCATAAGTAAAGGGGAAGTGTACCTAAAACTGTTGGGTGGGATCTTCAAGGATGCAAGCCCCTCATTAGTACCCATCTTTCTATCCCTGGTTCTGGAAGGAACCAGTTTATGTTGACTTGGCCTTTAGGCATCTTTGAACATTTCCATCTGTTCACTCCACCACACAATTCATTCCCTGACCAACCTAGTCAAGTTGGCCTCAGAGGAGGTATTGAGGATGCCCTGCCTTATTATCTTGTGGGACTTCAACATCTATGCTGAGGGCAACTCTTTGGTGCTGACTGGGACTTATTGCCATCCATATCAACTATGGGGTTAGTCCCAGATAGTAACTGGGCTGACCCATAAACGGCTGGACTGGACACATCCTGAACCTAATGTTTGTATCTGTGTAGTGTAGAAGTAATTGGCTTACTTGACTAGAAAAACAGACAAAGACCGCACGTGCTGATTCTGCTTAATTCAAATGTTCTGAGATAAGGAATCCGCATTCCTGCATTCCTTGGGTTATCCTGATTTCTTGCCCTATGCATAGATAGTAGTTTAAGTAAACTTTCTGAGTTTCTGTGTAATTTACTATTATTTTGTTTCTCCAAGGTGTATTTTTTTATCTCTTTCTCTGTCTTTAGTATAAATACGCTTGTAAACTTAGAGAGTCTGAGAAATCCTTTGAAACAGACAAGGGTGATTCCCCTTGCTGTATGGAATTCTCCCTTTGATCACAGTATGGCCTTAAATAAAGAAAAGCTGGGTCTGTCAGTTCTGATTCAACCACAATGCAAAGTTTGATTTCTCCAACAATTTGGTGCCGTGACTCGGATAGAGACGCCCGGAGTGATCAGTTGGGACACAGACATCTCTTCACTGAAGCCCTGGTGCCAAACCAAGGTAAGAGACCTTTTGAAATCTCTACTGGGGCTTTTCAGTGAGAGGCTGTCTCTGTGTCTTCCTGATTCACTACTTGAGGCTCACTCTATCCGAACTTTTGCTGCCAGAACTGTCAGACCCACTGTGTAAGTATTAACTGTGAGTAGAAAGAGTCAAGGTTAAGAGTCAAGGTTAAGAGTTAAGACTCTGTGTTGCTGTTGTCAGTGAAACTATTTCCCTGTATGAATTCAGTTAAGTTCTGTAAAGAACTGTGAGGTCTTTCTGAGGCCAGAAGTAGAAACCTTGTGCAGCCGCCCCGAAGACACCAGATTTGTTCTGTGTGCTCTTCGAAAGCAAGGGTGCAAGGTGGAAACTCTTAGAGTGTGAATGTTTTTCCACGATAAACGTTGACCAAGGCTGAGACTAAGGAAATGCTCTTGAACCTCGTGCCTCAAAACAGAAATTCCCTTGTGTGAATTGAGAGTATGAATTGAGAAATATGAGCCACTGACCAGGTCTGAGACTAAGGTTGGGTTCAGCCTCCGTGAGGCTGTCCGGAAGGGCAGTTTTGAATGCAAGGGGGCCCAACTGGAACCTCATGACCCAGTGGACAGATTTACCTTTTCCCCACTCCCATAATGAGCTGTCTAACCGTGAGTAACTGCATTGTGTACTGTTATTGCAGTGGAGTCTTGTCTTTGGACATTAGCCACAGCATCTCTGTGCCACTAGCAAATCTCACAACCTGACCGGACACCCTGAATAAGCCATTCCTGTATGAAAGACCTGTGTGAATTGAGTTTAAAGATATGGGGAGCAGAGTGTGTAAAGACATACCGGCTCCGCCAAAAGGGACTCCAGCATTATACATGTACACATACTATGGCCATAAAAGTTGTAATTTCTAGACAAATGGAATTGGTATACCAGAGATGATTTTAGCCGACAGTTTCCCCTGGAGGGAACATTTGATTTAAGTAAAATTGTTCATCTGCACAGAGACCTTGAGTTAAGATGTAGTAATATACCACAGACTCAGTGGGACACATTTTTTTGATTAATATAAAGAAGCTTCCAAAAGATGTCAAAATAAAATAAAATAAATAAATAAAATAGGGGGGGAAAAATCTCAAGTTCAGAGTCTTAAAGACTCCCAAGAAAACTGACAGCTCAGATAAAGGAATTAAAGCAGAGAGGTGCACCAAAAGGGGGCCCCCCATCAATAGTACCATCAGCACCAAAACAACTTTATCCACAAATAACTCAGAATGAATATGCAGAAGATAGAACTGATTTTCTTAATGTGCCACCTCCATATTAGTTCCAACACAATCTGAACTCAAAGAAGTCCAAAGTAACCAAATAGACTCTTCCGGCAGGATTAGCCCACCTCACCAGGAAACTATCACTCAACAGCCATCATCTGCCCCCAGGGCATGCCCAAGCCCACCGAAGACATGGTGTCTGTCTCTTGAAATCTCAACTCCCTTCTCTTGTTTAAGGTCTGGTACCCAGTATGGTCCAGCCCCTTCTTTAAAATCTAAGAAGGCTCAGCTTATGCCTTTACGCCATCTTCCAGGGCAAGGTCCAAATGGGGAAACTACAATCACAGTCCCTGTCCCCTGGACCCCAGGAGATCTCCTAAACCTTGTTAAACAATTTCCCAACATCAAAGAGGAGCCCCAGAAATTTAAAGATGAATTGGAAACTGTAATCCATTGTTATGATCCAACATGGGCAGATTCAAACCCATTAATAAGAAGTGTTCTGCCCTCTGAGGTCCGCAACCACCTCATCGCACAGGCTACTTGGCCTACTCAAGATCCCGGAATTGGAGATCACTTAGCAGATGCCTGAAGACGCCTCCTTGAGGCTGTGCTTAAAATTTGCCCCAGGAAAACTGACTGGGCCAAAATACATAACTGTAAACAAAAAAAAGGAGAATCCCCAGCAGACTACATGGACCGCTTGAAACTAATATTTGAAAGACATTCTGGTATTGAAAATGCAGCTGAAACTGCCCCAGAAGGAGTTGCTTCTGCTTTTGTCTATGGACTTCTTTCTAAAGTCCAGGAACAGTTGTGCACAATTGCTGTAGGTTGGCAGACTAAGCCACTTGCAGAACTAGTCACCATTGCAAATCATTGTACACCCTGCCAGGAAAAGAAAAAGGAATCCACGGAAACTAAGCTAAAGTAATTGCAATTACAGACTTTAGACAGGGGCAGAAGCTTAGGTTTCCATCGAGGACAGTTCAGAGGAATGGAACGTGGTCGTGTGATGGGACGAGGAGGATTTCAGTCCCAAAATAATGGCAGTTGTCATTATTGTGGCCAACCAGCACACTGGAAGGCTCAATGTCCTCACCGGCCTGGCCAGCCGGGGATGACGTTTAACCCGCCACCACCTCCTGTCACTCAATTCTCTGTCCCGAATCAGGGAGCCTCCTGTTAGGCCAGCCTGAGGAATAGTAACATCATCACAGCCCCCCTTCTCCCGCTTGATCAAGATGATCCCTTTGTTTCCTGCGTGATAAATGGCATCTCTACAAAATGTTTAGTAGACACTGGTGCAAGCCGCTCTACTCTTCAAGCTGAAGAATTTTCCACAACTCCCCTCTCCTCTGCTGTTGTAAATGCTGTGGGAATTTCAAATCAAATAGTTCCTCATCCTGTTCCCCAACCATTACATGTTTCTCTTGGTCCTGTTTCTGATCAACATGCCTTTCTCCTTAGTCCTTGTTCTCCTGTAAATTTGTTAGGCAGAGATTTGCTTTGTAAACTCAGCTGTACTATCTATTGTTCTCCTAAAGGTGTTTATTTAGATGTTCCTTGTGATAACGAGATAGCAGTACTTGCCGCTTTAGCTAGCTCACCTCCTGAGACTGAGTTCCCTGATCTTTCTGTGTTGCAAGAAGAAATCATAAAAGCTGTCCCTCCGTTTCTCTGGTCCCAGCATGCTGATGAAGTAGGACAAATCCATACTGCCCAGTCTGTAAAAATTAGATTAAACCCAGCTAAGCCTTTACCCAAAGTTGCTCAATACCCTTTACGTCCAGAAGCTGAAGAAGGGATACGCCCTGTTATAACTGCCCTTTTAAAGCAAGGTATCATTGTCCCAACTAAGAGCCCTTGTAATACGTCTATTCTTCCTGTAAAAAAACCTGGAAAGAATACCTATTGCTTTGTACAAGACCTCTGTGCAGTAAATTCTGCAGTTTTACCTACTTTTCCTGTTGTATCAAATCCAGCTACTATCTTGGCCTGTATTCCCCCTAAAGCTTGTTATTTTGCTATTGTTGACTTGTGTTCTGCATTTTTTTCTATTCCAATACACCCTGATAGCCAGTTTCTCTTTGCATTTACCTATCAAGGACTTCAGTATACCTGGACGCGATTGCCCCAGGGTTATACTGAATCCCCTTCTCTCTTTTCTCAAATTTTGAAAAAAGATCTAGATGACATAATATTTAAAGAAAATTCTGTGCTTGTGCAATATGTTGATGATTTGCTTTTGGCATCTACCTCCTTAAAGCCTGTAAAAACAAAGAAGGCAGCACATCCTACATTTGTAAATTTACAATTAGATTTTATTCAAATGCAGAAATGTTGTTCTTATGAATATGTTCTTGTTATTGTATGTATGTTTTCTGGATGGGTAGAAGCCTACCCATGTGCAAAAGCTGACACCATAACTATAAGCAAAAGTTGCTCAGAGACTTTATTCCAAGGTTTGGTATTCCTTGATCCCTAAACTCTGATAGAGGAACTCATTTTGCTGGACAGATAATGAAAGAAGTCTGCAAAGTCCTGCAGATCCAACAGAACTTTCATGGCCCATACCATCCGCAGGCCTCGGGTCACGTAGAACGCCAAAATGGCATTCTGAAAAATAAACTGGCCAAAATTTGTGCTGAGACTCACCTAAAATGGCCAGATGCACTTCCCATAGCCCTTATGAGTATGAGATCTACTGCCAACTGAAAGACTGGGCTTAGCCCACATGAAATTCTAATGGGAAGACCCATGAGGCTCCCTGCCTCGCCACTTGTTGCTTCCCATTTTTGCGATATAGATTCACTTGATGATACCATTCTAAACTATTGTAAAGCACTAATGAAGTGTGTTAAGGCTTTTCACTCACAGGTACAGGCAGCTTTCCCCAAAGAACCAGGTGAGCCGTGCCATTGTATCCTGCCTGGAGATTGGGTCCATGTAAAAGTCCATCAACGGAAGTCATCACTGGAACCTCACTGGAAAGGCCCATTCCAGGTACTCCTGACCACCAACACTGCAATGAAGTGTCAAGGACTCCAGACATGGACCCATGCTTCACACAGTAAGAAAACATCAGCGCCATTAGACCTAGAGTCTCCTCCATATCAATCTTGTAATCAGCCTCCACAGACTGGTAGTGAGCCTAGACTGGTAGTGAGCCTACTGGCGAAGAGGATTTGCCACTGCAGAGCGAAGAGGATGTGCCCCAACGACACCACTATGCACTTTGGGACAGGAAAAAGGCCTCTACCTAGTTCCTGGTTCCCGAGGTGGAGTTGGTTAGTCGTGATTTGGATAGTGCTCAGTATTTCTTTTTGGGCCATCTTATATGAACTTGACTCATCAGTTATAAGAAACTCTGTAAACCAAACTACACTTCTGCACCAACAAAGAAGATCACTTCATGAAAATGTGTTCTTGTCTTTAGTTAATCAAATTGGAATAGATTTAAATGTCTCTCATTGTTGGATATGTAGTCATGTCCCTATCTATTCTACTGGAGGAATACCCATGATACCTGGTACCCTTGAATGCAACTCAGATGTTGGCCCCTTACTATTCAAATTTTCACGGGAACGAAACCTGGCAGAATGTAAGTTGCATCTGAATATGTACAATTAGCATGTGCCACCCCTGGAAAGTTCTGTTGGACCTGTAATGGATCTCGTGTTGCAGTAGGAGTCAGCAAGTGTGAGGTAGAATTTAAAATAAATGCTGCTTGGTTTTCTAATAATTCCTGGATATCTAACTACTCCCCTTCAGGTCAATTTTCAGGCTATTATTCGCAATGGATGATGTCCCCATGCTGTAATACAGGTGGATATACTGCATTAGCTGGTCACTATTTTGTATGTGGAGATAAGGCCTATAAAAATCTTCCCTCTGGTTGGAGAGGAACGTGCTATGTCTCCGTAGCGTATCCTGCTTTTACTATGAGATCTTGTTTACCTAAAGGGAGAATTCACAATGTTCGTGGAATTACAGAAAATCAAAGATTTTGGGGTATAATCTTCCCCAGCTATGGTGCAGGCTTAGCTATGTCTGAGGTAAAGAAAGTTGCACCATCTCTGGAAAAGAAAGGCTAATGGCTATAAATATCTAACTTGTAGGGAAAAAAAAATTAGGGAATGTAGAAGTAATTGGCTTACTTGACTAGAAAAACAGACAAAGACCACACGTGCTGATACTGCTTAATTCAGATGTTCTGAGATAAGGAATCCGCACTCCTGCATTCCTTGGGTTATCCTGATATCTTGCCCTATGCATGGATAGTTGTTCAAGTAAACTTTCTGAGTTTCTGTGTAATTTACTATTGTTTTGTTTCTCCAAGGTGTTTTTTTTTATCTCTTTCTCTGTCTTTAATATAAATATGCTTGTAAACTTAGAGAGTCGGAGAAATCCTTTGAAACAGACAAGGGCGATTCCCCTTGCTGTATGGAATTCTCCCTTTGATCACAGTACAGCCCTAAATAAAGAAAAGCTGGGTCTGTCAGTTCTGATTTAACTACAATGTGAAGTTTGATATCTTCCACAGTAGCATAGACTGTAGAAGAGTTATTTGCCTTCACTTGGCTATAGTTTGGATAAGAGAAGAGGCAAACGAAATGATCAGGCCAGAGGTGTGAACCATTTTAGAAAATTCAAGAAATATGAACTGGGAAAAACAAAACTAAGCTAAAGCTAAAACTAAGCTGAAGTATATTTAGTGCTTTGGGGGCTTTTTTTTTGGTTTCTTTGCTAGATAAGGCTACTTTTAGAGAAGATATAACTTAAATATGGAACAAAATATATGCATCTAGTACACATAAGCATATGAAAATTATTTAGAACAACACATATTAGGAACAATTTGATATATACGTTTAACCATATTTTGTAAGCTTTCTGATACTGAGTAGGCAAAAGATTCATCCTGAAATCTTTGTTCTTCAGTCTTGAACAGTTCTTGCTGAAGACCATATGCAGATGAACTAAGAGAAACACTCTTTTAAAACTTAATTTAAAACCTAGGTGAGAAAACCTTTTCCTTAATGGGATTGCCACTTGTGAGAGGATTTTTAATGTTTAGGACTTAGAGAAATTAATTTTAAATTCTCTCAGGTGTTAACTAAATTGTTATTTCTTGAGATCAATGCACATTTCACATATATTAATAAGTTACCCCAATGTGTTAACATCAAGGAATCCTTGAAGTCTCGTGAACCCTGGGAAGGGTCTTCCTTCTCCAAGCAGCTGTTGGATCTCTGTAAGAGGCAGATTTACAGTTCTCATTCAAAGCAGCCTTGTTGTGTCTCAAAACAGTGGGTTAGGGTCTACTTCAAACTAATCACAAAGTCAGAGCCCTTCATTTCTGAGATCACATTGCAGAGCAAACTGAAAGACAGAGGATGCGAATTGCTACAGCCACACCCTATATATCTCATCCTGTTTAGCTCCTGCTTTTAGATATGGGGATCCTTGACAAAGCAGCAACTATCACACCACAACTGTCCACCTGCATTGTCAACTTGCAGTGTCTGAACTTTCAGGGTGCCATGAGTATGCAGAGATAGGCTGGTAGCATAAAAAGAAAGGCCCTGGAACCCCATCCATGATGCTGTTCTACAATGTACTGGGGTGAGAGCAAACTCCTTTGAGAGTTAACACATTACTGCCCCTTCTGAAGATCTGCCCATCTCAGATCATGGCCAAAGGCCTGTGGACAGTATCACTGACTGTCTTTGTAGCCCTCAAGAGGAGCCAGCTGAAACACCCTAGCAGGGAACTGAGTGTCATCCTGTGTGGTTTGCAAGCAAATAAACCTGAACTCAAAATAGCTGACTCCCCGCACTTCCTGTGCCCTGAGCATGTGTGGGGCTTGGTCTTTATCTCTTGATCCGTCTGAGATCTTCCAGTAACGCTACTTTCCTCCCCACCTCCTCCTCTCTCCAGAAGCATCAAGAATGTGACCAAAGGTAACTAGAGAGGAGTTGGGCGCAGAAATAGTTTCCATTCACTCACTACTCTCTTAATAATCATTCACTTCCTCTGCCCCCATGGACACTCCAGAGGTCTCAGGGAAATCCCTCTTAGGGGCTATAAAGTGTAGAGAAGGACTGGGGGAAGCCAAACACCTTTTGACCACCTAGCCCTGCAGGACCCTGCCAAAGCAACCTGGAAATGAAGGCCACCACATTAACCCTGACATCCCTACTCCTTGTAGCTCTATGCACTGAAGCTCATTGCTTTTTCTGTAAGTATAAGATCAGCCCATGTTTTTGTTTTACACAGCCTTCTTGCTTGCTTTCTTCTAATGGCTGTCATGAACATCAAGATGTTTCTGGCAGCCAGCAGTAGAGGTATGGAGTTTTGTGAGGGGACTAGATAGAGTAAAGGACAGGGTTTTTTGTGCTTGAAACATTGGGGTTGATTTGAGCAACAGGCTTTATTGCCTGCCTGTGCTATGGATTCTTTTACCTTTGCTCATTTGATTGAGGGTGGAGTATAGTGAGCATCAGTCTTTTGGCAGCCTCGAAATTCTCAGCCTAAACAGCTCCTTGAGAGAGGTCCCTATCTAACCAGACATCATGATTGTCCTTTTCCTCATCTGTTTACATGATAAGGCTCTGAGGGCTTCTGAAACTCCAAAGACTCTGTCTGAAGGCTGTAGCACAACTAAATCTGGGTCTGGGTCTTTTCCATAGCATTAGAGGTTGTACCTGGGTACCTCCACAGGAATACTGTCCTTGTTGTCCTGGGATGCTCTTTGCATATCCACTTCCTGGTTCTGGCCCATAAATCTTACCTCTGGCAGACGTATTCTTGTGACTGGACTCTTTTGTGCATTGCTCCAGCTGCCTAGAACAGACTTAACATGGTATACTCTCCACTAACTTAATTGTCCCAAGTGTATCTCTTCACCTTTATGAGTAATTAGAGTTCAGGAGTGGTTGAATTTCCTGACAGATCTCAGAATTTGTTGTAAATACTACTACTATTTCCAGACAAGGTTCTTTGGGTGAATCTGACACCTTTTATTAGACCAACTTAAATAGTTGGAAAACAATCATTAAGTAAGCTTTTGGGTTCAAAAACCCTTTGTCAGGCCTAGGAAGTTTCAGTAATTGGTGTGTGCTCTTCCTGGGTGGAATGAAAAGTAAAGAAGCCAGAGGCTGGGCTGGTATGCATGCAAGACAGGCAGTCAGTGAAAATGTAGATTGCCAATTGTGATTGTAGTCAATGGGTGAGAGACAGGCTGGGGGCGGGGGGGGAAGAAAGAGAAGGGGGATGAATAGTGGAGAGATACCTGGGGAGTCAGATGTCAGGCAGGTTATAATGTGTCATAAATCCAATGCCTATATTTAGTCCATGATTTTTAGTATCCAGGAGGTTGATGAAGTGGAGTCCATAGGCTTGTCTCTGGAAAGTGTTTTGTAAGTTTCCTTTGGGGACCAGGACTGAGAGATTGAAGAGGGAGTGGTTTTCTTGTGAGAAATGTGCCCCCACAGGTAACTGGGTATTCCTGTCTTTGATAGATTTCTTAGACCACTATTTCCAAAAAGAGTTTCTTTGGATGGGGGTTAGAAGTCTGTCTGCAACACTGGTGGCTTTCTAGATTTTACATCTATGTGTGGAGCTGAAAATAACATTAAAAAGGAAGGTTTGTCACCTGGTCAGCAGGCTGCAGGTTTCTGATCACACTGTTATACCTAAGTTGGTGAATGTATCTGTTGTCTTGCCATTTGGTCCCATTGGTCCTTCTAGCCATCCTCACTGACTGTCTATGGCTGCAATACCAATGTTAATAACCATAAGGCAGGCTAAGGATCCAGGTTTCCAGTTACTGGGAGCCTGCTACTGAGCTGTAAAGAGATGATCCAGCTTCTGGGAAGATGGGAACAGGGGATCCTGACATTAGGACCCTTACTGTGTTGTATTTGTACTGTTATCAAATGTTGATTGCACATGTGATTGGCAGAAACCTTCCTGCCAAACACTTTGGATGTGAAATAGCTTTTCTCTAAAAGAAAATATCTGCAAACCAATGCCTGTTGTTGATTTTTTTCAGAGGTTTTAATTAAAAAAACACCATACATAGTTTTTTCAATGTTTTCTTATGAAAACCTCAACATTTTGACCAATAATTTCAATGAAAGCATTTTTGGCACCATTTCTTACAGGCATTAAATAAACCAATGATAAAAAATTGCTGAACCATCTTTGAGCATAAGAATGGAACCAAACTGGGTTGTAGGGTCTTTAGCCTCAGAGTGATATGGTACATCCACCCAAAGGGTTTCCTTTCCCTAGGCTGCTAAGGGTTCAATTCCATTGACCTGCATCCCCGTCCTGGTGGCCCATGTTGCCTCTCCAGTCCCATCATGAAGGTCTTGGCCTCACTCTAACTGCACCTACTGGAAAGTTCATGAGCCTTGATGCTGTAGAGTCTGGGGAACTTGTGGTCAGGGTCTCATGCTCTAATCTGAACTCTAGCTCCTGCCAGACTAAAACCTCAGACTAAAGGATGCTTAATTAAGATAAATGTTTACAGAGAAGCTGCCCCTGTCTCCCTCACATCCCAGCTTCAGGTAACCATGTCTCCTCCTCCAAGCTTCATGAAGGTTCCACCTACACAAGCTTCAACCAAATTAAATAACACTCAGGATATCCCCAGCATCAGGGTTGTTATTCCCTGTGATGCTAACAGGGTGACTGGGGCATAGAAAAGGGAAGAGACTTGATCAAGATCATGAGGCAACTGAGACGGTAGGGACAGCAGGAAAGCAATGTGAAAAACAGCTGATCCAATCTGAGGGAGTGAAGAGCATGATCACCAGAAAAAGGGTTTTGGCTACTAACCAGCACAAGTTTTAACTATTAGCCATGACTAAACTTCTGCAGTCATTTCCTATTGTAATGTGGGGTAGGAGAATTCACTCAGCTTCTCTTCTTCTTCTCAGATGATAGGAAACTTAAGTGCTGTTATGAAGGCAATTTTGTGAAAAGGCCAGTTCCTGCATTCCTCATTCGGGGTTACCGAAACACAAGTTCTACTTGCTCCCATCAGGCTGTGCTGTGAGTATCTCCAGGTGTCAGACACATAACCTAGATGTTCCTGTGGTTTTTTTGCATCTGCAATTCTGTCCATTTCAGCAAATGAAATTGCCTTTCCAGGAGTTTCCCTGTCAAAGTGATTTTGCTAGGAATTCCTATCCCTAATCATCAGCCTCCAACAGCCAAGCTCTTTTTCAGCAAATGGTTAATAGAAGTTATCATGATTAGGTCTCTTGCTGCTGGGATTGTGTTAGTAGGTTTCATTCCCATGCAAAATTCTGCCACTTTGATGCATCTTAGTTAATCTACTGCTGCAGGATATCAAGGACCTGTTCATTTCAGTTTCAGCTGAAACTGTTTTCCAAGAAACCTGAAATATGACTTTTTTACATAACAATAAGAGCATTCACACCACCATTAACTCTGAAGTCACTAAATCAGTTTTTTAGCACAGTTATTTAACTGCAACTTTTCCTGTATTTCATTTGTAAAACCCCTGCCATAAATCTTCCATTACACTAAATTTTCATCAGAGATGAAAACCAGATCACATAAAGAGAAAAAAAAAGTGCTTTTTTTCTAAGGGGTTGTTTTCTATTCTTACCTCACTGGTGAACAGAAATTTTAGGAAATAAAGAACACAGTAAAACAGGACTAGATTAGCCTGAGTTACAAAAGGGGCAGTAGGTGGCACCATTGGCTGCATCTGTCCTACATCAGTTTGAGTGCTGCAGTGCATTTAAATACTCAACCCCTGGCTTACAGGCCAGATTCAGCCTTCAGAGTCATACCATCCAGCCCACTGGGGGTCCCAGGAGTCCTGTTTCCCTCCAGTTCCAGTAAGGTGTGAGTCCAGGACAGGGTCAAAGTGTGTTGGCAGAGTGATGAGGGGCACGGAGACCTGATAGTAGGGGTAACCAGGAAAAGCCTTAAGTACACAAAGAGACCTGTGGAGCATCCAGAACTGGACTGGTGGGGATCACACCAAACTAGGATAGAAGTGTACTGGCAGAGCAGGTTGAGGGTATACGAGAATAGCTGGGTATGCTATAGGCATAACTGAGCAGGGAGAACTGGGATAGCAATCCCAGAGACCAGGGATCAAAAACAGCTGCACTGGTCCCAGCAGGAACTGCTGGTGCCTCTGGTGCAGAACCACACTGCTATGCCACTGGCTGCCAGCAGAGTTCATGGGGTGTGGACTAGTCTGTGTTTGCAGACTTTAGACTACACTAGGGAAGGAAGCTGCAGGTCAGCACTGAGGTATGTTGGTAAAAAAGCTATGCCTAGAACTCTTGTGCCTGAGTCCATCCACCATTGCCAAGCCCATCCCTGTAAGGCTAGAAACAGACATCACATTTCTCTGTTGACAAGCAATGCAGGGAGCAACTCTTCAGAAAGTCACCCCTTGGCAGGAGAAGATCCAATGGGCACAAACTAGGTGGGAAAAAATTAGGCTGGACATAAGGAAAAACTTATTTTTCATAAGGATATCTAGAATCTGGAACACGCTCCCAGCAGAGGTGGTTGAGTCACCATCCCTGGAGGTTTCATAGTTGGTGGGTAGGGTTGGCAGGGACCTGAGCAGATAATTTAGTCTGAACCCCTGCTATGGCAGGAAAGAGTACTGGGGTCAAATGACCCCAGCAAGGTGTTCATCCAGCCTCCTTTTAAAGACCTCCAGGGTAGGAGCCAGCACCACTTCTCTTGGAAGTTCATTCCAAATCCTGACAGTGAAATAGCGCCTCCTGATGTCTAGCCTAAATCTACTCTCTGCCAGCTTCTGACTTATTTCTTGTCACTCTTGGTAGTGCTCAGGGGAACAGGGACTCCCCCAATGCCTGTTGGTCCCCTCTGACTAGTTTGTAACAGGCCACTAGATCCCCCCCTCAACCTTCTCTTGTGGAGGCTGAACAGGTTCAGGTCCCGTGGCCTCTTCGTAGGGCCTGCCCTGTTGTCCCCTGATCATGCGAGTGGCCTCCTCTGGAGCCTCTCCATGTTGTCCACATTCCTCTTAAAGTGCAGCGCCCAGAACTGGATGCAGTACTCCAGCTGCAGCCTGACCAGTGTCACACAGAGGGGGAGGATCACCTCCTTGAACCTGCTTGAGATGCACCTGTGGATGCATGACAAGGTGCGGTTGGCCTTCCTGACCGCTTTCCCACACTGTTGGCCCATGTTCATATTGGCATCAATAATGACTCCTGTCGTGCCCCTAATGCCGGTGCACCCTTGACCTGTGAGCCTGGGTTGGCACGACCGGCTTGGCGCAAGGAGGGGAATTTATAACCGGACAGGTGGGTGATAATGGTGAGCAGGAGTCAGATGATTTAAACACAGCGTATTGGTTACACAGAAAGTTTATTTTACTTACGCTACTGATGGCTTGCAGCGTAGGCAGAGGAGTTGATTTATTCAGTTATAGCATGCAGATATCATGTTACCCAGCATTTACAGGGTGGGTAAGAGAGTTGCTTCCGAGCGAGTCATACAATCTGTTGCAGTCTGCAGATTACCGAGAGCTCTTGATGAGAAAGATAACGACAAAGATAGACGGGCCGGCAAGATGGGGGTACACCAGAAAGATACATAGGCAGAGAGATAATATTTGTTGTGCAGAATCTGTTCTTCTTGAGTGTATACGCAGTTCTCTGCCTTGGGCGGAAGTTCTTTCAAAGTTATACTTGATAAGGTGACCAATTACTATACGCCAGGCATGAAAAATTAATGAGTTGGCACTTATGCTCTCTTTGTTTGCTCAGGTTTCAGAAAAAGGGGGGTTATTTTTACTTGGGTGGTACTGTTCCTGTTTAGTCACAGGATGGCGCACACAGCACATTATTTAATTTTACAACTTCACTAAAGTAGTTTCATTTTTATCTGGTCACCATGGGTACCGATATCTTTTTTTTTGACGTCACAGTACCAAGCTGAAATTTGTTCAAGGTTAGTGTCTCTCTCTCGTGTGGGAACTCAAGTGATTTGAAATGAGGCACAAACAGGGGTGTGTATATGCAGCACTGTTAATATAGAGGGATAAATTACAATTACAGAGTTTGTTGTGTTAGCTTCTGCCCTTTTGCCATCTGACCTTTTGCCATCGGCATCTGAAATCAAAGACTTTGATCTTTGACAACTCCAAGATCCTTTTCTGCCTCTGCACTGATTAGGAGGGAGTTCCCCAGCCTGTAGGTATGCTGCTAGTTCTTACTCCCCAGGTGCAGGACCTTGCACTTGTCAGTGTTGAAACCCATTCTGTCCTCATCCACCCACCCCTATAACCTGTCTAGGTCCAATTGCAGCCTGTTCCTCCCTTCTGCCATGCCCACTTCTTCCCACATCTTAGTGTCATCTGTGAATTTGAACAGGGTGCTTTTCACCTCCTCGTCCAAGTCACTGATGACAACAGTGTGGGCCCAAGGACCGAGCCCTGGGGGACCCCACTGCCCTCATCCCTCCAGATCAAAAATGACCCATCCACCATCATTCTCTGGGTGCGGCCCTCCAGCCAACTAGTGACACTTTTGACTGTGTAGGTGTTGACACCACATTCCCCTAGTTTTTTAATGAGAATGGGGTGAGAGACAGTGTCGAAGGCCTTCCTAAAGTACAGAAAGACTATGTCCACTGCTACAGCTGTGTCTAAGGATTTTGTCACCTGGTCATAGAAGGCCACCAGGGTGGTCTGACAGGACCTGCCTCTAATGAACCCATGTTGGTTGCCCCTAAACATAACCTCCCCTGTTGGCCCCTCATGGACATGCACCAGGATAACCATCTCAAAAAGCTTACCCAGGACCGAGGTAAGACTGACTGGCCTATAGTTTCCTGGGTCCTCCTTCCTTCTTTTTTTGAAAATGGGAATCACATTGGCCCTTTTCCAGTCCTCTGGCACCATGCCAGAGTACCATGAATGCTCATAAAGCTGTAGCAGGGATCCCTCTATGACCTCTGCTAATTCCCTCAGCACTCTGGGGTAGGGAGCATCAGGACCTGCTGATTTAAATACATCCAGTCCCTCCAGAAGTTCCCTGACTAGGTCCTTACTGACCCTAGGCCTGGGTGCACCTCTCCTGGGACCTACAAGGATGCCAGTGGGGGTGGGGGGAGACCCAGTCCCTGCTCAGAAAAATGGAGGCAAAGAAATTGTTAAATAGGTGTTCAGGAAGAGACTGGACAAGCACCTCATTGAGCTTGTTTGAACCCAACTACCTCCTGCATATGACAGGGGACAGGACTTGATCTTATAGGTCCCTTCTGGTCCTACTATTCTACTATTATATGATACTATTCTGGTTCTACTATTCTATGATTCTGTGTTTGTCCCCAAACAGAAATATCCTGGGATTGGGACATATACACATCACCCTTTTAATCTGGGTTTATAAAGTGAACATCTGAATTCAACATCTCTCTTCAACCACAGATTCAATGATGCCATCCCAGGATAATCATTGCAGTACATTGCAATATTCCATAATCTTTTAGTACTCCTTATCCCATGAACCATTTTAGGATTTATCTTGGGACACCACACATGGACAACTAAACAACTGCACCTTGTAAAGGGCTTTATTTCATAGCACTGTTACAGTCATTGCCTTAGCTCAGGCCTGCAGGAGCTTTGGTGTAAGTTTGTGGGGTACCTATTTCAGAGGTGCTCAACCCCTGGTTTACAGGTCAGATTCAGCCTGCAAAGCCATATCATCCAGCCCACTGGGGGCCCCAGGAGTCCAAACATTTGGTGGTGGGGGAGTGGTAGTAGCAACAGCTGCTTCCCTGGTGCCAAATTTCTGGACCTGTGGGGAGCACAACAGTCCAGATAACATGCTGGATCTATGTGTGGAGGTGGCCCTGGGCCCAACCTGGGCACAAAGCCAGTCCCTGAAAATGGTGTGGAGCTGCTGGATTTGGTGTGGGGCCCTTGGAGGCACTATAGGGTCACAGGAAGCAGCATGGGACTCTGGGAGGTGCCACAGGTCTCCATGATGCAACACAGGTGTGGGGAAAGCAGGGCAGGGCTCTGGGATGTGGCATGGAAACCAATACTGGCTCATAAGGCCCAGTCCAGCTCACAGACCAGGACCAAGCCACTCATCTGGCCTGTGCAAGAAAAAAGATTGTGCACCACTGCTCTGTATCTTTATTCCCCTGTGATTAAAGGACTCTGCCTTAATGACCTTTCTTATTCTGTTCACAGTATGAAGCTTCGGAAAGGGAACGAAATTTGTGTTGATCCCTCTGAGAAATGGTTTCAGAATTATGAACAAATGCAGAAAAAAAAATCTTCTAGTGGTGCATAGGCTGTCAGCAGCAACTGAACACAATCCTACGTGTTGTTTATATGACTGTTATTTATACTTTAGCTTGATGGATAGTTTTTAGAGCAGATTAGTTTATAAAACACACCTTCCCTACCCCCCTGCTGCTTTTGTATCCTCTGACCCTAATGACTCATAGAGAAGTTAACCTATGCCAATATTAATTTGTTTTGTAAAGTCATAATAAAATGTTGTGTGTTCTAACAAGTCATAGTCATAGTTCTAACAAGTCATAGACAGTTCCTTCCCTGTTTCCTGAATAAGACTGTCTGTATCATCATGATGTATGTCATAGTTTCATAGTTGGTAGGGTCGGAAGGGACCTGAGCAGATCACAGGGGTGGGCGGATGAGAACAGGATGGGTTTCAACACTGACAAGTGCAAGGTTATGCACCTGGGGAGGAAGAACCAGCAGCATATCTACAGGCTAGGGAAATCCCTTCTTGTCAGTGCAGAGGCAGAAAAGGATATTGGAGTCACTAGTCATGCCGAGATGAACATGGGCCGGCAGTGTGGGGATGCAGCCAGGAAGACCAACTGCACCTTGTCATGCACCCACAGATGCATCTCGAGCAGGTGCAAGGAGGTGATCCTCCCCATCTATGCAACACTGGTCAGGCTGCAGTTAGAGTACTGCATCCAGTTCTGGGGGCCGCACTTCAAGAAGAATGTGGGAAACATGGAGAGTGTCCAGAGGAGGACCACTCGTATGATCAGGGGACAGCATGGCAGGCCCTATGAGGAGAGGCTATGGGACCTGAACCTGTTCAGCTTCCACAAGAGAAGGCTGAGGGGGGATCTAGTGGCCATTTACACACTAGTCAGAAGGGACCAGCAGGCATTGGGGGAGTCCCTGTTCCCCCGAGCACTACCAGGAGTGACTAGAAACAATGGTCACAAGCTGGCAGAGGGTAGATTCAGATTAGACATTAGGAGGCGCTACTTCACTCTCAGGGTGGCTGGGATCTGGAACCAACTTCCAAGTGAAGTGGAGCTGGCTCTTACCCTGGGGGTCTTTAAGAGGAGGCTGGATGAACACCTTGCTGGGGTCATTTGACCCTACTACTTTTTCCTGCCATGGTAGGGGGTCGGACTAAATGATCTGCTCAGGTCCCTTCCGACCCTACCAACTATGAAACTATGTCCAGCACTGCAGAGTTGCAGCATGGGGGCAAAATCTGTTACCAGGATTGCCTGGTACCAAAAAAAGTTCCTGGAGAAAACATGGCACACAGCACATGACAATAGCATGCGCTAGAACAAATGGAGTCTCGGTGCTCCAGTGACATACTCTAGCTACTGACTAGAGTGTCTCTACTACTCCATTTATTCCCTTGCTGCTCCAGCACACAGAGAACCAAGAGGAGATGATCAAGGGCAGTTTGTCCAAAGTGACACAATTTGTCCCACAACAAAACACACGTGTAGGGGCGTGCACTGAAACAAAAAATAGTCACATAAATTTGTGCTGCTGCTATTTGTGCCATTGCAGGCACACACCCCTGCGTATCTGGACATGGCCAAAGTCAGCAAATATTAGATACAAACAATGAAGGGTTAAACCAATCTCTGGTCTTTTCTCAGACCAGGAGAGAGGACCCTGGCGCACTGCTGCAGCCTCTAGCCTCATAGTGTTCCCTCTCTCTCCCCTAGCTCTCTTCCTTAGGAGCTTTTAACTTCCTCTGGGCCAGGAAATTATCCTCATCAGTTGTTCTAGTCATCTCAGGCAGGTCTGCAATCACTTTCTTACTGTCTGAAGCTGGGCAGCAGTCCCTTAAACATTAAGCCTGCTCCACCACCCCTCAAGTCTTACTGAGTTTTGGGACTTTGGGAGACTTTCTGAACCACATACAGTGTGGATTTCATGACAGACAGGAAGACTAAAAAGCCAGGCAATTTGATGTGTTATCAGCATTTATCACCAATGGCTAGGCCAAGACCTGGCACCATGACAGGAGCATGGGACATCACATTGTCCTCAGAACTTGGCATTGGCTACAAGTCCCTGACAATGGGAAATATCCTGCCTCTTCCATACCAGCAGCAGCCACAAGTCTTGGCCTCAACATGCCTACAGTTCCCTTGCCCACCAACCTGTTGGACAGAAGATAATGGAGACTAATCTAACCCCAAACTGCTCAAACTATTACCCTAAACTGACAAAGTGTCAGAATGACTCTCCAGGAAACTTGCCTGGGGGACATGGATATAAAACCCCATGAGAAGTAGCAGAAATTGAATCTGGGCCTCTCAGATTCTGAGTCAGTGTCCTGATCACTTAGTCATGCATGAAAGAGTAATCACTTTTTCCTCCTCCCGTTTTGGGATTCTAGACCTTCTCTACCTTCCTTTTTATTACAGATGCCCCATAAGGAAGCATTTTATATTGGATCAAACAAAATATAACATTCAATGTAAAACAAATGAATTTATTTGTTTTTTTTTATTTTGGTATGAAAAAAGAAATAATTTATTTTTATTTCCAAGTAAAAATGGACTTTTTTTGTTTTTTTACATTTTCAGTTCAACAGCTAAGCCAAAAATATTGATTATAAAGCAAGAATTAAAATTGGGCCCAATCTACCCTTCAGTGACTTTGTCTCCATCCCAGAGCAGTCAAGTAGAGTCCTGAGGAAGCTGGACTCTTGGGAAGACCAAGCCCCTAGGGGAGCTAGTATAGAACAATCCCACTAAAATCTCCACAGGGAGAAGGAAATATTCAGATTTTGACTGGATGTGGAAACATGGAGCTGCACTGAATTGCATATTCTCTCAAACTACAGGAGAGTGCAAAGCAGATGAGTAGGTATGGGCTGAGCTCAGGGGGGTAAAATTCCTAGACTCCAAGAAAGGAACAGATAGAGGAGCCTCACTGGGAAAACTCAATTCCAAAAGTGGTAAATACATGGAAAGTTTAATGAAACTTTAACTGTTGCCATCATTATTTGCACCCCTTCCATTAGAGAGAATTTGCATTGTAAAAACTGCAAGATGCTTTTACAGGATTTAGGCCAAAGGTATCTGGATTATTCAAACAAGGAAACCCAGGGAATGCATTAGCAGCCCACACTGTTTCTTTAGACTATATGTTTTTAAATGGCCCATAACTGCCTTGTAATACATCATTCTCTGAGATTTCCTCAGGCTGGATAGTTCAGACCTACCTGAGAAGTTATGCCCAGGAGGCAGAGACTCCAGAGAATACCTCTGTGTCTGGCTTGATCACTGTGTCTATGGCTTGTTCAGCACCGCAGACCCTGTTAAGGGGTACACTACCTGCCCGGGGTACTCACCCACCACGACTTGATGGTATAAAGTAAACAATTCTCTCCCAAAGAAGGAAAAGTGACTATGTCATCAGGGCTGTTTTTTAATAATAAAAAAGAATTAGGTCCTGTAGTAAAGCCTTACAGGGCCATAATGGGGATGAGGGGGTAGGAAGGTAGGTGGGGGTAGGTACCACCCCCTGCTACTCATCCATATGGGCACAAATGACATGGCTCAGAACAATCCTGGCCAGGTCATGAGTGACTACGGGCTCTGGGGGCTAGGCTCAAGAGTCGGTGGTGTGGGGGGGCACAGATAGTAGGCCTGTGTGAATAGGGAAGTATTCATAGATGCAGGGTCAGAAGGGACCCAAGTAAATCTTCACATCCAACCCCCTGCCCTGGGCAGGAGAGAATATTGGGCTCGTATGACCCTAGCAAGCTAACTGTCAAGCCTTCTCTTAAAGACCCCCAAGGTAGGAGCCAGCACCACTTCCCTTGGAAGTTGGTTCCAGATCTTAGCCACCCTGACTGAAGTAGTGCCTTCTAATGTCCAGCCTGAACCTACTCTCACACAACTTATGGCCTTGTTACTCTGGGAGGTGCTTGGGTGAAGAGGGTGTCTCCCATTCCCCACTGGTCCCCCCTGGTAAGTTTATAGATGGCCACCAGGTCCCCTCTCAGCCTTCTCTTGTGAAGGCTGAACAGGTTCAGGTCCCATAGCCTCTCCTCATAGGGTCTGCCCTGCTGTCCCCAGATCACGCGAGTGGCCTCCTCTGGACCCTCTCGATGCTGCCCCCATCTCTCCTAAAGTGTGGCGCCCAGAACTGGACGCAGTACTCCAACTGTGGCCTGACCAGTGTTGAATAGAGGTGGAAGATCATCTCCTTAGCCCCGCTTGTGATGCATTTGTGGATGCATGACAAGGTGCGGTTAGCCTTACTGACCACACCCTCACATTGGTGGCTGTTACAGGCCACCCTCCCCAGTGTCATCTTCCCTGGTAATCTGCACCTTACGTGGGGCACACTTGGAGTCTTCTTTGAAGTTCTCATGTCCAGCCCTCTACTCATCTGCCATGTCTTGATGGAAATTATTATGTTGTTGTTCTTATGAGTGAGAGACTGCCTATTGTATTTTGTACATTGGAGCCTTTCATCTACACAGATCTGACCCCTGTCTTTCTCTAGCTAGGCCTCCCTGTCCAAACCCACCAAGCAGGGTTTGACTCTGAGGTGCTAGCCTTTTCCAGTGTCTTGAGGCTCACAGCCCCCTTTCTTACTCTAATCTGGAGCCGGGACCAGAGGAATGGCTACCAGGCCCAGAGCTAGGGGGTCACAAGTTCTAGGCCAGGGGATAGCCCCAAACCCACACTCTCCTAGTTCAAAGAAAAAAACAAAAACTGCACCTCAGGTGCACCTGGCCTTTTAAGATCATGCCCTCAGGTGCTGGGGTCAGTGCACCCCAAAATGCTGTGACCCCACTGGCACTGGGGCCTATGTACCTCCAAAAGCTGTGCCCTCACTGGTACCAGGGTCACCACTCTGAAGTGGGCCCTAAAAAATGAGGTCTCCTCCTTCCCCTAACAGCCTCACCCAAACCACCAGCATTATTCACTAATCAAAAAAAATAAAAAAAAGCAGTCACATCCAAAAGCAGCATGTCAGATTACATTCACAGGGTTCATGCTTCAGCTCCCTACCATCAGCTACAGCCCTTGCAGCTGCCATCTCTCCAGGGCTTCCATAATTTCCCTCTTCCTGCCTTTGGTCTGCTCACCAAGCCTTTCCAGGGAGCTCTAGAAAACAGTCCTTCCCCTTCAACTACCACTCCACTACTGCTGCTCTGCCCAGGGTTTTTATAGTCCTGGCCTGCCCCTTCTGGTCAGCTGACTAGCTGGCCAGGCCCAGCATTTAACCTTTTCCTTACCAGCACTCCATGCCCAGGAAGTTTTGGTCTTAAAGGGGCAGCCCTCCCTGCTGGTGACAGGCTAGGTTTCCTTGTTACATCCCCCCCTTCTCTTTTGTCTGGGGTCTTCCCTTGCAATCTGAACCCTTTTACTCTTCATATTGTCATGATAAAAAATCAACACTTACATTCTTAGTCCCTGGATGCTGCTCCACCTCAAAGCAGTATGGTTGAAGACGGAGGGCCCATCTCATCAGCCTAGCATTATTGGTTTTCATGCTCTGTAGCCATCGCAGCAGGGTGTGGCCCATGATTAATGTAAATTTCCAACCTAACATAATATTGGAGCATTTCTATGGCCCATTTGATCACCAAACATTCCTTTTGTATGGTAGCATAATTCCTTTCCAGAGGGTGCAACTTTCTACTGATGTATGCTATTGGACATTCTTCTTCTTCCTCCATTTCAACCAACACCGCACCAATAGCCCAGTTGGACGCATCTGTCAATATCATAAATGGTTTATTGAAGTCTGGAGTATATAGTAATGGCTGTGTACACATTGCATTCCATACCTTTTGGAATGCTGCCTCCATTTCTGGTGTCCATCTCACTTTGGTTTGAGCCGCTGCCTTTACCATTTCATTTAAAGGCACCGCTAAGTCTGCAAAATGAGGGATGAATTTCCTATAATAATTGGTCATTCCCAAAAAGGCCCTCACTTGTCTCTCTGTTCATGGAGTTTGATACTTCCTTATTGCCTCTACCGTGTCCAACTGTGGTTGTACTTTCCCACTTCCTACCTGGAACTTCCTCCTTTCCAATTGTGCATTTATTTGGGTTGGTAGTTAACTTTGCCCTCCTTAAGTCCTGCAATACCACCTGGAGCACTGTTAAATGCCCCGGCCAATATGCGGTATACACAATAATGTCATCTATATGCACCACAGCATAACCCCCATGCAGAGCCAAGACTCTGTCCATTAGCTGCTGAAATGTTGCAGCAGCCCCATGTAATATGAATGGCATTCGTCAGAAATGAAATAGGCTCCATGGTATGGCAAAAGCTGTCTTTTCTTGGTCCTTGGGTGCTAAGGGGACCTGCCAGTAGCTTTTCATTAGATCCAAAATGGAGATTTAGCTGGCTTTCTCTATGTTCTCCACCATTTCCTACACCCTCAGCATGGGATAAGCATTGAACTTGGCCACCAAGTATTGCTACTTTCCAGAAGTCAATACAGAGCCTAATTTTTCCATCTGGCTTTGACACGGCCAGAATGGGGCTGTGCCACTTGGTTCAGGACTCTTGTATCATGCCTTTTTGTAACATCATCCCAAGTTCCTCCTTTATCTGGCCTTGGAATTGTTGTGGGATTTGCCTCCAGTTCTCGTGAATCACCTGGCCTGGAGGGGTCCTTATTCAATGTATCACTCCTCAAGTCTCCCCGGGGACCTCTTGGAACATGTCTCACTAGTTCCCTTTCCTGCTGTCTCTGGTCTTCCGAGAGTTGGGGTGCCACTTCCACTTCACTTCTCCCTTCCCTCTCCTTCAGGGAGGGTCCTAGTTCTGGTTCATCTGGTTGGAGGGCCAAGTACAGGCATTCTCGTTCTTGCCATGGCTTCACCATGTTAATGTGGTATATCTGTTTTTTCTTTTGCTTGTCTGGATGATATACCTCATAATCTACAGGCCCTATTTGGCATGTTATTTCATAAGGGCCCTGCCATTGAATTAGTAACTTACTTTCCTAATCCAGCAAGAGAACCAGTATGCGGTCTCCTAATTTGAACTTCCTCTCTCAAGCCCCTTGATTGTAATGGGTTTTTTCACAGGGAGAAACAAGGGGGAAAAACCCAAGGAGCCTGGGGGGAACCCTGGAAGCAGGAGCTGGTCGGAGAAGAAAAAGAAAAAAAAAAGAAGCAAACAGAAAAACTCTTACCTCTAGCTGGAACTGCAGCGAAGCCAGAAATGGCAGTGGGACCTGAGCGGCTCATTAACTGCATCTTTATACAGCTGCAGCCAGCTGATAACATCACCTGCAGGAGCCGGCCGGGGGAGATAAAAGGAGCCATGGGCAAGGAAGAGGGAGAGAGACCGGTTGGAGCACCAGAAGGGGAATCTCTCCTGTGAAGGGGAGAAGGGTGGGGGTTTGCATCCTGCAGCACAGGAGGAGAGAGTAAGACCCTTTATGAGGAGAACGCTGCCAGCAGTGATGCAGGGGGTGAGAGTGCTGAGCAGAGACCCGGAGACAGAAGAGAGCAGGAGAGGTTTGAAACCTGGAGTTGCCAGCATAGGGTCAGAAGAGTCAGCAGAAGCCAGAACGCCAGATCAGGTGGGACTGTAGATGGCTCAGACAGCCTCAAGGAGGTACCCCAGGTGGGGGCTGAAGGGTATAGTCAGCGGGAAGGGCGATGGAAGATGGGCACTAGCCACATAGAGCTTTCTCACCAGGAGACATGGGGGAGACGCGCCGATGGGGATCATCGGGATGTCACAGAGGCACTGGGGTGCTCCGTGCCTGAGAAGGAGATAAGGTGAGCTGTCAGACACCAGGGCAGCTCAGGTGCTGATTGACAGAGCTGCCAATCAACAGGGCAGTGCAGCTGCAGGTTGCTAGGGCAACCAGCCAGTCAGGTGACTGGAAGGGGGCAGGGCCGGGCCCTTTATAACAGCAGGAGCGCTGTGGCTGAGCTGAGTGGCCTGAATTGGTAGTGGCAGCCTTGTGGTGTTGACTGGTTATGATGATGCTGGGGATGAGAGTACCTTGATGAGAGGTATGGTTGGAGGCCCTGGTGGGGGGCTCAGTGTTTATGTTATGAGCAGGAGGCTCTGTGTTTTATGTTGAAGCCAGGTGGCTTGTGTTTTGGTTACAGTTACACTGGAGGACTGGGTGAGGCTGTAGGGGAGTGAGAAGGCCTCAGGGGGCTCCCCAGCAGCTTGGGGGTTCCCAGTGCCTAGTAGGGGCATGGTGCCAGTGAGGCACTACAGTTTATGCTGGAGAGGCATGGTGTTTGTGCCAGGCAGAGGCACGGTGTTTGCCCAGTGGGGCAAAGGACCCAGAGAAAGGTCAAGGGGGCCAGGCATGGCTGCGGCCACCTGAGCCCTGAGTGCGAGGAGCGTGGTATAGGCCCAGTAGGAGGGCAACCGCTGTGGATACCGTGGCGTGGGCCCTAGAGAGGGCAAGGCTCCAGAGGGGGCAGAGAGCACGTGCAAGGAGCGCAGGTGTGGGGCCCAGAAGGGGGGGGCAATGGCCGTGGATAGGGCGGCAGAGACCTGAGAGTGGCGAGAGGCACCGGAGGTGAGGTCAAGGCCCTGAGAAGGGCACAAAAGCCCAAAGGTGGGTGATTTAGGCCGCAGAGTGGGGCAGTGGGTGGAGAGCCAGGCCCAAGGGGCACCAGTGGCAGGGCGGTGGCAGACAGCCAGGCCCAGGGACACCAGGCAGGTGCTGATCCCGGGGTGCTAGAGAGAGCAAGGGACCGCACTATGTCCCATGCATAGCCCTTAAGGTGGGGGCGCATAGAGGTACCCCATTTGGAGTAGGGGCAGAAACATTACGTACCGTTCACCAGGGAGATAAAGGCAGCCTCCCATTAAAAATTCATTGAAGATTGAAGTCGTGGTGGGCGAGAATCCGAGGGTGCTGAATCCAGCCTTGAGTGACGGTAGGGGGTGCTAGGGAGTTCACTGCCCCTCCTAGGCCCCACTCCCTCACACGGGAGTACAGTGAATCCTCAGGCTCGATAAAGAATGAAGGGGAGGACGTGGAAGACAGGCTGACCCAGACCCAGTCTAGGCTTGTCAAGGGTCTTGGGGGCCACAGCCGGTTGGAGTAGGGCAGTCTGTAGGAGCAGGCAAAAGGGGGGCAAAGGCGAAGGCCATCCCTTAGTATCTGGTATTTCTTCATCAGTGATATTCTTTTTGTGTTTTTTCCATTGCCCACTTTTGGAGGGGTTGCTAGGTAAGGAGCCCGTGAGGTTTACAGTCATGGGCAGGGCCAGTTCACTGTGAGGGGAAAGGGGGCAAAGTGGGTCTTTAGCCTGACTATTCTATAGCCTACTAGGAAAAAGGCGTGAAGCCTCAACTATTGGAAGGGCTTGGCCAAAGATCATCAGGATTCAACAAGGTGGGGTGTAAGGGTGAAGTAGAGGGGAGGTGGAGCCTCGCAGAAGATCATCATCCAGCGGTCCTATGCATGAGACACTGATAGTCAAACCCCACCACTGGGATAAGATTGAAGTCATGGCAAGTGAGATTGGTGAGAGACTATCCGGGTCAAAGACACCAACTTGGTGGGACCACAGGGACGGACAGACGGACAACCCCAAACTTCCGGGTACACGTAGTGCGTGACCAGATGTTCGAAGCCAGGTGGGTACAAGTTGCTTGCCACTCTTGGGCCTCCCTCAGATTTCCTAAAGCTTCCCTCCATGCTGACTCCAGGCGTTCTATCAGTTGTATCACATATTGAACCAGGTTCCACTCTTTACTTTGTTCTTTCCAGCCTTCTTTAACCAATTCAAGGATTCCTCTTGGTTGCTGTTCGCATAACAGTTTGAAAGGGCAAAAGCCTGTTGAGGCTTGCGGTGCCTCTCTTATCACAAACAACAAGGGCAGTAACATCTGATCCCACTTCTGGGGGCCCCTTACCACAAACTGCTTCAGCATTTGTTTCAGGGTCCTGTTAAATCATTCCACTAGTCCGTCAGTTTGAGGGTGGTATACCGTGGTCTTTGGGTGTTTGATTCCCAGTGATTTGCTCACTCCCTTGAACACATGAGATGTAAAGTTCATCCCTTGGTCCATCAACAATTCTTTAGGGAGCCCCACTCTGGAGAATATTTTTAATAACTTTTCTGCCGCCTTATGTGTGGACACCATCCACATAGGTACAGCCTCCAGATACCTTGTTGCATAGTCCAGGAGGACCAAAATAAATTGGTCCCCCACACTGCTTCTTGGCAGTGGCCCCACAATATCCACAGCCACCCGCTCAAAGGGGACTTCCACCAACAGAAGTGGTGCTAACGGAGCTCTTGGAAGATGAGTGGGGTCTACTTTTTGGTACATGGGGCAAGATGCACAGTACTTGGCCACTTCCTGTATTAACCCCAGCCAAAAAAATCTTCCCCTAATGTGAGCCTCAGTCTTGTCTTGCCCCAACTGTCTGCCCATAGGGAGTTCATGGGGTACTTTCAGTAGGGCCTTTCGGTATCACCAAGGTACCAGCAATTGTAGTACTTCCTCTTCCCCATGTTTTTCTTGTTCAACTCTATATAGAAGATCGTTCCTCACCTCAAATCGTGGGTTGGTCTGCATCAACTCTGGTCTCAGGACTTCCCTATTCCACTGGGCTAGGTGTTCCTAGAAGGCATACTGAAACCCTTCCTCTCTCCTCTGTTCCAATCTGAAATATTCATCCTCCCACAAATGTGCCACATCTACCTCCTGTTCTGCTTCTTCACCTGATAGAGGTAGTTCAGGCTCACTGGCAAATGCCTCTGTTGTAGGATCATCCCCAAGTACCACCTCAGACCTCACTGTCTTGCACCTTCCTTTCTCTGTGCCAAGTGGTCTCCAACTAGGGCTGTCTCCTGTGGCCCATGTTCATTTTGGAATCAATAATGACTCCAAGTTCTGTTTCTGCCCCTGTGCTTTCGAGAAGGGAGTTCTCCAGCCTATAGGTATGCTGCTGAATTCAACTTGGATTTGGATTCAGCTAATTCAGAGGACAGTGATTTGAGCTGAAGATTCACATCACTGTCCAGAACTGATTTGGCCAAATCTACTTCATAAGATTCAGCATTGACTTGGAGAGATTCGGTGATTCAGACTGGCCAGGGAGAGGCAGGCACAAGTGGGAGGCTGCAGATTTTCCCACAATTCCTCCAGCTGTGTCAGGCTGTCCCCAGGTGAGGGTAGCCACAGAAGCCCTCATGGCTGCCCTGCCCAAACCCATCTCCTGCCCAGCTGGTCCCAGCCTAGTCCCAGCAGTTTGAAAAAAAAAAAATAAAAAATCCCTGCACTCACTGGTTGCAGGATCAGTGATTGGGGACTCTGAGCTCTCATGGCAGAACATCCTCCCCCACTCTCCCACACAGCACAGGGTAGTTGGGGGCAGTGGGGATCCCTCCCTGCCCTGCTTGGCATCCATGCAGCAGCTGTCCCATGGCACAGGTGCAGTGTGGTGCAGCAGAGTGATGTGCACTGTTTGGGAGCTGGGACCACTGGAGCTGGGGGTGCAGGGCTCCAGCTGACTGCTGGAGGCACTGGAGGCACCCCAGCCAATGTTCCCTTTAAGGAGTAGTGGTCCATGAGCTCACTGCTTCGGTTTGTGAGCATGCCACTTTGGGGTATTGTGGGACACTTACCAAAAGTAAGCTCCTCACTCCTCACCCAGGGCAGGCAGCAGGGGCTGGGGCTGGGTCTGGGGGGCTTTGAGGCTGAGTGGCTTTGGGACTGGAGGCTAGAGGGTTTGGGGCTAGGGGGCGTTGGGGCTGGGGGCTAGAGGGGTTCAGGGCTGGAGCCTGGAGGCTGAGACAGGGGTCTGGCTCCCCTGCTTCACCTTGGGGAGCAAGGAGGCATGTGGCATCAGGGATAGGGAGTGGAACACCTCCCTGGAGCCAGCAGAGCCTCATTCAGAGCAGGCAGTGGTTCCTCCCTGAGGTGAGGCAAGACGGGATGGAGGCTAGGGCTGGGGGCTGGTGCAGGCTCTGCCGGCTCCAGGGAACTGCTCCGTGGGCTCAGCTGGCTCCAGGGATGTGCTCCACTCCCCAGCCCTAATGCCACGTGCCTCTCCACTCCCTGGGGTGAAGGGGAATGGAGCAGTTTCCTGCAGCCAGCAGAGCCTCCACCAGGCTCCCACTACCACCCCCGCCTCTGCCTTGCCTCTTGGAGGAACTTACCGTCATGTAAGTGTCCCATGCTGCATCCTAGTTTGTACATGGACAGTCTTTTACTTGTGCGCAGCCACGCATGCATGCACCTTAGAGGGAATCTTGACCCCAGCTCCCAGACAGAGTGCAGTGCCCTGCCAAACCACACTGCACCCGTGCAATGCAACAGCTGTTGCACGGGTGCCAAGTGGGGGAGAGCAATCCCCTGTAACCCCCACTGCCCCATGCTGCAGGTGGGGGCTCTGCCATGATCAGCCAGAGGCCCCAAACACTGCTTCTGCAACAGTGTGTGCAGGTCTTTTTTTTTTTTTTTTTTTTTTTTTTAAGTGCTGGGAGGCTGGGTCAGGCAGGGGATGGGGCTGGGCAGGGCAGCCATGTGCACTTCTCCTGCAGTTCCTCTAGCTCTGCTGCACCTGCCCTGGCAGGGGGAGCCATGAGGGCTATGCCCTGCTGCTGCTTGCACAGCCGGTGCAGTGCAGGGAATGTGCAATGCAGGCACAGCTCCCTCTTTGTGGCAGCAGGGCATTGCAACCCCCCCCCCCCCCCGCCCCAGTGCTGCTGTGCCTGCATCAGTGCTGAGATCTGGGGCTGTGCTCTGCTACCACTTGCCAGCCAGCACAGGCAGTGTGGAATGTGGGCATGGCAGCACTTGGGAGGGCAAGGGGCAGCAGGGTACAGCCCTTACTCTGAGTGATGCCACACCTGCATCCCATGGCTCCCCTTCCCTGCTCCCTGAGTAACGTGCCCCCCCGCCCCAACTGAACAGTCTTGTACCAGCCCCAGCTCCAATCCCTGCCTCCCCACACCCCTTCCCTCCTCCCACCCCAACCCCAACAGACTTACCAGGTGGAGGCAGCTGTGTCAGCAGCCAGTTTAGTCTATGACCAAATCTGCAAAGCAGCCAAATCTTTTCCAAAGCTTTTCTGAATCCATTTGGATGCTTCAAAGTGATTTGGAGCTGTTAATTGGTCTCCTTATTTGTTTCAGATTCAGAGATTTGGTTTCAAAATAAGGCCGAATCTCCTCCAAATCAAATCAGCTATGGAAGCTTCACTCATCCTGAATACATAGCTTTTTCCTCGATTCTCTCAGTCATGAGTCATGGGCATTTGAGGGAAAGGTGTATCAGAAAGGTCAACAGAAAGCTTCAGCAATGGTGCTATCCTGAGGGCTATGGCTTCTTTGGCTGTGGTCCACACTTTAGGGAGAAAGGCAGTGGCTTTTGGGAAAGGCTGGCCTCCACCTCACCCTGAAAGGGAAGATCTTCTTGGCCAGGATGGCTGACCTACTTGACAGGGCTTTAAACTAGGATATCTGGGGGACAGGCATTCAATTAACAGTTCTAGCCCTGGTCATGACATCCACAGTACTATCAGAGTAGATAGCCCAAGGGAACTCACTCTGAACACAGCCCAAGGAAAAGTTATGGCCCAGTACACAGGGAAGTCCAGGACTTAGCATGGCAGGTTCAGCTGCCTGTACATAAATGCCAGGAGTTTTGAGGAACAAGCAGGAGGACCTGGCCGTCCTCCTGAATGACAATGATTATGATCTTGTAAGGATAATGGAGACCTCCTATACCTTGTACAGGAGACACCATGTTGGGAAAAGGGGTGGTGATCTATCTCTGCATGAAGGAGCAATACACTTCCCTTCAAACATAGTTTAGCAACCAAGGAGGATGTCTCAAGACCCTCTGGGTTAAAATATGGTGTTGGAGAATGGGGAAGGGGACATAACTGTAGGAGTCTAATACATATCTCCCAAACAAGGGGAAGAGCTGGACCAAGAATTCCATAGGGTACTGACTGAGGCTGCATGCTCCTGATGCTTGGTCATCATGGGGAACTTCAACCTCCCCAACATCTCACAGGAAGAGCACACGGCCAAATCTGACTGGTCACATAGCTTCTCTGCTTTCATTGATGGCCTCTATATAACACAAGAGGTCTATGCACCAACTAAGGGAGATGCACTGTTGGATCTGGTTCTAACCAAAGGGGATGATCTGGTGAGTGATCTGAGGGTCAAGGGGAAGCTTGGTGACAGTGGCCATGAACTGATCACTTTGTCCAACACAGAGCAGGCAAGTGTCTCAGTAAAACAAAAATCCTCAACTTTGAGAAGGAGGACTTTGAAAAACTCAAGAGACTGGTCAACCAGGCACTCAGAGACCAAGGCCCCTTAGAAAGGGGATCCCATGAGGAATGGTTGTTCCTTAAGAATGCAATCCTTGAAGCACAACGAAAGTCCATTCCATCCCAAAGGAAGCACAGTCAATAGGATGGGGTGCCCTGTTGGCTCAATAGGAATTTTTGGACCTCCTGAAGATAAAAAGAGGATCTTACACCAGATGGAAAATAGGAGTCATTACCAAGGAAGACTACATAGCACTAGCCTGCACCTGTAGACAGTGGACCAGAAAAGCCAAGGTAGACACAGAACTCAAGATAGCTATGGGAATCAAGGACAACAGTAGGGAGAAAAGGCGAAGAAGTAGCTTTCTATGTGAGACAACAGTACACCTCTCTGGAGACTGACATTGGCTCCAAAAAGAAGCATCTTAAAACCCTCTGGGTCAAGCTATGGGGGTGGGGAGGGTGAGGTGAGAGACCTAACTGTGGGCATTTACTATAGGCCACCAAATGAAGGGTAGGAGCTGGAGCTGGAGTTCTCTTGAGAACTGACGGAGGTGGCATGCACAAGGTAGTCATGGGTGACTTCAATTACCCGGACATAGACTGGGAAGAACGTTTGGCTAGGTCAGATCATTCACACAGTTTTCTGACTGTAATCTAGGTGCTCTTTCTGATTTAGGAAGTGCAAGGGGCAACCAGAGGTAATACTCTCCTGGACCTGGTCTTGGCTAAGGGAGATTATCTGGTGTGTGGCTTGAACATCAAGGGAAACCTGGGTGACTGCTACCTTGAAATTATCAGGTTCAGGGTCTGCCACAAGGTTGACAAATCAGCTAGCAGGATTGAGGTCCTGGACTTCAAGAATACTGACTTCGACAGGCTTAGAGCATTAGTACTGGAGACAATGAGGGACCAGGAAGGGAAGGCAAACGGGGTGCACAAAGAGTGGTCATTGTTCAAGGACATGATACTTGAAGTACAAAAGAACACCATTTCTGGAAAGAGGAAAAGTAGCAGGAGGGATAGCAAGTACTTCTGGCTTAATAGGGACATTGCAGTCCTCTAGAAAAGAAAAAGAGAGAGATACACACAGTGGAAGCTAGGGATGGTCCTCAAGGAGGACTATATTTTAGTGACCAACACTTGTAGAGAAATGATAAGGAAAGCCAAGGTGGTGACTGAGTTTAGGTTAGTCAAGGACAATAAGAAGTCCTTCTTTAGGTATGTGTATGTAGGCAGTAGAAGGAAAACAAATGGAAGTGTGGGACCCCTTCTTAACACCTCAGGACAGCTGGTAACCAACATTTAAGAAAAAACTGAACTCCTGAATGCCCACTTTGCTTCAGTATTTCACCAGACCATGGGGAAAGTCAAGTGAAATAAGGCTCATAGGGGGCATGCCAGGACTGACAGCCTCCCAACTATGGATGCTGAGTGGGTGCAATACCAACCAGAAAATCTTAGACATTGATAAGTCAGCAGGACCAGATGGACTCCAACTGAGAGTGATGAAGGAGCTGACTGGGGTCATTGCAGAACTGCTAGCAAAGCTCTTTCAGAATTTGTGGCGCACAGGGGAGATCCCTGAGGATTGAAAGAGGGCCAAAATTGTGCCCATCTTTAAGGGGAAGAGGGAGGACCTGGGCAACTATAGGCCAATCAGCTGAACCTCCATCCCAGGGAAAACCCTGGAAAAGCTCATTAAAGAATCTATGTGTGATACACTCATAGAAGGTAGGATTCTGAATGACAGCCAGCATCCCTTTGTCATGGGTAGATCTTGTCTTACCAATCTCATCTCCTTCTACAATCAGGTCTCTCAACACCTGGACAGGGGAGACAAGATAGATATTATATACCTAGACTGCCAAAAGGCTTCTGATCTAGTACTCCATGATATCCTTGTGGGAAAACTGAAAGACTGTGGGCTCAGCTGCTTGATGGTTCAGTGGGTGGGAAACTGGCTACAGGGTAGGACACAGAGAGTTCTCATAAATAGATCCATGTAGTCCTGGTGCAAAGTGGCTATTGGTGTCCCTCAGGGGTCCGTGCTTGTACCGATGCTTTTCAACATCTTTATCAATGATGTGGATGGGGGAGTGAAAAGCTCGCCGTCCAAGTTCATGGATGACACCAAGTTATGGGGTAGTGTGGCCATGCCAGAAGATTGGTTGCTCATACAGGTGGATCTGGACAAGCTAGAGAGTTGAGCAGACTGAAACCAGATGAAGTTTAACACTTCCAAGTGTAAGGTGCTCTACCTGGGAGCAAATAACCCTGAACACACATACAGGCTCAGAAGTGACAGCCTGACTTGCACCATGGTTGAAAGGGACCTAGGGTTGATCACCACATGAACATGAGCCACCAGTTTGATGCAATGGCTAGCATGATAAAAAAAACATGCTGGCATGTATCGACCAATGCATCTCATGTAAAACTAAAGAAGTAAAATTCCTGCTGTACTCAGCACTGGTGAGACTGCAGTTGGAGTACTGTATCCAGTTCTGGGCACCACACTTCAATAAGGATGTGGAAAAACTTATGAAGGTCCAGAGAAGAGCCACCCATATAATCAGGGACTTGCAAGGCAAGCCATACAAGGCAAGGCTGAGGGACCTGGGCCTCTTTAGACTAAAGAAAAGAAGATTGAAAGGGGACTTGATAGCAGCTTATGGCTATATCAGAGGAGTGCATCAGGAGCTCAGTGAACAGCTATTCACGAGGGCAACCCTGGGGAAGACCAGGATCAATGGATATAAATGCCTGGAAGGCCACTTCAGGCTTAATACCAGGAAAAACTCCTTCACAGTCAGGGTGCCCAGATTGGAATAAACTCTCTCCAGAGGTGGTGCATTCACCTACCCTGGAGGTTTTCAAGAGGAGACTAGACAGTCACCTTGCTGGATCACTTGACCCCAGTTGTCTTCCTGCCTACATCAGGGGGACTGCACTCTGCAAGGTCCCTTCCAGCCCCTAACAATCTATGAATCTATGAAACAAAAAGTCCTTCTTCAGATATGTGAGAAGTTGGAGGAAGAACAGAGGGAACTGTGTGGGAGGGTGGTTCCGCGATAACCACCCCTCCCTGCGCCAGGACTGATTCCCGCTGGCTGAGGGTCTCTCACCTGTGGTTGCACGCATCCGACTTGCCTGCCATGACTTTGATTGTAATCCGGTTCAGTTTTAGAATGTCTGGCATGTACCAGTCCAGAAGTGAGACTCCTCCCGTTCATGGGGTCCTGTTGATGAGGGCTCCGCCTCCCCTACACCCTCGCCTGTACCACCAGGATCGTGCTGCCTATCTTTGGGTGGTCACGTAATAAGTTCTTGCTCAACTTAGTCCACAAAAATGCAAGAGTCAACACAAAACAGTCCCGCTCAGGGATGCTCAGGGGCTTAAGGTCCCGCTTTGTTCCTCAGCAAGAAATCCCGCCCTTTCCCTGTACTCTGTGGGGTTAAAACCCCTCTTCAAACATCTCATCAAGTTCTTCAGCCCACCCCTGGGCTCCTCAAGACCACAATGGTCCCCTTGCTACCCCAGCAGTGAGCCCACAGCCGGCGGCTCCCCTCTCTTTTAGTCTTTATGGTAGGCGGGCTGACCGGGTGCCTGCCGCTCCCGGAGGCCTCGTCCAGTCCTCAGTCATGGTGGGCTGTCTGCCCAGCTCACCTCCCTGCAGGGGCTTACCCTTCCTCCAGAACATAAGGCTGTGGCTCGGGACGATGCACATCTGCCTAAGCGAGCTCCCACCGGTGTCTGCTTTCCTGTCGGGCTCTTCCGGTTCCGCCCTGCTTGCCGCCAGCATCTCCTTTATGTCGGCCCTCTCCGTCCGGGCCCCGCCTTCCTCCATGCACCTGGACGAGGCACGAGTTCGTCCCGCATTCTCGGTCTGAGAGCGGGATTTTAGTGTGATTGCACCAGGGTGCGGAGCTTCGGAGCCTGCTGGCTCCTTTCCTCCTTCACAGGAACATTGAACCCCTGCTAAATCAAATGGGGCAGGTGACATCTGATGCTCAGGAAAAGGCAAATCTCTTAAATGATTACTTTGCATTGGTTTTCCACCCATCCAAAGGGGTCATTCTCTCAGATAGGATGCAAAGCATCCAAGAGGCAGGAGACTGGCCCACAATTAATGTAGTTCTAGTGAGGGAACACCTGAAGAGTCTTGACATGCACAAGTCCATGGGCCCAGATGGTATGCAACCTAGAGTCCTGAAGGAGCAGGAGGGCATCATAGTACATACTTTGGCAAAGATATTTGAAAATGCGTGGCACTTGGGAGAGGTACCAGAGGATTGGAAAACTTCCAATGTGGCTCCAAGCTTCAAGAAAGGAAGGAAGACCCAAGGAATTACAAACCAATCAGTCTGACATCAATCCCTGGAAAGATCCTGGAGAAAATTATAAAGGGTTCCATAAGCAGCAGGCTAATGGAAGGGAACTGAGTGCCAGCCAACATGGCTTTCTTTCTAGAAGGTCTTGCCTGACCAAACTCATCTCTTTCTATGACCAGGTTGTTGTCCTGTGGGGGCAAGCCAACTCTCAGGATCTCAATGTTGTGCTGTTAGACAAGAGGGTGTGACACAATTGCACATATACAAACACACAAATCAATTAGGTGCATACATACACACACTACTAACTCAGACACTTACACATCCAAACCAGCTTAGGCAGATGCATACCTATCACCAATTCAAGCACATACACACTACACACCAAAAATTAGACAACAATCAGTTGTAAATGCCCATAGACTCTGTACACATACACAGATCATTAATTCATATACCACACACACGATGACGTGTGTGTGTGTGTGTGTGTGTGTGTGTATTTATGTGTGTGTATTCACCAGTTCACACACATACCACCCACCTACACATACAAACAGGTGAGATCCTAACTTGAATGGTACAGTATGTATGTGTGTGTTTGGGGTACTTGGGATACCTGAGGGAAGGTTAAGCTTTAGAGAGAAAGTGTAAAGAGTGAAAATTGCGGGAACCGGGATTAGAGCTGGTAAGCTAGAGAGAAGCTGGGCTGAGAAACTGAGGCTTGGGGTTACTTAAGGTCAAGTGGTCCCAGGGTTACTTGAAGCCACTGGTGCAAGGGAAAAAGCCCAGTGGCAAGGAGGAGACAACCAAGAAAGAAACAGGCAGAAACCTGGCAGCTTGGGGCTGGAAACTGAGGCTGAAAGCTGGCAGCTTGGGGCTGGAAACTGAGGCAGACAGCTGGGAGTTTGGAGGGGCAGATAAGTGGTGGCAAGGAGGAAACAGACAGAAAACAGACAAAAACCCAACTCAGGGTTTCAAAATAACAGGTTTATTAAACAGACGACATACTACACAGCCCCATGAAGTTATTGGTTCACACACACACACGTGCACACATGCACTCACAATGGAAGCAGGAGAAAGAGACTCAGTGGAAGGGTTGGAGTCCAGGTGGGAAAGAGAAGCAGAGTCCAAGTCCTTGGTTGAAGAGAGGGTGGGTGTGATAGCTACCTATCCAGGCTGGAAAGGGGTCCTTGTTCAGTAGATGTTGTCTACAGGGGGGTCACCAGCAGGGCCTCTGGGTGGATAGGTGGTGTAGCATGGTGCTGGTTCAGATGGAGAGGGCGTCCCAAAGAGTCAGTCTTCACTACCCCTTTTTATGGGGCTGACTACCTCTGATTTTTTATGGGGAGGGCCTGTCCAGGCAATGTCAGTCTTGTCCTAGAGGGCTCCAGGTGTTCTTAATGAGTATGTGCAGCCTGGCACAATGGAACATCTTTTGTTTCTTGAATGCTGATGGGTGGTTCCAAGGGCTGGGTCCTTGGTCCAGGTATTGGTGTTGATGGTTTGGTCATTCAGAGGGAGCTATTTTTAGACCTACTTCCATTATCTCTCAAGCACCCTCATTCATCCCCATTCATTCAGGAACCAAGTTACATAAGAGAGGTAGGTGTGAGTCATGGGTTACACAACTGGGCATGGGGATAGGATGGAGACTTGACAAACAAAATGGAAGCTTGACATGACTGATGCTAACTTATATATGTAGGCCTAAATCTTATAGTGCCAGTAAAACGGTAATATAGAACAGTCAAAATCAATATAAACATAATAATTATACAATATGAAGAAGGAGAAAAAACAAAACAAATACAACTTGCTGCCAAAATAAAATGCTGAAGCTTATCCTATGTCTTAGCTCACTTATTCTTATCTGTTGGGAATAGAGAGGAAAAGAAAAAAGTTAGAAATGGTCAGGGAAGGGGAGGGAATGCATTAAAAAAAAAGAAAGAAAAACTGGTGGTTTGCTACAAGATGACACAATGCCTGAACAAGGTAGATGAGGTTGATGTCATACATCTGGATTTCAAGAAGGTCTTTGACTTTGTCTCACATGATGTCCTTATGGCTAAGCTGTAAAACTGCAGCCTCAACCGTCTCATGGTCCAATGGCTGGGGAACTGGCTCCAAGGTCGGACCCAAAGAGTACTAGTTGACGGGCATAATCAACATGGCACAGGGTGACTAGTGTTGTCCCTCGGGCTCTGTACTCTTCAACATTTTCATTAATGATCTGGATTCGGGCATCAGATACCTACTGGAAAAGTTCATGGGTGGCACTAAACTATGGGGGAAGGTGGCCACACTGGAGAACAGGCTGGGATACAAGCTAACCTGGACAGGCTCACAAGGTGGACAGACCAAAACCTGATGGCATTTAATTCAGAGAAGTACAGGGTGCTCCACCTTGGTAGGAAAAACCAGCATCCTACTTATAGGCTTGGCAGTGGTACACTCACTAGCACCATGACCAAAATAGACTGGAGGGTCTTGATTAACCACAAGATGAACATAAGCCACCAATGCAATGCTGTAACTGACAAATCAAACCAAACGGTGGCATGCATCCACTAATGCATCTCAAGCAAAACCACATATGTCATCCTTCTGCTGTCCTCAGCCTTAATGAAGCTGCAGCTGGAGTACTGTGTCCAGTTTTGGCCCCCCCACACTTGAGGAGGGATGTGGATAAGCTTTAGAAAGTCCAGAGGAGAGCCACCCACCCAATCAAAGGCAAGAGAGCAAGCCTTATGAGGAGAGCCTGAGGGACATGGGATTCTTCAGCCTGGAGAGGAGAATGCTCAGGGGGAACTTGGTGGCAGCCTATAAATATATAAGGGGAGTGCACCAGGATCTGGGTGAACAGTTGTTCACTAGGGCTCCCCAAGGGATAACAAGGTCTAATGGCCACACACTTCTGGAAGGCCAATGTAGACTGGACATAGGGAAAAACTTCTTTATGGTCGGAGTGTCCAAGGTCTGGAACAGACTCCCTCCAGAGGTGGTGAAAGCACCTACTTTGGACTCATTCTAATGGCATTTGGATGTTTATCTTGCAGGGGTCATTTGACCTCAGCAGACTTCCTGCCTATGACAGGGGGCTGGACTCAATGATCTTGCACCATAATGACTACAAATGTATGAATCTATGTCATTTGGAAGGACTGGTCAGCAGCCAATGGGTCTGCTTCTGGTGGGAACTTAGTGATGAGGTCACAACAGGTGTATAAAACAGCTCCTCCATGAGGAAGTAGGGACAGACATGTTTTGGGGACACAGCCAGAAAACAATGATGCCTCTAGAGCAGGCTCAATCAGTCTCTGGATGGAATTGTAAGTAACCTACCTGAAATGTAGCTGGGAATTTAGAATTTAGTGTTTTAGTCGCTTGCCAAAAGGCTATCAAGCCACTTGTTTTCTTTGGGATTTTCTTTTGGTAGTTCACTGACTTGTACCCTCTTCCCCTTGCCTGCCCTCTCTACCCAATAAAGCTATGTGTTATAGCAAGCCTTGTTGAATATGCTTGAGAGGGATTGGGAAAGCCTTTTAGCTCCCTTTTGCTCAGCTGACCTAGGAAGTCTACTGTTAATGCTCCAGGCTATAAGAAGCACCTCAGAATCCCACAGTGGGTAAAGCAACCACAAGGTTTACAAGGCCTGTGTACCCCAAGGGGGCACAGAACCTGGACAAAGATCAGACCCCGGGTGATGGTAATGGTTATCCCATGGAAGGGGGTTGGTCAGAAGTTGGTGCCCCTGGGAAGGCATCCAAAACTTGATTTTTGGTCAGGTACAGTGAGGTGGGTGGTTTGGTACTGGAGCTTCCGCTACTGGCCCACCACACACTGCTCATTCCAGTTCCTCCTGCCACCTTCTTGGCATTGTAGTACACGTTGCAGTTCCTTCTTCCAGTTCTCTGGGGGCTTATGGGCACTACAGTTCATGCTACAAGATGACATTCAACATCACAGTACATTACATAGGCAATACAACAGCTATATTGTGAGTAAAACCCAAGGGGATCATTGTAAGAATTAGAGCAGTGTTCATTTGTAAAAGAAGGAAGATGTTACTTAGTGGTGAAACAGTTATGTTTTTCTTTCTGGACAAAACCTGTAAACCAGGACAGAATCATTGTTTTTGCCCCAGGCAGTTTTTTTGAGATGGGACTGTTCCAGCATAAGCAAGGCATTTAAAAGCTATAATTTTTAAAGATCAGGATGATAAAAGCTTACTGTTGTCCCAGTGAAGGTGGTGTGTTTTCAGCATGGTTGGAAAAGCTTTTTTTTTTCTATATGCCAATTTAGAGTATAACCCATCCTCCCATTATTTTTGCTCCTCTACAAGGCCTAATTTCCAGTACATCCATTTTCCTTCCAATCCCACATTCTGTTTCCACACCAGCCACGATCACAATATCATCCTTGAAAGGGATCAGAATGCCTTTTGGCTTGGACTAAATCAGTACTTCTGTCTTTAACTTCATCTGACTTGTATGTAATAGCCCAAGTTGATCTTTTGTTACACTGGAAAGCTTAATGTATAAGCCTCTTTACCAGTGTTCCTTAACCTGTGGGCTGTGACCCAAAAATGGGTCACAAGCAAGTCCCAGAAAACACAGGAAAGCATGGGTTTCCCCTTGCAGGTTGGCAGCATTCCAGCCTTCAAGGGGCTGCTTGGGACAATTGGAGGCAGCAGGCACGTGCGTGTCTGTACGTGAACATGCTTGTGGCCAGCATAAGACAGGCACAGTCATGGAAGCGGCCCCAACAACTGGATGCAGGTAAGTGTAGGGGAAGTGGAAATGGAGGTCCAGGGTTTGGAGACTGTCTAGGGTGGGTAGATGTGGGGGTAGGTGTTGAGGTGGATGTGGGGGTGGGTGTTGAGGGGATAGATATATGAAGGGGGGGTGATTGCTGTTACCGGGTGAAGGTAGCTGGGTGCTGAGTCTGAGGCAGGGTAGGAGAACAGGAGGAAGGTGCCTGTACTTCTAGTGGGGGAAGGGGAATGGGGCCCTTCAGAGGTGGTGGGGAGCTTTGTGGCTTGACGAGCAGCACCAGGACCAGTGCCTGTATTTGCAGGGGCAGGGAAGCCAGGAGACGCAGTTTGGGGGGCTGGTCTTGCCCAGCACAGGAGTCCTATCCCAGGGAAGGGGGTGCCACAGGGCTCCCCTCAAACTCCTTCCAGCCCGTGCTGGGTCTGGACTTGCTCCACTGCTTCCTGCATGAGCCAGGGCTGCTAAAATCACCATGCTCCAGCCCAAGTAGGATAGGGGCATCTGGGGGCCCCCTCTGGCATAGCAGGGGGGCAGAGGACTGTGGCTTGGGAGTGAGAGGCACTAGCAGGGCTGGGTGACATGGGTCAGGAGTCCCCTTCGGCGGGCTTTAAACTAGGCTTGTTGGGGGAAGAGGAAGACAAGGGTGGAGGAATCATTGGACTGCCAGACCAAGCAACACCCACAATTACAGCTCAGCCTAAACCGGCGAGCAAAACATATACACAGGTAAGCGACAGGGGCCAGAGTAATGCTGAAAGTAGGGGGCCAGTACACACATCCACAGGAGGCCTCAAATGCCCCTACACAGACACTCGTAGTATGGGAAACAAGCAGAAGGAACTCACCCTCCTGCTAGCTGACACCAAGCTGGACATAGTGGGGATCACTGAAATGTGGTGGGACTCAACGCATGACTGGGCAGTGAATATCAAGGGATATAGGCTGTACAGGAGGGACAGGATAGGAAGGAAAGGTGGGGGCGTGGCACTCTACATTAAGGAGGAATACACATCCTCGTCAATTAACAAAGAATCAGAGGAAGGGCACTCTGAAGTGCTCTGGGTTAGAATACAAGGCAGTCGAGGGTAAAGAGACTTAACAGTGGGGGTCTACTACAGACCCCCCCAACCAAGGGGAAGAGCTCAACCAGGAATTCTTAGGTCAGCGCACGGAGGTAGTGAAGTCTAAGGATGTGGTAGTCATGGGGGACCTGAACTTCCCGGACATCTGCTGGGAAGAGCAGTGAGCCAGATCTGACCACTCACGTAGGTTCTTAGCCAGAATGCAGGACCTCCATCTAACCCAGGAGGTGCACAGCCCCACTAGGGGATACGCCTTGTTGGACTTGGTGCTGGCCACGGGAGATGACCTGGTAAGGGGGCTGTGGGTGCTTGACCACCTGGGCGACAGTGATCATCACCTGCTGGAATTCACCATCCAGTCGGACTAGATGATCTACTCAGGTCCCTTCCGACCCTAGAAACTATGAAACTATGATAGGCGCCAGCAGGGCCAGAGGGCTGCGGGTCAGGACTAGCCATTGATCTTTACAAATCGGTCCCATTACAAAAAAGGCTGAGAATCACTGCTCTACACCACGCTTCTCACTGGCCTTCCTTAACTACACAGAGGCTAAGATTCCTTTCAACTCCTTGATTTTAGGGCATTCAACTTGCAAGCCCTTTAATTGCAAGGCTGGTTTGATTTTCTTTGGGTCCAGTTCAGGAATGTGTGGAGCATTCTTGAATTTACTGGGAATGGAAGCTGCTCTTCCTTTCCTGTGGGCTCACTGTCTCATGGATGGAACCTTATGTCCCAATGACAGCCAGAATATAGCTTCTTCAGAAACAAAATGTTCTATGGGAAACCTCAATTTTGCAATTTTTTCTCATGTACCTTTGGAAATGTCTAAACAATAGATCCTGTTTTGGATTGATTTAAACCAAATAAAAACATTTCATTTTGCTGATTTGGAAAGAACCATTTAATTTAGATGCAGTTTGATATCCAGTACTTTTGCCTAGGGTGCTGCAGATGATCATGAGAACTATAGTCCCCTTGACTCATTACCTATGAAAAACACTACTTGGCTAAACTACATCTTCCGTGATTCAGTACAGCCACCCTGCTGTCATAGTGGCAATGTGTAGGAGGTGCATGGGGATGCATGTGCACCCCCTGTGAGTGACATTGCACCCCCTGACCAACCATGCTCACCGCTTAGGTGATGGGTGGGGGGGTAGGTGGGAGCACTAGTGCCCTCCCCTGCAAGTGGCAGCTGGGGAGCGGCACTCCCTGAAGCAGCCGCAGTGATTGGCCACCTCGCAATGCCCCCCCCCCCCCAGTCAGCAAGATTGGTCAGAGGGGGACTCCCCCTGGTCACTGACTGATCACTGACTAAGTGGCATCCCCCCTTCATATATCCATCCCCTCAACACCCACATCCACATCAGGCACCCATGGTCATAGTCTAAGTTGGCACATTGGACATGTGCAGTTTAATGTCAGATGGATCCAAAGTAAAGCAGTTCATTGTTCTCAAGCTGAAACTTTCTGGCTCTTCCTATTCCATGAAAAATATTCATAGAAAATAATTTTAACCCTGGTTTTGGGCAAAAATAAATGTTTAAATATGGGACACTTAAGTGGGATAGAAATATCCCCACCCCTTCCCTGAATCCCCCAACAATCTGTCAGGTCCTGTTTGGAACCGTGTTCAGGGCTGAGAAATGAGAGGCTATGGCCACGTTTCTCACCTGATGCTTTTTCCTAATCTATATTTAGCTATACTTAACCCCCTTGAAAGTTGGAACTGCTTTTCAAAACCACATCAGTGCACGTGATTAACTACTGGTATGGATTGGCTCTGGTACTCTCTGTCACCTTACTTTGAGGGTCAAGCAAAATGAAGGCACACAGGGTCCTCACTCTCAACAGAGGGTGGTGTGCCAGTTAGGCAAGTCATCCAGTCTCTCTGTTTTCCCCTGTAAAATGTACCCAACCATACTGTACAGCCCTAAAGGGGAAGAAATTCAAAAGCTGTTGTGAGTGAGGCTGTGTGAAATATTTAAGTCAAAACACTTTTCTTCTGGCAGGCTTGAGACAGTAGTGTCAAGGCTTGTGATGATTTAAGTGAATTGTTTCTACCAAAAGCAAACCATAAAAAGAAACAAAATGCTAATAATCATATTTATCTCCAACATTTTCTAAAATGTTTCTAATATCTTTTTATATTACCGCTATTTAAAAATGACATTTCATTTTTAAGCGTTATCCAATTGAATTAAAAAGAAAAAACCTTAAAAAGGGACCAAAATATGTGACCCTGGTTTTTCACTTTCTGGCTTTCCAGTAAAGAGTAGGCTATGGTTAGCAGTCACTGGCCAATTCTGCACAGGTATTAATCCACTTTTCCTAATGCACATTAAATTGAGTACTTCCTATGTGAGATACTAAATAAATGCTCATTAGGCTGTCCTAATGTGCGGTATCAAAAGTGTATCTTTTTAGTGACCACTAATGCGCAGTCACCTATTTTACTCTTCATTAGCATATTTGCGTGGTATACAATGCTATGCTTTAATGAACAGTACAATAGGCGACTGTGCATTAAAGCGTATGTATAGTCATGCCCACTGTGCACATATGTTAGTACTTTAATGGACACAGCTCCCATCTAAAAGAGTTTGGATTATGTAGCTCCCAGTGACATCAAAGGGAAACTTTCTAATGGTTTTACTATCTTGTTATTTCTCAGGATTGAGGATAGTTTTACATAGGGTTAAATTATGGATTTGTATAGGATGGTTTAGATAAGTATGAGCCTGCCTCAGGCAGGTGGTTGGACTGGATGACTTTTGGAGGCCCTACTTTTCTATGATTCAATCCTGGACATTAGACTGGGCCACCTCCAGCTCTGAGAATGGGGCATTAAATCATTTGGAAACCAGAAACCAAAAGGAAATAGGTATGGACAGAGTGAGGAGGGTGGCATTCACTCCGTCTGCACCTGGAGCTTGGGGAACCCCAGCAGCGGGAGGTTCACCTTGTGGAAATAAATTTAATCAGGCTTCTAACTACTTGACTAAGAAAACAGAGATCAGAAGTGCTGATACTGCTTATTTCAGTTAAATGTTCTGTAATAAGGAATCTTGCATGCCTTGTTTTGTCTTGATATATTACCCTGTGTTTCCCTTTTCTTTAAGTAAACTGTCTGTGTGTCCATGTGTGATTTACTTCTATTTTGTTTCTCCAAGGTCGTATTTTTTTCTCTTTCTCTGTCTTAAGTATAAATATGCTTGTAAACTTATAGAGTTTGAGAAATCCTTTGAAACAGACAAGTGGGTGATTCCCCTTGCTGTATGGAATTCTCCCTCTGATCACAGTATATCCCTAAATAAAGAAAAAGCTGGCTCTGTCAGTTCTGATTCAACCTCAACGTGAAGTTTGATTTCTTCCACAACCTTGAAGAACACCAACTGTTCCATCAAACCAGGATCCAAAGAGATGCAGTGGTGTGTCACAACATCCCCAGCAATGCTGAACACCTGCTTACTCAGAACACTGGTTGATGAATAGGACAGGTGTTCCCAGGTAATCATGGCTATATCCTGCCACATCTGGCTGTGGCTTGCCCAGTAGGCCAAGGGGTTGCACAGCAGCAGTGCCATGTCTTTGGCAAGATAGGCAGCCACCAAGGCCTGAGTGCTACCTGCCTGATGGTGGGGTTTGGTGCCTCTGGACCCCACCATACAAGCCATGCCCTTGGACCACATGAACAGCACCTGTGGTGGAGGAGGAGACTGGTGGATGATATGGTGGCATAGAACAGTGGATCCCCCTCTTCTATGTCCCCCCACCTGTGCCCTTCTGCCTCCTGGACTCTGTTCATCAGGACCTCCATCCAGTACTCCAGGGTTTTGCTGGTGCATACCCTCCCCTCCACCCTTGGGTCACACATAACTGCCAGCATATGGACTGTATTGAACCACAACAGATCTAAACATTTCTTGATGCCTTCCTTTAGCCGTGTCAGCAGTGGCTGCACCTCTGGTGACAGTGGATTACCCCAGCCAGGAACATTGATCCCCTGGAACTTGTGCATTTCATTTTCAAGTTCCCTCACTATAGGGATCACCTGGCTCAGAAGGGCATTGCCACTGATGAGGCTCTCGGTGGCCTTGAGGAAGGGCTTGAGAACCACCAAGATCTGGGAGATGGTAACTCATTCAGGTTTGTTAAGTAGGCCACTGATCTCAATCTCCCCATGCAAGGCCATCTCATGGATGGCCTTCTGTTGCTCCACCAGCCTTTTGAGCATCAGGTATGTGGAGTTCCACCAAGTCTCCACATCCTACATGATTTTACGTGGGAGGACACTCAGCTCTGCCTGTTTGTCCCGCAGCATCTTGCCCCCCTTGATGCTGTGATGAAAGTAGCCCACCACCTTCCTGCATTTTGAAATCAGGTGGCTGGTTGTGACAGCACCCTCACTGGCAGCCCTGTTCCCTTCCAAAGCATCCCTCGATATGAGGTTCAGCTTGTGTGCCACACAGTGGCTGCCAACAAATTTGGCATCAAGGATGGTCTTGACCATATTGGCCTCATTATCAGTGACCAGGAGCCCACAGGTGAGCTCACTTTGCCCAATGAGCCACCCCTGAACCATGCAGTTCACAGCCCCCATGATCTCTGTTGCTGTGTGGGACTCATCCATCACCTCAGCTTGAAGGAGAGCCCACCGACAACCTGACCAGTGAGGGAGAGGTAGGTATGATCACCACCCCGACTACTCCAGATGTCCAAGGTAAAGTGTAAGGCCACCTGTGGACCTGCCTTGTGCAGATTCTCCCTCAAGTACTCCCTGCATGCCTCATACAGAGAAAGCACCACTGTCCTGCTGAAGGTGGTGAGTGCAGGCACTTTGTACAATGGGACCATAAGTGCTATGAACCACCTGAACCCTGGCCATTCAACAAAGAAGAAAGGCTGGCCATTCACAGCAAGCATCTCACCAATGCTCTGGTTAACCTAGCTCACCTTGGGAATGCTCCCCACTGTGTGCCCACCTTTCCCCCACTGTTCCAGAATAGCCTGCCTCTGCTTCATGGGGATGGGGGCTTTAAAGCAAAAGGGAGACTTCTTTTTGGGCATGCTCCCACTGGTGCCAGGCTGAGGAGGAGTAAGGGCAAGGGGGTGGTGCCTACAGAGATGCATCAGCTTCCCCATGGTGCTCATGCATTTTTCTCTCCTGCCCCAGCTGGTTTTGGCTCATCAGTGCAGGCAGGTAGTATATGTGGGATCATCTGCCAGCTCAAAATGATCCCAGACCACACTACTCCCTCACTTCTGGGGTGCGAGTATCTGTGTGGATGCTGACTTTTCCCCCTCCTCAGCAGACAGAGGCACGTGAACAGGAGGAATGGACTCAGCGTAGCCACTTGCTCCCAGAACCTCTACCTCAACCTCCTCCAAAGTGTCTTCTAGGGAAGGAGACCTGTCTCTAAGGCAGACTTGAGAGGTGTGGAGCATAAACACCAGATGATTCCCCCTCATTCCTCAGAATTTCCCTTGCTATGGCACTCAAATCAAGATGCAGCTCCAGCTCTTCTTCTGGCACTGGAAGGGTCAGGCTGGGAATTGAAATAGGGGTGGAGGAGACTATAATGCTGGTGCTTCTTGTTGTCATCATGGTGATGGTATTCTGCATTGTTGGTATTATGGCAGGTGTTATTGGAGGGGGTGCAGACTCTGCTACCATCTCCTTGGTGCCACTAGCAGCAGAAGCGGCATGGCTGCTAGTTGTTGGAAAGAGGCTGTGTCTAAGTTTGGTGGGGGTGGGGGGACTTAGAGCTCTCCATTTGCCCCCTCTTCCACCCTGGCCAGAAGAGTGGCCACCTGGCTTTCCAGCATGCTTCAAGTTTGATGCTCTGGAAAATCTGTGTGTGTTTCTGTAATGAAATTTAATGTAACGTATTTATGTAATATATAAATCTATGTTCTGTAATATACGTTGTGCTTTCCTGCACAATCAATGCAGACTGTCAGGGAAAATACAAATTTATTTTATGTGGGGAAAGGTTTACAGAGAATAACAAAAACAAAAAGAGGATTTGAGGGGAAAAATAAATTTGAAGGAATGGATTAGGAAAGGGTATTAGGGTATTTTGGAAAGGATTGGATCCCACTTGCTAGGAACAGACTAGCAAGTCAGAAGGGAGAGCCTTCCTGATGCTTCTGATGCTGCTGGAGGACACAGCTCAGTAAGTTGATAAATACACAGCTGACAATGCTCATTTCAATTAAAATATTCTATTAACCTTTGTATTAGTTAATAGAATATCAGTGCATATTCCCCTTGTTACATTGCAGGTGAAATATACAAGCTGAACTTCTTTTTTTTAGCAGTGACAACATAACATGTTTGCTTTGGTGTAAAAAAGTGACACTTCCTTATCAATGGTCAAACCACATTGGGCTAGTGTGGATAAGGCACACAAAGTCACATACCTACAGCAGTTTGGGGCTGCCTTCAACACAAGTCTAGACCAAGGATCAAACTCATACTTCACCATGTTTTCATCACATCACAACCTCTCTCTTTCCCAAATGAAAGTTCTTGAACTGGGAAATAGGAGATTAAGAGTTTAAACCACACATCTGCTTTTCCCTCCAATAGCTTCATTCTTTCCTGCATCTCTTTTCTTTTAATCTTTCTTGGTGGCTCAGTGTCTAGTTAAGAAACTGGGGGGCTGTGGTGTAGACACCCACACAGTCAAATGGGTCGCCAACTGGCTGGAGGGCCGCACCCAGAGGGTGGTAGTAGATGGGTCCTTCTCAACCTGGAAGGACGTGGGCAGTGGGGCTCCGCAGGGCTCAGTCCTCGGGCCCGCACTGTTCAACATCTTCATCAGCGATTTGGATGAGGGGGTAAAAAGCACCCTGTTCAAATTTGCTGATGACACTAAGATGTGGGGGGACGTGGGTACATTGGAAGGATGCAACAGGCTACAATCAGACCTCGACAGGTTACAAGGGTGGGCGGACGAGAATAGGATGGGTTTCAACACAGACAAGTGCAAGCTGCTGCATCTCGGGAGGAACAACCGGCACCATACCTACAGGTTGGGGAACTCCCCTCTTGTCAGCATGGAGGCAGAAAGGGATCTGGGGGTCATCATTGACTCCAAGATGAACATGGGCCGGCAGTGTGGGGAGGCAGTCAGGAAGGCCAACCGCACCTTGTCATGCATCCACAGATGCATCTCGAGCAGGTCCAAGAAGGTGATCCTCCCCCTCTATGCGGCACTGGTCAGGCCGCAGCTGGAGTACTGCATCCAATTCTGGGTGCCGCACTTCAAGAGGGATGTCGACAGCATGGAGAGGGTCCAGAGGAGGGCCACTCGTATGATCAGGGGACAGCAGGGCAGGCCCTATGAGGACAGGCTGCGGGACCTGAACCTGTTCAGCTTCCAAAAGAGAAGGCTGAGGGGGGATCTAGTGGCCTGTTATAAACTAGTCAGGGGGGATCAGCAGGCATTGGGGAAGTCACTGTTTCCCTGAGCACTACCAGGAGTGACCAGGAATAACAGTCACAAGCTGGCAGAGGGTAGATTTAGGTTAGATATCAGGAGGCGCTACTTCATGGTCAGGGCGGCTAGGGTCTGGAAACAGTTTCCAAGAGAAGTGGTGCAGGCTCCTACCCTGGGGGTCTTTAAGAGGAGGTTAGATGAACATCTTGCTGGGGTCATTTGACCGCAGTATTCTTTCCTGCCATGGCAGGGGGTCGGACTAGATGATCTGCTCAGGTCCCTTCCGACCCTACAAACTATGAAACTACTGCAGGCCTGGCTGCTAACCTACTGTGTTACCAGTTACCAATCAATCATGATTCACTCAGAGACCAGCTCAATACATGGTTGCTAGCTAATGTAACCAGTTAATTGCCACCAATTAATACCTACAAAACCAGACTAGGGAGAGGAAATAATACAGACAATCTTCTGCGGCAAGATAGACACAGTCAGTTGCACAAGCACCCATGTCACAAGTTTTGCCTGTCAGCAGCTAAGGGTGCAGGGTCCCAGAACCCCTCTGCACTGACCTCCTCGACAGTTGGCAGGCTTTGTGGCCACAGCAGGGGCTACAATCCCTGCAGCTTTCACCCTGCTGTGCCTTAAGATACACAGTGTCACCCATGTCACAAGTTTTGCTTGTCCGCAGCTTGAGGTGCAGTTCCCCTGAACCCATGCACCCATCTTCTTAAAACTTATTAGGCTTTGTGGCCTCACCAGGGGCTATCACCTGTGCAGATTTCACCTCCCTATTGTGTAACACACACATGTGACATGACTTTCACTTTCAGGAATTTGAGGTACAGTTTCCCCCAAACCTCTGCACTTGAAATTTGGCAGGCTTCATCCTCTCATCAGAGGCTACCATCCTTGCAGGTTTCATCCAAATCAGACAAAAAACAACAAAGTAATAGATATCTAATTGATTCCCCATTATACCCTATGGCTGGATCTCTGAGGTGGCTCTGAAGTTTCAGAGCGGCTTCAGCCAAATTGAAGCAGAAACCCAGGCCGGAGCTGCCATCCAAAGTGACCAGATCCAAAGCTGGATCAGATCGCTGCCGACTCTCACAGGCCTAGTGTTAACATGAAGTTTAAGGTCCTTACCCAGCATACAGGAGGGGACCCAGGCAACTATAGGCCCATCAGTCTTACCACAATCCTAGGGAAACTCTTTGAGAAGATCATCATGGAGCACGCCTGTGATAGGCTGGCTTCAGGGATGATGCTCAAGGGCAACCACCACAATTTCATTAGGGACAGATCATGTCAGACCAACCTGATTGCCTTTTATGATCAGGTCACTAAAGCATTGGATGTAGGTGGTGCCATGGATGTAGTCTTTCTGGACTTCAGCAAGGCCATTGACACTGTCTCCCACCCCATCCTCATTAAAAAAATTGGGCGACTGTGGCATTGATGCCTACATAGTCAGATGGATTGCAGATTGGCTGAAGGGTCACACTCAGAGGGTGGTGGTGGATGGGTCATATTCAACTTGGGGAGAAGTGGGCAGCGGAGTCCCCCAGGGCTCGGTCCTTGGGCCTGCACTGTTCAATTTTTTTATCAGCGATTTGGACAACAGGGTGAAAAGCAACCTGTTTAAATTTGCTGATGATACCAAAATTTGCGGTAAGGTGAGCACGCTAGTAGGGAGGGAAAGCCTGCAGCAAGACCTGAATAGGTTGTAGGGGTGGGTTAACAAAAACAGTATGCGTTTCAATACTGACAAGTGCAGGGTGCTGCACTTGGGCAGTAGTAACCAGCAGCACACTTAGATTAGTTAAACTCCCTTCTTGAGAGCACAAAGGCAGAAAAGGATCTTGGAGTCATTATTGACACCAACATGAACATGGGCCAACAATGCGAGGTCACGGTTGGCAGGGCTAACTGGACCTACTTGTGCATCCACAGGTGCATCTCAAGCAGGGCCAAGGAGGTGATCCTCCCCCTCTATGCAACACTGGTCAGGCCACAGCTGGAGTACTGTGCCCTCTTCTGTGCGCCCCACTTCAGGAGGGATGTGGATAACATGGAGAGGGTCCAGATGAGGGCCACCCACATGGTCCGGAGACAACAGGGCAGACCCTACAATGAGAGACCACAGGACCTGAACCTGTTCAGCCTTCATAAGAGAAGGCTGAGGGGGGACCTGGTGACTATCTATAAACTCACTAGGGGGGACCAGAAGGGTTTGGGAGAGATCTTGTTCCCCCAGCACCCCCAGCATAACAAGGAATAACGGCCATAAGTTGTTGGCGAGTAGGTTTAGATTAGACATCTATAAGAACTACTTCACAGTTAGGGCGGCTAGGATCTGGAACCAACTCCCAAGGGAAATGGTGCTGGCTCCTACCCTAGGGGTCTTTAAGAAGAGGCTTGATGCCTACTTGGCTAGAATCATTTCAGCCCAGTTTTTTTTCCTGCCCAGGCAGGGGGTTGGATTTGAAGATCTACAAAGTCCCTTCCAACCCGACTTCTATGATTCTATGATATGAGGCATTGTGCAAGATCAGGTCTGTGATTCTCACAAAAGGGAAGGTAGGAGGATTTTTCTGTGGGACAGTGGTAGTTTGGCTGTATAAGCTGTCAGTTTTCCTTCTTCCAAAGGACCTGTACAAAAAAATGCCACAAAGTTTCCACAATAGTTTTGCCAAAAAATGGCTTTTCAATTATATGTTTATGTTTGTAGAATAACAAATAATATGTTTTTAAAAATATTTTGGATTCCTTTTCAAAAGCCAAACCATGAAATTAGTCATGGTTTCTCTCAACTAAGAACTGAACATTTTGGGGAGGTTTGGCCATTGTTTAACTGGGCTGGACAAGCGGGGCACCAGCCCCAGGAAATGATTTAGAGGGATGCTAGAATGGTTGCTACAGTCAGTGTTCATGATAGCAGCATCCCAAGCCCATACTACAGCAGCACCAGCCAGGGAGTGGTTAGCCTATGCCACAGCTGTCTCCAGTGCTCAGTACTTATATTCATGTTTTGGGCAGGGTCGGAAGGGACCTGAGCAGATCATCAAGACCGACCCCCTGCCATGGCAGGAAACAGTACTGGGGTCAAATGCCCCAGCAAGGTGATTGTCAAGCTTTGTCTTAAAGACCCCCAGAGTAGGAGCCAGCTCCACTTCAGCTGGAAGTTGGTTCCAGATCCTAGCCACCCTGAGAGTGAAGTAGCGCCTCCTGATGTCTAATCTGAATTTACCCTCTGCCAGCTTCTGACTAATTTCTAGTCACTCCTGGTAGTGCTCAGGGGAACAGGGACTCCCTCAATGCCTGCTGGTCCCCCCAACCAGTTTGTAAACAGCCACTAGATTCCCGCTCACCCTTCTCTTGTGGATGTTAAGTCCCTTAACCTCTCCTCGTAGGGCCTGCCCTGCTGACTCCTAATCATACGGGTGGCCTCCTCTGGACCCTCTCCATGTTGTCCAATCCCTCTTGAAGTGCGGCGCCCAGAACTGGATGCAGTACTCCAGCTGCAGCCTGACCAGTGCCACGTAGAGGGGGAATATCATATCCTTGGACCTATTTGAGTTTCATCTGTGGATGATCCAGGCCATGCTCACTGGTAGGACTGAAGAGAATACCACTAGTGCACCTATCTCCTTCAGCATGCCCTGCAGAGCATAGTAATCCACCATCAGGTGATCAGGGCTTCTCCTGGCCACCTCATTAGTACCCACATGTATTAAGACCATGGGGTACTAATCAGTGGGCTAGATCATGGCCTGGATCCTCCCGTCATGTCCTGAATCTTTGCTCTGGGTAGGCAGTAGGCCTAGGATCATCACTCAAAGCTTTCTCCTTCAGGACTGCTTAGCTCCTTCGGCCTTTTCAGAGCATGGAGAGTGTGGTGTTACCTCCTCTCCAGTTGCCTCCTCTCCCTCCTTCTCCTCCAGTGTTGCCAGGGCCTCAACCCTGTTCTCCAGCTGGACTGGAGGAACCGGTACTGCTGTGTTGTAAGCAGCCCTGGTTCTGGAGGTGACTGTCTGCAACTTTGCAGTGGAGGGCACTTCCTGAGGTGCTACTTCCTTGGCTGTGTGACGCTGCAGGGAAACTAAATAACTGTCAATTCCTTCCTCCACCTCCCTGATTCCCCTCAGCCTGCTAACCACCTCCTGGAGCTCCGTTACCTGCGCCTCCAGGGCCCTAAGGCAGGCACCTGCTGGACAGGTGTGGGGGTCCCCAATCCCTGCCCCCCAGGCCTTGCAGGGCAAACCCCCTCAGTCCAGGGGGTGGGGGAACACCAGCTCCCCCATGGGCTCTGTCTGGGTGGAGGCATCTGTCTCAGAGAGGAGGATCCACATAGTCAACCAAAGACTGCAGCGCTGGTGTAATCAGGAAGGCTTTGGCTTCCATGACTATAGTCCATTGTTTGGAGAGAGAGGCAATAAGCTGCTGGGAAGAGATGGCTTCTACCTCTCTGACCTGGGAAGGAGTCTCTTCTCAGCCAGACTGGCTGTCCTGCTCCACCAGACTTTAAACTAAGCCCACTGGGAGCTGGGGGGGGGGGGCGGGGACTACTGCCACTGCTGGCCCACTGAGTAACCCTTGCAAAACCAGTGGGCCAAGGCACTTAAGGGATCCCACCCTTGCCCCAGCCCTGTTACAAATCTGGGGGCAAGGCAAGAGCCCCCAAGGGGACACTTGCCTGCCTGTACACAAATGCCAGGAGCTTGGGAATAAGCAGTAGGAGCTCATCCTCCTGCTCAATGCAAATAATTATGATGTCATAGGGATAATGGAGACCTGGTGGGACTCCACCCATGACTGGATCTGGGGTACAGATGCCTATATCCTGTACAGGAGGGATCATGTAGATAAATGTGGTGGGGGGTATAGCTCTCTATGTTAAGGAAAGCTACATGTCCCTGCAAGCTGATATTGGTGACTAGGGTGGATGACTGGTGACCCTCTGGGTTAAAATTCATGGGGAACACAGCACAGGGGACACAACGGTGGGAATCTACTACAGACCTCCCACCCAAAGTCCAGAGCTTGACCAGGAGTTCATCCGGGAACTGGCTTAGGCCGCATACTCCAGGACCATGGTTGCCATGGGTGACTTCAATTACCCAGACATCTCATGGGAGAACCACTCAGCAAAATCCAAGTGGTCACAAAGCTTCCTCTCATGCATGGATGACCTCTACCTGACTCAAGAAGTCTATGGGCCAATGAGAGGCAAAGCGTGGCTCAACTTGGTACTGGCTACAGGGGAAGACCTAATCAGCAACCTAGTGATCGATGGGAAGCTGGGTGACAGCGACCACGAGCTGATCACCTTCACCATCTGCTGTAAAGCTGGCAAGTCAGTCAGCAACACGGAAGTCCTTGACTTCAGAAAAGCCGACTTTGACAAGATCAGGAGGCTTGTCAGTCAGGCCCTAAGGGACCATGACCCCAGGGAGAGGGGAGTTTAAGAATGGTGGCTGCTTCTCAAGGCAGCGATGCTCAATGAACAAGCTAATTCTATTCCATCTTAGAGAAAATGCAGCAAGGCACAGCAGCCCCCCGGCTCTCCAGGGATCTAGCAGACCTCCTGCGGCTAAAAAGGAAAGCCTACAAAGGATGGAGGACGGGATTCATCTCCAAGGAAGAGTATTCTGCACTGGTCCAGTCCTGCAGGGAGCAAACCAGGAAACCCAAGGCTGCAACTGAACTACAACTAGCTTTGAGCATCAAGGACAATAAAAAGTCCTTTTTCAGATATGTGGGGAGCCAGAGGAAAAACAAGGGCAACACTGGACCCCTTCTGAACCAGATGGGACAAGTGATACCCAGGAAAAAGTCAACCTATTAAATGAGTACTTTGCATCAATCTTTCATCAGTCCCATTGGACGCCCATGCTTGCTACAGGACAGGGAGGTCTGGGTGGGGGAGATCCCCTGCCCTCCATAAATGTTGACCTCGTGAAGGAACATCTTGAGAAGCTGGATACCTTCAAATCAGCCGGCCCTGACAATCTACAACACAGGGTACTCAAGGAGCTGGCAACATCATAGCCTAGCCCCTGGCACAGATCTTTGAAAACTCCTGGGGCTCTGGTGTAGTGCCTGAAGACTGGAAGAAGGCCAATGTGGTGCCTATCTTCAAGAAAGGGAGGAAAGTGGATCTGGCCAACTACAGGCCCATCAGCCTGACTTCTATCCTGGGGAAGATCTTTAAAAAGTTTTTTAAAGAGTCCATCCTTAATGGACTAGCTGATGCCAACATCCTAAGGGATAGCCAGCATGGGTTTGTTGTGGGTAGGTCTTGCTTGACCAATCTCATTTGTGTCTACGATCAGGTGACCTATCACCTCGACAAGGGAGAAGAGATTGATGTCATATATCTTGACTTCAAAAAAGCCTTCATCCCATGATCACCTCTTGGTGAAACTGGCCAACTGTGACCTTGGGCCCACCATGATCCACTGGCTGGGAAATTCACTCCATGGTCAGACCCAGAGGGTTGTAATTGATGGCAGTCACTCATCGTGGTGCCCTGTGACCAGTGGGCTCTGTCCTTGGACCCATACTGTTCAACATCTTCATTTAATGATGTGGACATTGGAGTCAGGAGTGGACTGGCCAAGTTGGCCGATGACACCAAACTTTGGGGCAAAGCATCCACACCAGAAGACAGGTGGGTGATCCAGGCTGACTTGGACAGGCTCAGGAAATGGGCAGATGAGACTGTGATGGTGTTTAACACCAAAAAAATGCAAGGTTCTCCAGTTTGGGAAGAATAACCTGCAGCATCTTTATAGGCTCGGCAGTGCTATGCTGGCTAGCACTACAGAAGAAAGAGACTTGGGGTCATCACTGACCGCAAGATGAACATGAGCCTGCAGTGTGATGCTGCGGCTAGTAAAGTGACCAAAATGCTGCTTTGCATCTAGAGATGCTTCTCAAGAAAATCCCAGGATGTCATTCTCCCCCTGTACTCGGCCTTGGTGAGGCCGCAGCTGGAGTACGACATCCTGCAAATGCAAAAAGGATGTGGAGAAGCTTGAGAGAGTCCAGAGAAGAGCCACGCATATGATCAGAGGTCAGGAAAACAGACCTTACAATGACAGGCTGAGAGCCATGGGGCTCTTTAGCTTGGAAAATCACAGGCTCAGGGGTGATCTGATGGCCACCTGTAAGTTCATCAGGGGTGACCAGCAATATTTGGAGGAACATTCACCAGAGTGCCCCAAGGGATGAGGAGGTCGAACGGTCATAAACCACTGCAAAACCGTTTCAGGCTGGACATAAGGAAGAATTTCTTTACTGTCTGAGCCCCCAAGGTCTGGAACAGCCTGCCATCGGAGGTGGTTCAAGCACCTACATTGAACAACTTGAAGAGCAAATTGGATGCTTATCTTGGTGGGATCCTATGACCCCAGCTGATTTCCTGCCCTTTGGGTGGGGGGCTGCACTTGATGATCTTCCGAGGTCCCTTCCAGCCCTAATGTCTATGAAATCTATGAAAGCCCCAGGTAGGCTGCTCCCCCTGGGCAGGGGCCCTGGCAGCACTCCGCATCAACACCATCAGAGGAGTTGCTGCTTGTTTTTAGCTTAGTGCAGTGCCTTCATCCTGTTCAGGTAGGAATCTCCCTCCTGGCCCTTCCTACTCACCTGCAGGCGCTAATGCTGACATGCTTTTACAGAGCGTGCCTTTTTCCGCTCTCTGTTCACACAGCGTGGCTCGGGAATGCAGCTCCCTACCAGCTCATCTAAGAGGGGAAGCCCCCCGGATACAGCTCAGGTGCATCTGGTCCCTCTGCCCACTTACCTTAGGGGGATCAGCTGATGCTGCCCCTGCTGCTGGCTCCGCTGCGTCCGCCTCTGCCTTGTGTCTGGTAAGGGGGCACACGTGCATGCAGGACACATGTGTGCCTGGATCCCTCCTCTCCCCACTGCTCCTGTCTCCTGCGTGCCAGGGACTACATCAAACCATGGCTTTTAAAGGCCACAGTTGGAATTTCCCACCACTGCCCAAACAGCCAATGAAGCGCTCCGGTCTTCCTGGAAGTACCTGCCGGCACTTCCGGCCCCTACACTCCCCCACGGGGGGTTCCGGTGCCTCTGGAGCCTGCTCTCTGAGGGTTAACCCCGGGGGTGTTCCCTAGCTTGTGGGGACAATCCTCCTAGCCCTCCCCAAATAATGGTCAGAAGCTGGCAGAGGGTAGATTTAAGCTGGATATCAAGAGGTGTTACTTCACTGTCCGGGCAGCTAGGATCTGGAACCAACTTCCAAGAGAAGTGGTGCTGGCTCCTACCCTGGGGGTCTTTAAAAGGAGGCTGGATGAACACCTTGCTGGGGTCGTTTGACCCCAGTACTCTTTCCTGCCATGGCAGGGGGTCAGACTTGATGATCTGCTCAGGTCCCTTCCAATCCTACCCTACCAACTATGAAATATACTTGAAGTGGGACAATGGACTGGTATCTCTGTATGATCTCAAGACAAAAAAATTTTCTCCTGGGACAAATGAAAAGTCTGATTACATCCTATGTGTCTGACAAGCATGGACTTGGATTGAGGATTCCCCATTCCATGTGAACTAGTGTAGGTGTGGGGGTTAGTGTAATATAGCTAGTATAGTTAGTTAGTATAGTGCAGCATAGCTGGGGAAAACAGTGGAACCCAACCACCTCCAGAGGATCAAATGTAGTTCTTCACCCAAGAGGAATCACAGTAACATTGCTCAATTTTTGAGAGCAGGTGTATCTGCTGTTTTAAGAGCCTTCTCAGCCATATTATCTGTGAACAAAGCCAGCAGCTCATCTATACTGAAATACTCAGTATCACCAAGGGGCTGTTCCAGCACTGGGGATAGCGAGAAATGCAAGCAAACTTTTCTCATGCTGACAAGATCTTGACTTTACAGTAAATCCTGTGCTGACTAAAATCAGATTCACTCCTCAAAACACTTCTTGGTTGAACAGGAAGTGAAAGTTCCCACAGGAGTTCATACCTCCCACCCACAGCTAACAGCTGCTTTATAAAGGCTGGAAAGACAGGAAGTCAGACAAGAACCTGCTTCATCCTGAATTTGGTGGCCATACCACGCTCAGTATACTTCCATATTTTGTCAACAGAGAACACCAGCCCCATTCTAGTATAACTTTGACCTCATTACCCAAAGCACATTCCACTGAAGAGAAAGACCAGAGCAAGATTTAAAGGAGCTATCTCTGCATACCATGAATGTGGCACTGTCCTGCTCCCACCAGGCCATCCAGATGGGTTTGCAGGCCAATGGGTGTAAGCAGGATTACATGGAGCAGTAACTGATTGTTCCTACCCTGTGTTCAGGAAGAAGGCTCTCTGCATTCTCCTCTTCCTCCTCCTCCTCCCAGAGCCAATCCAGGCCCTAGTAATTCACTATTTACCAAGCCTCTTTATCCTGGCTTATTTCATCTGACCCAGCTTGGGCCCTAAGGGGCCATCCTCCCATCAGGCAGCACAGGTCTTAGTTTGGATGTCACTAAACATGAAAGCCCCCCCCACTTCATATGCTTAAAAGCATTCACAGAGGTATTTCACCCAGGCTTAGGTCTCCTAGTGATCTAGGGGAGTCTCTGCCTATAAACAGAGTGCTTCTCCAGTGGTATCCAAACATTAGCAGGCAACAAAGCCCTAGGCAATCACAGCTGCTTCCTCTGCCACTTCAGCCAGCTCTTTACAAAAGGTCCCCAAGGAACCACGTGGATGCTGTGCTTGCCCATGAAATCAGCATGTCTGACTGGCTCAAGCCCAGGAGGTTGGTAGATCACCTAATGACAGCTGGCCTTTAAAAGCATCACAAGACTATGGAGCACCAAAAGTCTTTGCCTCAGCTACCTGGAGAAGTTGACTAGCATTACTCTAATCATCTTATTATACAGGATGAGTTCATTCAGATTAACCCCCAATGTGAATGTTCTCCATTGGAATAAACACGCTCTGAATTCAATTTAGCTTAATTCAATTTGGAAGTGTGTGAGTGGATGTTCAGCGTATAGCAAAGCAGCCAGGGGAGCCAGCATCCCACAGACCTGGAAGAAGTGAAACTAGACCTAGGGTCTTCAGTTTCGGACATGAGGAAAGTTGGACCCCAGGGGCCTTTGGAGGGTCCCAGCTTTTGACCTCTGGCAGAAACACTAAAGCTGCTGTTCTGTGAAGGCAGGGATCTTCCTGGGAATCTGTGCCCAGTGTGACTTGTGATTGGCCTCACTGGGGCAGACTGCTGCATGGGTGCTGGAATCAGAAGCAGACAGGTTATCACCACCACCAAGCAGACATCATGCAGTGCCACTGGCATCACACCTAAGGCTGTCTGACCCACCTGAGAGAAGCCAAAGCAGCTGCAGCAGTGGGAGGCCCACCTGGAAAAGTAGGAACCCCTGGTCTATGTTCAGGGGGATGGAGAGAGAGAAGGGGAAACTTGGATTGGCCATGGATAATTCAGGGGTCACAGTATACAGGGGCTAGTGCTTCTGTGTACAGTGAAGATGGGTCACTGCAGCCTCACCCTCACTTCATGAGCTCTGTTAGAGTCCTGAAGGCAGCCACCATAAGGGAAGGTGTACATGGACAGAGCAACCATGGAGCAGGGGTGTGGAGTCCCAGGTCTATCACAGAGTCATAGGGCCTCAGTGTAGATGACCAAGGACCCTGCAGAAACTGTGTATTAAATGCCAGCATGTAACAGACACATGCATATCCCCACCCCACCCTTGGAGGGGTGGCAATCTGGGGTGCCCAGTGTCATTCTCTTTGCAGTGAATGTACCTAAACCTCCAAAGTATCCACCCACATGGGGGAACTGTGAGACAAGCCAATTTCTACCCCATCTGTGGTAGGGAAAGCAGCTGGGGGTGGGGTGGGGAGGGGGATGCTGCATGGAATGGCAGGAAGAACTGTTCTCTCTTGTCTGCCTTAGCAGCTATACCAGATGGTGGGGACCCCTGACTGGCATCCATTGCTGAATGCCAGGAGCCTGTTCATGGCAGGCAAGCTTGTGGCCATAGCAAGCTCATGGCCAACAGCTGGGGGAGGAGGAGTAATGCCCTGGTGCTCTAAGGGGCTCCTACAAATTTTTTCCCCCCCATGCACAACTTGCTGATCTTGGGACCTGGGGGACTGGGCATAGGCTGAGCTATGTACCAGTCCCCACTTAAGCAACAAGCAGAGCAGGTCAGCTAAGGAGAGAGCAGTGCACATAAAGGAACAGGGAAACCAATGACTGCCCTCCCTGCAGCACAGGATGGGGAGTGTTGGGCAGCCAGCATGGGACGATCTAGGGCAAGAGGTCTGCATATCCCACAGTGCCTTGCTCCCCATAACAGCAAGACTCCCCCAATACAAAGCCACTTGGTGTTAGCCACTTTAGGTAGACTGTTCTCTGCCACCCATGTAAAAGCACTGGCTGGCATCACAGCAGCTGCGCCTGTGATACGGGTCACTGAATGCACCTTCTTCCTACCAAGCTGCATCATAGTTTCATAGTTTGTAGGGTCAGAAGGGACCTGAGCAGATCATCAAGTCCGACCCCCTGTGTAGGCAGGAAAAAATGCTGGGGTCAAATGACCCCAGCAAGGTGTTTGTCTAGCCCTGAGGTACCAATGATATTGGAGGCATTAGTACCTGTAGGCCACATGGGTCCTCCAGGCTCCCTGTGTGGCTGGGGTATGTTTGCTCCTAGCATACAGGGTACAGGATGGGCAGTTCCTTGGGGCAGAAATTGTCCGTGTATTCTGTGTGTGCAGCATGAAGTGCACCAGAAATCTAGTTCATAATACAGGCTCCTACGTACTGTAACGATGCAGGTAATGAACCACAAAATAGCATAGATGATAATAACATGGATTGGCAATGTACAGCTGTTAGATGACTGTGATCAGCCATGTTAGCTAGTGTCTCCATTCCCTCTATAGCTGACCACATGCTGATACTACTCTGACTCCTTGTTCTCATCTCATCACGATTGCCAAGGGAGTCAAGGACAGTTGTGATCATCCAAACTGAGATGCAGAATCCATACACAGGAAAACACCAAGGATCCCTTCATCAGAGTGTATTCAGGGTTCACTAAGTCCAGGAACATCCTGGATTTAGATTTGAGCACACAGAGGAGAAGGCAGTGTTTCCTCAGGGGTAACACACTGGACTAGGGTTCCAGAGACATTGGCTTTACACCCCACTTGGCCACCAACCTGCTTGGAGATGTTGGTCAAGTCAAATCATTCACTGCTTTCAGCACCGATATAAAGAAAATTGACTGTATTGGAAATCAGACTGATATAGCTAATAATTTGGCCAATAAATGGCCCATGCATGCATGCATGCAAGCACAGTGCAGCACATAGGAGGCAAGGAGAACTGCTTGAAGAGCTGTGAGCAGTTGGTAAGTTTGGTGTGGTGGAAGGGGAGAGGAGAGGGAAGGGGATTGTGGGGAGAAGATGAACGCCCCCACAGTGAGGGAGGAGTGGGGCTGGGGTAGGAACTGGAGCAAGTGCTTTCCAGCCAGGGTAGGGTGGGTGTGGGACAGAGCCATAGCTCATCCAGGACACATGCGGGGACAGGGGGGAGCAGCTCCTGCTGCTGTGTGCCACTCATCCGGGAGCCACTGGTCTGGCATGTGCCCTCAGATCTGTGCGGGGCATGGCTCTTTCTGAATGGGTGGGGCTGCAAAGGGTGGGTGGCAGCAGTGCTGGGAGTGGGGGTTGAGGGGTGCCACAGTGAATTTTGGGGTGGATGCAGCCCCTCCCTTGGCCCCCTCCCAGTGCCGCCATGTCTAGTCCCATGCACATCTCATCCCCACCAGGAGGAGCCCAGCTCACCCTGTGCAGATCAGGGGGCACACGCCTCCTCAGTAAGCAGCAGGAGCAGTGGCAGGAGCTGCTGGGTAAGTGCCAGATGAGCTGCTGGACCAGTGGCTCCCAGACAAGTGGCACACAGCAGCAGGAGCTGCCCCATCCCAGGCGAGCCACAGCTTTGTCCTGCACCCACCCCACTCCAGCTGAGCAGCACTTGCCCCTGCCTCTCCCCCAGCCCCACTCCTCCTTCACCATGGGGGCCTGATCTGCCCCCCCCAACACACTCCTTCCCTCCCCCTCCCCTTCCATAACACCATACTTACCAGCTGCACATAGCTCTTCAAGCTGCCAGGCTCCTATCAGAAATCAGATTGGTATCAACTGATAAACCTCCTTAAAAACTGGCTATCAGTATTGGCCCCCAAAATCTGTATCAGTGCACCCCTAATTATTAGTGTTGTTATGGAAATAATGCTCTTCATAACAGCCCAAGGAGAACAGACCTATCTGGGATATTAATGCCCACGCGACACATTCCTGCCTGGATTGTCCTTATGTCTTGGAATCTAGAACATCAGAAATGGTGTAAAGCAGAGTGAAGAGCATGCCTCTGCAGGACAGACACAACTAGCATCAGTGAAGTTTGCCCTGTACTACCTGTGAAATCAGCTGCTAATCTGGCTGGGGAAGCAGTTTTGCCTTGTGACAAGACAGAAAAATCAATACACACATGCACACACATGTAACTCTCCTCTAGTCAGGTCAGCAGTGCTGCTCTCGGAAAGAGCAAAAAAAGGAAATTAGAATATCCTCCAATAGCAGCAAAGAAAACGCAGGCCCCTGACCCAGAACTTCATTATGCACAAAGAAGATAAATGAGCTGCCAGAAGGGAAGAAAATGTCCCTCTGACTGACACTTATCCTAGTCACTAGGCCCCAACATAGGGTTCACTCACCCCTTGACAAGTTATAGAACCTTCTCATACATCCTGCAGATCATGGGAAGAAAAACCTGCAGCTCCCTCTGGAGAAGGGGATCCTATGCCCTGGTGGCATGAAAACATGGGAAGCCAGGCTGTCTGCTCCTGCCATGTCTCACATCTTTTGCCAGAGCAATTCTCCAGGGAGGGGTCCCTAGGATCACACAGTAACCAAGGATCACACAGTAACCAAGGGACCTTTCTTGGGGCTTGTGGCCCTAACATCTCAGATAAGAGTGTTCTCCAAGCCCTCCACTTGTTAGAAATGCACAGTAAATGGAGTACTGTTAGAATACGATTAGAAATGGAGTGTTGTTAGAACGGCACAGTTTGCATCTCGTACCTGATAAGAAAAAACACTGCCAAGGACTTTTTTCCCCCCTTGGCCAGTTTGCTAGCTTTTCTTATAATAAATCACTCTCTACCCCACACTCCTACTGGTCTTTCTCATGCAGATTACAGAAGCTGGAATTCAACTGACTGTGTCCTTGAAGGGGGGGGGATTTCAACTCTTGGTGACCTAGAGAACTTTCTGAGCGTGCGCAATTAGCTGATGCATATTTGCCTATCCGCCCCGCATACTTAAGTAGTTAATTATAATATACATGCGACGGATGAAGTGACGTGATCACATATATGTTTGTATGAACCGGAAATGAGTTGTAAGAGTTCCTGTTTCTGCACACGTGCCCAGGAAGAAAGAGATAAAAGCCAGCTAAGAATTTCCTCAGGGGGTGGAGTAATCTGAGTTATTTTTGACTCTGCTCTGGCCCTATTTGCAAATACACCTTTTGTGCTCCTAATAAGTGTGTGTCTGAGATTTGTTTGCGAGCCTCCAAAGAAACAAACCGCTTTTTGCATCACACTCCTGAGTCACTTTGCCGGAGCCACCAGGCCAGTCTATCAGACTACTCTCCAAGGGACTGTCTCAGAACATCAAACCAAATTCAGTCAGGAAGAACCTAAAGACCATTCATCAAGTACAGTGGCTTTTATAACACTGCTCTCAGAGCAAACATCAGGGTGAACAAGGGAATGAACAGCATCACTGCCATGCAGAGGGGAAGTCTGTCTGCATAGGGCTTGGAGGACACGTAGAATACAGAATTAGTGTTACTTACAAAAAGGCTTTTCCAAAGCCACTCTGAGAATCCTGATGTCCTGTGCCTTAGCATAAAAGGGCACAAGGAACTGACTGTGTCATAATGAAAAGAACAGCCCACAGAATCCAACAGGATGGGTTCTGAGGCTGTTGAACATATTTGACCTTGGGTCATAGCAGAGGAATTTTTTCTCCCTCAGCAGCAGCAGAGAAGGGAAGATGGGGATGAGGGAATGGTCAAAATTGTCAAAGTGAATTCCTTCTAGGGTTTCATCTAAATCAAATTCTTATGTCTCAATGGCTTTGATTTGGACAAAATTTTATAATAAAAAAATATTCACAATGGAATCACCGTAAAAAAAATAATTCCACAGGAGTTTTTTTGCCTCCAAATTGACATTGCTCATTGAAAACAGTGTCTGAAATAGGGTTAGCTGGACTGGTGTTTGAAAATGAGTTTGTCGCAGGGGGACAACACAATATGGCCCTGGAGGGGAGAAGGGGTGCCTCAGGACCCAAGATAAGGCGGGGGAGAGAGAGAAGGGAAAGAAGAAAACAATGAGTGCCTTACCTGCAGCCAATGACAGGAGAACAGCAGAAGCAGCAGTGAGACCCACACAGCTGATCAGCCGCATCTTTTTAAAACTGCGGCCAGCTGCGCTCGATAATGATCAGAGCCGGCACGGGATGATAAAAGACGCCCTGAGGGAAGAGGCAGAAAAGGAGAGCTGGAGACCAGCTGGGAGGGGAGCCAAGCCTGGCTCCTGGTCCAGAGGCAAGGGAGAAGCCAGCAGCCATCTGTGAGGCTGGAACAGATCTCCCAGCTGTGGGATGGAGAGTGCCAAGGGAAAAGCAGCGGATGCCCAGGTTTGTGGTGGCGGAGCCAGGCACGAGGGTCCAGGGATAGAGTCCAGGACTGAGAGACGTCCCAAAGACAGAGGGACAGAGGAAGACCCGGCAGGTCAGGAGGGAGCAGTGCAGGTCAGGAGGTCACTCCACAGCCCATCCCAGCAGGGAACCACTATTCAAGCAACGGGAGGGACTGCAAAGTCCTGGAGTCAGCCAGGTGGGACCACTCAGTGCAGGGCCAAGCTAAGAGGGGCACCAGAGTACCAAGGAGCAGTCCTGAGTAATTGTTAAGAAAACACAGCACCCAGCCAAGGGGTGCTGTAGGGGAAATTAAGTAAGAAGAGGTTTCTCCCCAGAAAGACTTTGATTTTGTAAACCCGACAGACTTGCGGGTATTGTTTTCTTCTTTCGGGAGTTTTGGGCTTAAGTGCATTGAGGATCCTCACTATCTCCTACAGCATTTTATAGCTTATGTATGGCTAAAGTAGCCCTCACAGCTTTGGATCTAACCACAGTTGAGTTCACCTCAAGCAGGCACTGGAGGGTACAGCTTCATGGTTGTTCTGAAAGGACATCCTTGAAATCCCTTGGTGTGTCCTTGAAGCTAGGTCAGGACTGTGACATATAGTGCTGTGGAGATTCTTGGGGACCCTACAGCTACTAATGCAGCCCAGGCAGGCTTCTATAGCTCAGACACTCTCCTGCATACATGCTTGTATATGTGAAGGTGGCTTAAAGCCATCCAACTCGGGCTGTGAGTTAAAAGCGCAGCACAGAATCCTAGTTCTTCTTAGCTTCCATCTTACTTCCCTGGGTGAGTGGCTGCCTCCCATTTTGTATCTGATATCCACCCTTCTCCTTCCCCTGTCCCAGTAAACATAACCCTCCCAGTATCTGTAGTAGGGCTGTGCAAAGTTTTGGTAGCCAATTCGATTCAGAGGACATTTGGGCTCCCGATTTTGATTCAGAGATTTAGTCCCCAAATCAAGCCAAGTAAAAGCTCTGAATCAATTCAAAGGATCTGAATCAATTCAGAAAAAGACTTGGACAAGATTTGTCCAATTTGGAGACTCATCCATAGACTAGACAGGCAGCTGACAGCTGCCTCCAGCTGGTAAATCTCTTGGGGTTGGAGGAGTGGGGAGGGAAAGGCCACAGGGGAGGGAGAAATTGGGGTTGAAGCCAGGAGAAACTGCCCAGCTGGGTGAGGGACATGTTCCTCGGGCAGGGGAGTGCAGGATACGGGTGTGGGAGCACTGGGAGTGGGGGCTCTGCTCTGCTGCTGCTTGCCCAGGCAGGGTGGGGCGGACAGAATGCAGGATGTGAGCACAGCTCGCTCTGGGTGGAAGGGAGCAAGTGGCATCAGGGCACAGCTCCCAACTCCATCACTGCCACACTTGCATCCTGCACCTCCTGTGCTGGCTGGCAAGCTGCAGCAGGTCAGAGCCCCCTGCACTCCCAGTGCTGATGCAGGTGCAGCAATGCTGGGCGTGGGGGGCTATGCCCTGCTGCTGCCTGAAGTGAGCCATGCCTGCATTGTGCACCCCCAACCATACCAGCTGGGCTAGCAGCAGCAGGGAAGAGTCCCCATGGCTTCCCCCACCTGGGAAGCTTGGGAGAAGCCCTCATGGCTGCCCTGCCAAGCCCCATCCCCCAGCCGGCCCAGCCCCTCAGCCCAGCCCCTCCCCCCCAGCCTCACAACTGCACGGCAGCTGCCCCATTGCATGGGTGTAGCGCAGCTTGGCAGGGTGCTGCACACCATCTGGGAGCTGGGGCAGCTCCTCATGTCAGCCAGAGCCCAGCAGCACTCCGCCCTCATGGTTCCAGCTCCCACACAGTGCACTGCACCCATGAGTTGTGACAGCTGCCGCTTGGGTGCCAAGTGGGTGGGGGGGGGGCAATCCTCGCTGTCCCCCACTGCCCCGTGCTGTGGTGGGGGGGCTCTGCCACAAGCACCCAGAGGGCCCAATCTCTGCTCCTGCTGCTGGTGAATATGGGGCTTTTTTAAAGCTCCACAGTCACCAGCTGCAGAAGCAGCGATTAGGGTGCCAGGGCACTTGTGGCAGAGCCCCACCCCCATGCAGCAGGGGGCAGTGGGGATTGGTTCCCCCACCTCCCACCCGCGCGGCAGCTGTCGTATCGCATGGGTGCAGTGCAGTTCGGCAGGGTACAATGTGCTGTCTGAGAACTGGGGCAGCTCCAGCCATCAGCTGGAGCAGCGCTCAGCCCCAGTGCCGCAGGTCCCAGACAATGCAGGGCACCCTGCCAAACCACACTGCACCCACTCCATGGGGCACCTGCCATGTGGGTGCCAAGTGCAGGGGGGGACAATCCTCACTGCCCCACACTGCACAAAGGGGTTCTGCCACAAGTGCCCAGAGGCCTCAGACACCGCTACTGCAGCTGGTGAGTGCAGGAATTTTTTTTTGCCTTTTTTGTTTTTTTCCTTAAAAAGCAAAATAAAAGCCCTGTACTCACTAGGGCAGGACTAGGCTGGGGCTGGGGCAGGGCAGCCATGAGGGCTTCTCCTGTGGCTCCCCCAACCCAAGGAGAGGCAGGAACAGCTGAAGGAGCCACAGGAAACTCTGCAGCTGCCTGGCTGTGCCTGCCTCTCCCCATCTCGTCCAATTTACTGAATCTCTCCAAATCAGCACTGAATCTTCCAAAGCTGATTCAGCCAAGTTGATTCAGGACAGTGATCCAAATCAAATGGCTGTCATCTGAATCAAATACTTAGCAATTCGCATAGGCCTAATCTGCAGTCTTCTGTCTTCCAGAAATCACCAGCTGCCTTGCTTCTTCTACCCTGGGGCTCCTTCCTTCTCTGCAAAGTACAAATGAGCAACCTCCTCAGCACTGGAACTGCTATCATCTCTGAGATGGATGCGATCTTTGAAGGCAGATGTTGGCATTTCTTGGTGCTGCTGTGGCCTTTCTCAGGTTTGTCCTTATGAGCTTGGAAAAGGGGCTCTGAACTCACATGGGACCAATGTGAAACATGCAAAAGAGTCCCAGTACTCTGAGGGGTATGCGTGCTTTTTTTTTTTTTTTTTTTTTTTTTTTTCCCACAAGACCCCTCTATGCCAGTGGTGTTTCTCACTGCCTGCTGTGCTGGGTCCCATGTAAGCACTCAGTGCTCTTCACAGGAGAATGCTAGGCAAACCTCTGATAGGGGACTTGTCAGAGGCATCACAAAAGCACTTAGTTAAACTCCCCAAGGAACTGGTAGATGCAGACTTTCTCTGAGCCCCAGGGAAAGTGGAAGTTCTTGGTGAATTCTCTGCCTTTGCAGGTAGTAGAGGCCCCTTTGTGTCCACAAGCACAGCAGGTCTGCAAACAGTACAATGATGGTGACCAAAAGCCATGGTGGGAGCTCTGCAGGCCTGACTTGGAGCTCCCTGAAAGCCATGGGAATGTTCCCTACATCATCCATGGCCATTGAGACAACGCTGTCTTACTGGCAAAGCCTTCTGCTAGGTAAGAGGATCCTTTGTAGCACAGAGCATGTCAGAACTGGAACATCACACAGAGCACCAGGTGAAAACTTCTTTCTACAAGGAGCTACTGGTACCAACATTTCATTTTGCCTCAAACTGAGAAACAGAATCCAAATCTGAGAATTAAATTGCTTGTGAAATGAAACAGTCTGTAAATATTTCATTTAGACTTTCACATCATATGAGGCTATGTCATTTTGTGACCTATCATATGTCAAAACAACAGAGTTAAACATAAATGATTAATTCATTTCCCATTGAAACTTTAGTACACTTCCACAAAATGTGTGATTGAGTCACATAATTGATCTATTCCCACAATATTAGTGTTATCACTTTGGCATTTTCCAATGGAAAAATATTTATAGGATATTTTTTCTTTCAGCTCTACTGTCACTTCTTCTCTTGTGGTGGTTGGCTGTTTTGCTACAACCCCCTCCAGACTCCTTCCTGCAGCCATCCTGCCTACCGTTCCCACTCCTCCTCTTCCCTCCCACTCGTCTATAAACTCAGTAGGGGGGACCAGCAGGGTTTGGGAGAGACCTTGTTTCCCCTAGCGCCCCCTGGCATGACAAGGAATAACAGCCACAAGTTGTTGGAGAGTAGGTTTAGATTAGACATCCATAAGAATTACTTCACAGTTAGGGCGGCTAGGATCTGGAACCAACTCCCCAGGGAAGTGGTGCTGGCTCCTACCCTGGGGGTCTTTAAGAGGAGGCTTGATGCCTACCTAGCTGGGATCATTTGAGCCCCATTTTTTTGCCTGCCCTGTCAGGGAGTCGGACTTGAAGATCTATAAGGTCCCTTCCGACACTACTTCTATGATTCTTCCCATGTCCCACTCTCTAGCTTATCTCCCTGCATAACCCTCCAACTCTTGTGCTACCCTTGCATGGCTCATGCATCTGGTGCATGACATCTCTCCCTGCCTTTCCTTGTCTTTTACAGGGATCCTTTACTACATTGTTTCAGTACAGAGCTCTGTGGTTACCCCCAGTTCCTTGTTGCTACAAGGTTGTGATATATACCAATAACAACAATACAACACCTCAAAGCCCCACCTTCTGAGCAGCTCGCTCTAACTTGTATCTAATGTCTGGATACAGGAACCCATAAAATCCCTTATCATCCATTCCTCTCTGGACTAGCCCACTGGCATGATACTATAATATACAAATTTCAGTGTGTTCACAAGGTTGCCACAAGGAGGAAGAAATTAATATCCCAAAATAACTGAGCTCTTGGGGCTCAAATTAACTCAATCTGTTAGGCACCTAATTCCCAATGAAGTTAGACTCCTTGAAAATCCCATTACTGTACTTGACAAGCAGCACAAAGGGTTGTGGTTTGGAGAGTCAGGAAAAGATAAGTTATGATAATGATAATGAAATTATAATGATACTTGTCAAGGCAATAATGCCAGAGAAGAAACCTTGGAGAATTTCTGATTATGAAAGTGGGATGGTCTGGAGACAATGCATTCCATGGGATTCACTAATGAACTGAGAAACACTTCAGCATTAATTATGAATCATTCTGCCCAGCTGGCCCTATTTGATGTTCCAAAAAGAACAAATTTGGTTCTGATCTTCATAGAAAAGGGGAAGAGGAGTGAAAATGACTGTTAACACAGTGTTAAATCTCATTCTTTCTATGCAAGAAGACAAATATGAAACGGAAACTTCTTCAGGATAATTGTGCAAACACAAGCAATTAGCAGAGACTATTTCTAAAGAATGAATCACTCTGGTTACCTGATTTTGGTATAGAAAGGGAAGGGGTGGAATGTGGTGGCTGACTGATTGTAGTAAGACCTTTGGTTTAGTACCTAACCACTAAAAAATATGCATTCAGTTTGGCTTGGATGCAAAAATTGGCTGAATTACTCCAGGCAAAAGATAAGGGGAATGGGCAACAGAATGAATGAGCAAAAATTCTAGGAGATCAGAAGAGACAGGACCAGATTAGGTTCCTCTAAATTACAGCTATTAACCATATAGTATGACAGGTTTGTTACTATTGCATATTTCCAAAAATACATAAATGCAACTAGACACTCACGAGAAGGGCTCATGCACAGGGCCACTGATGATGACAACTGATAATGCCAGAGGAGGCATAGGACTGCATTGAACAGCAGATCTGATGTGCATGAGTCTACAACACAAAAAAACACAATGATTTTGGTCTGTATATGCAAGGCAGACTTCACAGGGCTAGAAGATGCAAAGGGACAATGTGAAAATAAGATATCCACTCCTCTGCAGAAGTCATACTGAAGCTAAAGATGTGTGGAGCATTCTGGTCTGGAAAGCTAGCCACAATGGCTGGAAATATTAGACAAACTCGGATATACCAGAGAAAAGCAACTAAAGTCACTCAAGGAGGCGGCTAGATTCATTTGGACAGGATAGAAAGGGTGGGGTCTACCTAGCTAAGCTGAGTTATGCTCAGACAGGGATGCTGATGTCTGTGAGCATCTAAAGTTTGTTGATAGGTTCTTAGAACATCAAACTTGACAAAGGGTGATGTCCTGGTGCTCAGGGAGCTTTGCTTTTGATGTCAATTGAGGCCATATTTCATCTGACAGCGCACCCAGAGCAGGGTGATAGGAAGTCCCTCAGTGGGGCATTTTAGAGCAGACAGATCAACCTTGTCCCTTGCAAGAGCTGCTGAAACTAGGGCAGAGAGGAGTTTACTCACCAGGCAGTTCTCATGAACACACAGTCTGCCCTTCTGGCACTTCTGCCCATAGATGTCAGCATCTGAGTCAGCCCAGTGGCACACCCCGCACTCTCTAGGGGAGGGAAAGGGTAAACTGCTGCCTTTCTCAGCCATCTCCAGGTACAGCTCCCAGGTCAAGGGTGGGAGTATGGGGCCAGGCTGAGTTCCCAAGAGCAGTGTCTTCCACCTGCAGCTGCCTGTGATGCATAGCCTCAGGGAAAGGGGAAGATGGGATCTTACAGCACCCTGAAAAGAGCAGCACACAAGTGGGTGAATGTGTAACATGTGAGCTTCCAAGGATATGACCACTACTTATCTATCTGACACCCCTCCTCTTAGCTAGTCCAGGGCTCCATGTTTAATACTGGCACATGACAAATTTGCACTTTCCACCCCAGCCCAGAACTGAAGACTGGTCTGGCTTGTCATTGGAGATCTTGAACCACCATTTCCAAGCTCAGTAATTATGTCTTTCCCCTCCCAGCCTGCTCCTTGTGCTATAAAAGCAGATAAAATGGCTACTCAGTGACTTGGTCACTTAGTTTCTGTTCTAGATGCAGTTCGCCCTTACCCTTTTGCTTTGGCTTTAGGACTTCGTTTCATTTCAGGAGAACTGTGGAATAATGAATGGTCAGTGTAGCTTCTTCTCTGAGTGTGCTTGAGCCTGTCCCAGCTGGGGTCCTGTGCTGCACTGTGATGAGAAGAAGTGTGGTATTGGGAGGGCTTGGGTAACTTAGATCTACCCTTGGCTCTGCCACTGACACCATGGGTGACCTTGAGCAGGAAACTTACTCCCTCCCAGCCTCAGATCCCCATGCATAAGCAGAGGCTTGACTTCCTTTGCACTCTTTCTCATTAGAGGGTTTGTGGTTGGGGCAGGGATGCTGCTGCACTATGTGTTCATTTGAGGCTCAGCATGGTTCCTCCTATAAGTCATCTGGGGCCTCAAGATGCCTCTGTTAGAGGTGTGTGGAATTGTTTATACTGTAATGAACACTGTGAATGCACTGTGAACACTGAAAACACTGCCTCCCCTTTAGAGGCTCTTGACTCCCCATTTGGGCCTCATTTTACAATTACCCTGGGAACATATTACAGATGGAAGATGTTCCATTAATGGTGTCTGGCCTCCTCCCTTTGTATTGGCTCTGAATATCACTGGAGTCTCCATGTCCCATACAAAGATGAAGGGGAAGGGGTGGACCTTATCTATCAACATTTCTGCAGTTTCTTGGAGAAAATTCTTCACCTGGGACCAGAGGATCCAGGTTAATTATTGCTGCTCCCTCCTATTCCCTCTTTTGTCAAAATCCAGTCTTTCCTGTGGAACCCTCCTGTGGTAGCAGTTACTGGCTAGGAGTTACTAGTAACTATCAGCATGGATAATAGATCTATTAACAGCTGTTGAACATAAAGGTTGGAGATGTTTCCTTAGGTAATTCAAAACCAATGAGGGTAGATGCAATGAAAAGGAATAAACAGAGAACAGGTCACTTTAGGTATATCCGGTTCAATGCTTTCCCTCTGGAGCATCCATTTCTGCCACTGTTGGAGACAGCCTATCTGTTATGCAGTAGGGTAACAGTGAGCCTAAGCCCACTGAGGCAACCAAATGCATAACAATTGATTCAATGGGGCAACTAATGAAAAAAACAGGGAAAGGAGTGGGGGTCAAAGTTTCATCATAAGTGTGCCAAGAGGGGACACCAAGCAGAGCACACTGGCCTGTGCTCACTGACCCATGACAAAATCCAAGGAGCCAGTGGATGCATCCCAGTGAAACTCTGCCCAGAGATATGAATGAATGAGGAATAGGAAGATGGCCCCACAGTCACTGGGGTCTTAATGGATAGAGCTTCCTTCCTGGTAAAGTATGTGGCCAACTTTGCAAGGTCCAGGAGGTTAACCAGAAGGTCCCAGGACTTGGTGGAGCCATGAATGGTGAGTGCATAAACAAAAAAGTGTGGGGCATAGTGCAACCAGAACCTCAGAAACAGGTCCTTGAGGAGGAAGTCAAGGGACTGCAACCTGGTTCCCAATGGCTTATGGGATCAGAGTAGAATACAGGCTTGTACACTAGAGACCCTCACCTTCAAATAGGGACCGTGGGGAGGATGTGAGGACAGAATGATATACTGTTCTGAGCATGAAAGTGTCAAGCTTGTGGTGATGCACTGTGCAGAAATAGACTCATTTTGTATCCCCCACTCTGTTGTCATGGTGCAGTAGAGAATGACTGTTGGAGACAATACTGAGCTAGATGGATTATTGGTCTGGCACAATATGGAACTTCTTATGTTCTTATGTCCTGCTGCCCCGGTCTGAAAAAGGAAGTGTGATCTGAAAGTTACTGTTCACAGTTTTCCGACTTCCCCTTGCTGCTCCTGCCGATTGCTCAGTTCAGCATAAATTGGGTGACTACGTCATCACTTCCCTGCGATGATGCAATTCTCCATTTTTCTTTGAAACACAAAGCCTACCCAACAACTACTATATAAAGCAGTGGAAAGGATGAGATTCAGCACCAGTCTGCCTGGAAGGCTCCCTGCTCTTGCCTTGCTCCTGCAGCTCCCCCCTACCCAGCAGAAACATGAAGGTTGCTGTGGCTGCCCTCACTGTGCTCCTCCTTGCTTCCTGCTGCTCCTACATTCAGGCTCAGTGTAAGTCCTTTTTTTCTTCTCTACTTCACACACATCTGACCTCTCTTTCTCTGGTGTGATAGTTCAGGGTTCCTCTTAGTGATATTAAGGTGCATGAAAAGAAAATCTCTCTTCTGTCATTTCCAGTTACAGCTTCCCAGTGTGGTTGCTGAGGGTGAAAGGTGAGGCTGAAATATGGCCCCCAAGCATCCACATTCACTCTTTGTAACTTAACTCTCAAAAACCATAGAAAGACACAAAAAGGTTCCATTTGAGGCTGGGAGGGGTGTTCTGATCCCATTAGCCACCGTTAATTCTGGGTTTCCTTCCCTCCCAGATGGACCTAAAACTCCAACCCTCTGCTGCTTCTCTTATGCATCCAAGAAGATCCCACAGGTCCATTTACTTTCCTACAAGATCCCCAGCAGCATGTGCTCCCAGCCAGCAGTGATGTGAGTATGCATTTTCAGAGGAAAACTGTACAACCATGAAGAGAAATATCCACAGGAAATCCAGAGAAATATTCATAGAGATAGATATCATAGGATATCCAGAGAAATATCCATAGGATATGCATATGAATAACATGTAATACAGATGAAATATGTATCTTTAGCCCCTTAAACAGAACAGCTTTTTAAAAAAGACTTATTCAATATTTTATCAAGTTTCCCTGTGGCCCTTGCTATTTCAGCAATACAAAGCTTGGACAGCTGCAGATGACTTAGCCTGGGCTGACGCTTTGAATTCCCATGTAGAAGAGCCTTACTTGAGGGCTCACTCTTCAGTTCTTGCATCCACATTGCTTTCAGCCTTCCTGGCAGTTAGAGCACTCATGAAGGAGTAGTGCTGGCTTGGGAAGAAATATCTCGCAGTTCCCTTGAAGTCGGGCCCCAGAGGACAGAAAAGCCAAGGGAAAAAAGCAATGAGATCTTAAGAAGTCTGCTAGGGACACCTGGGCCTGGGTCTACAACTGGTGCTACCTGATATTGCTACACCTTCTGGGGATCCAACCTGAGAAATCCATATTGCATTGTACTGAGAATAAGATAAGAATAACCAGCCCTCATCCCTATTGGGAAGACCTAGGATAAGGAAAAGGAGAGGCTGCAGCCATGAGATAACATCCCAGTGGGATAGCTGAGGTAGGAATGATGAGGGCTGCTTCCACACATTTCACCAGGGTCAGACCTAGTGTTTTTCAGCCCAGCAAAGATCACCTTCTCTACAGTAGAAAGAAGCTAGGTTCCTATTGGATTTCTATATAATCAAAAAACACTCACAGAGCTGTCAGAAGAGTTGGCAACACTGATTCTGTCTGGTCATGCACAAACAACTGCTGTAGCTTGTGGGGGTAGGGTACTTTTTCTCTGCCCACTGTGTAGAATTGGTACAGGCAACCTCTGCTTAATGCTCTTAATTGGTTCCAGAAAAAACAAGCATTAAGTGGAACTGCACTAAGAGAAACCCATTTCCTCATAGGAATTAATGTAAATAGAGATAATTGGTTACCACCACTTCTTGCCACAGCTTCTCACTGCTGCCTCTCCACACACACACCCCCCACCCCACTGGCAGCCCATGCCCCATGCTCCTTCCCACACCCCGTGCTCCTGCCACCCTGCCCTTGGCCCCTGCCTAGGGCACTGGTGGGGGCTCGGCAATCATACCTGCATTGCCACTCACTGCTTCTCACCATCACCACTTCTCCCCACACCCCTGCCCACCGGTCACTCTGGCACCATGTGCCAACCTGGGCCCTGAACTCCTGCCACTCCACCCTGGGCTCCTGCCAGCCCTGGCCCTGGGGCACCAGTGTGGGCCCCATACACATGCCCCCCCCCCCACTCCCTCACTGCCACTCACTGCTTCTCACCACCACTTCACTGAGCACTATAACAAAATTGGCTCAGGGCTGAGTGGATTCAGATATGAACCTTAAATAAGTGCTATAGCAAAATAGCGCTAAGTGAAACTATGTTAAATGGGGGTTGCCTGTACTAAGTTGTTCTCTCTGCAGCTTCACCACTAAGAGAGGCCGGGAAATCTGTGCAGATCCCAAAGCACAATGGGTCCAGGACTACATGAAAGACCTCAAGAAAAACTGACCAGACCCTCAACAGTTACCAACAGCCATCTTTCATGATTTGAGATTCTGACAGCAACAATCCTTCAAAGAAACCACTGAATCATATTTAATTGTTCCTAGGTATTTTAACATTATATTTAAAGATGGTTATATTTAAAGATGGTTAAGCAGAACAGTTTATCTTATTTAAATTATTCATGTTTGAGATAAATTAAGATAATTTATTTTTAAACAAAAATGTACAAATGCATCTGAGCACAAAGCTTGATGCTTCATGGTCATGTACAATACTGTGTTGCTAATAAAGATGTTGGCTCATAAACAGCTTTGACTCTTTCTGCAGCTTGTGCTATTCTGAGTCCTAGTTTGCAGAGGCATGTGTGGTTTCCTCAAGAATATATCACTGGATATTGTAACCCCAATTTAAAACAGTCCCTTGCAGTAGGCAATGAAATGGCTCAACTTGAAAGAAAAAAAGTATTTGGCAAAAACAAGGGTAGAATTTATTTATGGGGGAAGGCATTTGTGGCCACCATGCTTGGCCTCAGCTGATGTGGCTCTCCTCACAAATGTGGGATGGGGAATGTTGTGGTTACTGGCCTTTTCTGTATCAGGCCTCCTTTCACTTATCTTGAACCAACCTACAACCTTCCACTTAGTATACTGGGATGTATAATCCCTTCACACCATGCCCTGAGAGCCAGAATTCCAAGTGGTTATTCCTGACTCTGCAAAGGGTGTACATCCAGTGGCAGAGAGTGGTTTTAGGTGGAGCTGAGCAGGAAGTTCTTTCCTATTCTGTCCTAGAATAAACCCATCCCAAACTAGCTGATAGCCCAATTGCTTGGATGTTCACTGTGAATATGATAAGTCAAAGTTCACATGCCTTGATACTAAGTAGATCCCCTTGAGAAAGGGAAGGTGAGAAATCCCTACTGTGGAAGAAATCAAACTTTGCCTTGTGGTTGAATCAGAACTGACAGAGCCAGCTTTTCTTTATTTAGGGCTATACTGTGATTACAGGGAGAATTTCCCACAGCAAGGGGAATCACTCACATGTCTGCTTCAAAGGAATCCTCTCCCTCCCTAAGTTTCTAAGCATTTTTATACTTAAGACAAAGAGAAAAAAAATACGACCTTGAAGAAACTAAAACAAACTTACTTAATAGGACATCTGTGCACCGAGTAATAATGCAGGATTTTTTAATCTCAAAACATAACTGAAATAAGCAGTATCAGCACTTCTGGTCTCTGTCTGTTTTTCTAGTCCAAAAGCCTGACTAAATTCACTTTAACACTACTAATTAAGGAATGTGGGACTTGCATACAAATACATTGCTCTGCAGCAAACCGAATGGGGACACAACCCTGTTTTCTACTTACCTAGAGAGCCCCTAAACCACTGGATTCTCTATCGAGCAGGACTTGTTCTGCTTTTGAATATAACTACCATTCAGAACTCTCAAGCAAGCTAAGCAAGTACAGGTTGATGAATAAACTGTAAGATGGATAGAAAACTGGCTGGAGCTTGGGGCTCAAATGGTCCATCTACATGAGATGCTAACTGCACAGTAGCCTAATTATACTGTTCGGTATCATGCAGGGCAAAACCCATGCTAATATGCTACTGCACAGGAGAATTAGGCAACTGCACAGTTAGCATCACTAAAAAGCTGTGTGCTGGTGCTACTCCACAGTAACCCCAGTTACTGTGCATTAATTTAGTACTTACTTAGACTAAGACTTGCAGTGGTGATGTAGTTGGGATGGTACTGCTTTGAGTGGGAGGTTGGACTAGATGACCTCCTAAGGTCCCTTGCAATCCTAATTTTCAACCATTCGTGGTTCCATGATTCTTCTCAAACCTTGCCTCTGTATTCCTGCATACAGTTTTGACTTAATCATCAGTTTTTAAAGCACACCTATTTTGCTCAGCTGCAGACCAGGAAATGTGACATCTGATTCATTCTCAGTCATCTAAGCGGCCATTTTTTGGTCATCTACAGAGCATTTTAGGAACTTACATACCTTGGGTTGGGGTGTCAAAATACAGCCTATGAGTTGGATCCAGCCTGCAGACTTGCTTCATCCAGCCTACCTGGATACTGGCCAGCCAGAGAATTTGAGGGTGGAGCTATCAAGGTATGGGGCTTTTCATGGAATCTGTGGTTCTGGGCTCCCATTGCACACAGGCACTGCAGCAGGCAGGTGAGCAAGTGCTGTGCTGATTGGAGCCACCGCTGCTTGGCATGCCACCATTCACCCTGTGGCTGCCTGACCAGCTGCCACTGGTGTTTGCGCCACCTACATTGCAGCAAGTGACCACTAGGCCTGCAGCCACTTCTCCCACTACCTCTGTCACACCCTATTCCTAAGGCCACATCATGGTTTCCAGCCAACTCCATTTTCAGGCATCTATGATCTCTGTGTGTCCACCAGGGACATGTGTATTGGATCCAGCCCTTACTGTGTGCACCTAATCTGCTTGACCTTGTAGTTTTCCATATGTGCAGGGCTACACACCCAGGGACAGACTTCCTCTGGGCATGTAAGTACAAAAAATTACCTGTAGATCATGAAAAATGGCCACTTAGATGACCAGGAAAGAATAAAATGTCACCCATAGAGTTTTATATTAAGTAGACTGTGGGGGCGGTGATTGGATAAGGTAGACAAACAGATTCTAATGGCTGTTGTGGGGGCTGTTTGGTCCCAATGGACAGGAAACTCCATCACAGAAAACTCACAATCTAGGCTTTCTTACTAACAGGGTGAGTGCCTGAGAGAAGCCCTAAAGAGGGGGTGGACCCAGTGCAGGCCTACCAGGGTATAAAATGAGACTCCCCAGGCAATCAGGGAGCCAGAGAACAGAGACAGCACAACAAGGGTAAGCAGTTTGCAGACAGTTTGCTGGGAGCAAGAGGAGGAAGGGGAAGAGAAGCCAGGCACCAGATCCTGCCTGGGGAAGGTTAATGATCCAGAGCTGCCTGTCACTTTGGCTTGCTGAGTGTTTGTCTGGTGGGCTATGTGTGCTTGGGGCATGTGCTCTGAGAAGCTGGGGGTGTTGCTAACTGAGTGATTGCTGATTTCTGAGTGATTGCTGCCTGTTCCTGACAGAAGCCCTAATGAGGGGATCGAGCCAGTCCAGGTCCAGCAGGGTATAAAAGGAGACTCCCCGGGTGACCAGGGAGCCAATGAACAGGGTAAGCAGTTTGCAAGCAGCTCACAAGTCAGTTTTCTGCCCCTCCCCCACTTTGAGGGCAGAGCCTCACAGCTTGGTGTGAGGAAGCATGGAAAAAGGAACCCTTTGGGGCCAAGGAGCAGTACACTGGCCATCTTCCAGGCAAGTTCACTAGGAAAGGTGTGCTTAAAAGAACAGCAGTAAGGGAAAAGAGGCTGGTTAAGAGACCCAGGGAAATGGCTGGAGGGTTTTGCAATGCCAGAGCCACTGGCAATGCCTCTGCTTGCACTTGTGAGGTTTCCATCCCAGCAGAACTGCTCACCATCAAGGATTCCACCCAGGTCCAGGTTCAGTGCTGTAGGAACTGCAGCTTGCAGGTTCCTTCCACTGGTGGCTAGGTTGGGGGGTGCCTGTAGTGTGAACAATGCCTCCTGGTGGTGTCTCTCAGGCAACAGGAAAGAGAGCTACAGGAGAAAGTGGCAAGGCTCCAAAGCATCCTCCACCAAATGGAGTTCATTGATTCAATGCTGGAGGAGACCGCCAGGACTGTGAAGGAAGAACTGCAAGAGGCAGTGCTAGAGAAGAGAGGTCATGGACTCCCAGGAAGGTTCAAGCTGGAAACTTGTGACCTGTGGTAGCAAGCAGAAATCTTCATCTTCACCGACAGCAGTTTGTCTGGAGAACAGATATACAGCCCTAGCAATAGAAGGTGAGGAACATATTCCATTGGTAGAGGAGGACATGTCAGGCTTCCCCAAGTAAGAAGGATCATGACAACCACCACCAAAAAGAAGTGATGGGTGGTGGTGATTGGAGGGATCTATCTGATGACCTGACCTATTGTCTCGGGAAGTCTGCTGCTTGCCTAAAGCTCTGATCCAACTTGTCATGGAGGGATTACCAAGACTGATCCATTCCTCTGACTACTACCCCATGCTGCTCATCCATGTGGGCACCAATGATACTGCCAGGGGAGAACCTGAGCAGATCAAAAGTGACTACAGAGCTCTGGGTGCAAGGGTGAAGGGGATAGGGTCTCAAGTTGTGTTCTCTTTGATCCTTCCAGTCAAGGTAAAGGGCCCAGGCAGGAGCAGGTGCATCCTGCCAATCAATGCTTAGCTGCACAAGTGGTGTTGCTAGCAAGCATTTGGCTTCTTTGACCATGGGATGATGTTTCAAGAAGAAGGATTGCTGGGAAGAGATAGGATTCACCTGATGAAGACAGAGAAGAGCATCTTGGCAGACGGGCTTGCTAACCTAGTGAGGAGGGCTTTAAACTAAGTTCACCAGGAGATGGAGATGAAAGCCCTGAGGTAAGTGGGGAAGTGTGTGACCTGGAGGAAGAGAAAGTAGGAGGGGGCAACTGGAGAGGTGTTCTCATTCTTCTGACAAATAAGGGCAATCAAATAGTTACCTTAAATGCCTATGCACAAATGCACGGAGCCTGGGAAACAAACAGGAAGAACTGGAAGTCCTTGCACAGTCACAGAACTATGATATGATTGGAATAATAGAGACTTGATGGGAGCTCACATGACTGAACCAATGTCATAGATGGGTATAAACAGGCAGGGGAGAAGAAGAGGGCGAGTTTCACTTTATGTAAAAGAGCCACATGATTTCTCACAGCTCCAGAATGAAATTGGAGATAGGTTTGCTGAAAGTCTCTGGGTTAGGTTCAGAGGAGAGAGCAACAAGGGTGATGTCATGGTGGGTGTCTGCTATAGACCACCAGACCAGGGGGAAGAGGTGAATGAGGCTTTCTTCAAACAGTTAGTGCAAGTTTCCCAGTCACAGGCCCTGGTTCTCATGGGGGACTTCAATCACTCTGACATCTGCTCAGAGGGCAATACAGCAGTGTGAAGGCCATCCAAGATGTTTTTGGAGGGTGTTGGGGATAATTTCCCAGTGAAAATGCTACAGCAGCCAACTAGGGGCCATGCCCTTCTTCACCTGCTGATCACAAACCGGGAAGAATTGGTGGAGAATGTAGTAGCAGATGGCAACTTGGGCAGCAGTGACCACAAGATGATTGAGTTCAGGATCCTGAGGAAAGAACGGATGGAGAGCAACAGAGTAAGGACCCTGGACTTCAGAAAAGCAGACTTCGACTCTCAGGGAACTCATGGGCAGGATCCCCTGGGAAGCCAGTCTGAGGGGGATAGGGGCCCAGGAGAGCTGACTGTACTTTAAAGAAACCTTACTGAGAGTGCAGGAACAAATCATCCCAGTGTGCAGGAAGACTAGCAAGTATGGCAGAAGACCAGCTTGGCTTAGCAGAGAACTCATCAATAAGCTAAATCACAAAAAAGGAAGTTTATAAACATGGAAACTTGGACAAATGACTAGGGAGGATGAAACTTCCCGTGCCTTTCTCCTGAGCGTCATGCATTTGTATTCTTTAAGAATCTTGCCATGGCTTCTTAGGCCGCATGGCCAGGCTAGTGGGAGTGGCCTTGGGTCAGATCCCCAGGGGTCTTGCTTGCCATGTCATTGATGATAAGGGGTTTTAAGTCAGGAGGACGATGTCTGATGGTACTTGTTGGGGCTGATGTTTGGGCCCTCCCCAGCGCTTGGTCCCTTGGGGCTGAGGTTGTTGACCACTGGTGTAACTAGTGCCGAGCACTCTCTGATGCCCCTCTTTGCTCCCTAGGCTGTGCAGAGCCAGGTTCTACCCAGGCTGCCACCTCCCTTGATGCATCGCTGATATACCAAGTTTGGTACCTGCTGCTGGTTATACAGTTCAGGGTCCCATCCTCGCTGTGTCTGTCACCGTCCCAGTCACTGGAGCTACTGGCTCAGGCCCACGATGGGTCTTCCTGCAGCTCCTTGGGCCCACACTGGCTTAGTATTCTCTCCACAAACCCTTCCTGAGGGAGCCACCAAGCCTCCTCCTGCTCTGTGCCGTCCAGCTGCTCTGGCCCTTCTGGGTCAACCAGGGACACTCCTTCCAGTCCCCCCAGCTCCCTTCTGGGTGAGTCTTTTCTGCTGGCTCTGGCTGCCCACCCAGCCAATCGCCCTCAGCACACATTTATAAAGCATGCCCAGGTGGATGCAGGAGCTTTTCCCAACTCCTCCTGGCTCCGCTGTGGGTTTTTTCTTTGATCTTCGACTGTGGTGGCTTGAGCCGCCGCAGTTTCACTCTCGCTGTGAACAGCTGCCAGCACAGTGTCCCGCCACCTCTCCCTTCTCTCAGTAAGTTTTCCTTACAGAAGAGTATACAAGTATTACTCAGGCATGCAGCAATGAAGATAGGAAAGCCAAAGCACAATTGGAGCTGCAGATAGCAAGGGATGTGAAGGGTAACAGGAAGGGTTTCTACAAGTATGTCAGTAACAAGTTTCTACAAGTATGTCAGGAAGCTACGCAACCCTGCAAGCTGATGTTGGTGACCAGGGTGGACAACTGGAGACCCTCTGGGTTAAAATCCATGGGGAACACGGCACAGTAGACACAATGGTGGGAGTCTACTACAGACCTCCCACCCAAAGTCAAGAGCTTGACCAGGAGTTCACCCTGGAACTGGCTGAGGCTGCATGCTCCAGGACCATGGTTGTGACGGATGACTTCAACTACCCAGACTTCTAATGGGAGGATCACTCAGCAAAATCTCAGCGGTCGCAAAGCTTCCCATTGTGTGTGGATGACCTCTACCTGACTCAAGAAGTCTACGGGAAGAGACCAACTAAGGCAGAAAAGGATCTGGGGGTCATCATTGATGTCAAGATAAATATGGGCCAGCAGTGTGGGGATGCAGTCAGAAAGGCCAACCGCACCTTGTCATGCATCCACAGATCATCCCAAGCAGGTCCAAGGAAGTGATACTCCCCCTCTATGCGGCACTGGTCAGGCCGCAGCTGGAGTACTGCGTCCAGTTCTGGGCTCCGCATTTCAAGAGGGATGTGGACAACATGGAGAGGGTCCAGAGAAGGGCCCCTCACATGATCAGGGGGCAGCAGGGCAGACCCTACAAGGACAGACTATGGGACCTGAACCTGTTCAGCCTCCACAAGAGAAGGCTGAGGGGAGAACTAGTGGCCTGTTACAAACTAGTCAGAGGGGACCAGCAGGCACTGGGAAAGTCCCTTTGTGGCGGGCCAGTAGGGGGCACTCCTGAGTTAAGCCATCCACCTCACTGCACCCGACCACCTTCCAGGCTCCAAGTGCCTCCCTAGGGGTGCCTCACATCTGGCTGATCCCCTTCCTGGAGCACACTTGCTAGCCTGGGGGTAACATAAGCTGCCACCACCCTAAGAAGGGACTCTCTTGGGCCTGTGTCCTCGGGGAAACACAGGCCTAATAGTCCTAGGGGTACTCGACCCAGTACAGGCACTTACCCAAGTAGGGGGCCAAAAAGGAAAGTCTCCCTTAGTCTGCAGACATAAGGGGCCTCTTAGGCATAATTTAGACCCACCCCTCAATAAGTCTCCTACACTGGTCACAAAGGAGAACTTTATTGATTATGGGATAGGGTGAAAATAGGGCACAGGATAGAGCAATCTCATAGTAATCCTATAGATCAAAACAACTCCTTGCTCCCTGGGAGGAGGCCGCTGCCTGGTGCCGGGCCGGGTCAAGCCCCCGCCCAGGCCCCTACTTGGCCCAGCCACCCAGGGAGTGACAAGAGAAGGAGTGGGGTACTCACCAGTCCCCCTCCTGTAGGGAATGCCCCCCCAAATCCTGGGCAGGGCCCCCCTGGCCTGAGAAACCAGCGTTCCCCGACGGCAGGCCCACTGCGCATGCACGCAGTTTAAAAGGGCCCGCCAAACAGGGAAAAATAAAAAAAAGGCTCAGTTAGGCTCCGGAGTGGTGAGAGACGCGCGGGTAAAGCCCACTGCACCTCCGCTCTCCCAAAGCCCCCCAGACACCCCCTCAGCAGCCGCAGAGCCCCCTGCCAACCCCCAGCACAGCCGGTGGTAAGCGGGCTCGTGGTGGGAAGGGGTTAACTCCTCGCTCCCTGGGAGGAGGCCGTTGCCTGGTGCTGGGCTGGGTCAAGCCCCCGCCCAGGACCCTACTTGGCCCAGCCCCCCAGGGAGCCACGCGAACAGGCTGCGTAAACAGGCACTTGAGTTAGCACGGAGTTCACGCAGGACAGGGCGCGGGAGAGCACGAGACCCTTCCTGCGACCCCCCCAGAGTAGTCAGCCCCAGCCGTAGCCAGCCTACCAGAGGCATGACACAGATGGGCACGCGCCACACCCCGAGGGTCCCCTCTGGCTCTGTGGCCCCCCCATTGGTCACCTCAGAGACGGCCACCCAGACGGAGCCCATGGTTCTGGGCTCCACGTAGACGGAGCCCCTGGCTCTTGGCTGCAGGGGCTGCCTGTCCCTTTTTCAGGCTCTGGGGCCCGGAAGCGTGGCCACCTCCCCTTGCGGGGTCTGCTCCCTACTGGGGTCTCTGGCACACCAGCTGGAGGAGCTCCAGGCCGCAGTCCAGAGACTGCGTGCCATCAGGGACCGCGAGCAGGAGATAGACTCCTACTACCAGGCCCTTCTCCCCCCAGAACCGCAGGGTAGAGCACCGTCTCCCTCCACGACCAAGGAGGACTCTGGGACCTCCCGCTCTGCCCAGTCAGGGGCATGGACCAACGTGGTCAAGGGCCCGAAGGCCTACCGCACCAAGGCCCCTCCCTCACCGGAGCTTAGCAACAGGTTCGCACCTCTTGAAGCCCCAGCAGAGCCTGCTCAGTTGCCAGCTCCCGCAGGCAACCCAGGCTCAACTACAGCCACTGCCCCCGCTCTCCCCAAGTCAAAGCGAAAGGTGTTTGTTGTAGGAGACTCCATCCTGTGGGGCACTGAGGGGGCAATCTGCTGCCCCAACCCCTTAGCCCGGGAAGTCTGCTGCTTCCCGGGGGCCCGCATCCGAGACATTGCAGAGAGGATCCCACAGCTCCTCCGGCCCACAGACCGCTACCCCATGCTCCTTATTCACGTGGACATCAATGACACGGCTTGGAGCACCCCCAGCCAGGTCATGAGGCGCTACAGGGATTTGGGAGCGGGGCTTAGGGGTCTGGGAGCTCAGGCAGTGTTTTCGTCAATCCTCCCACTCTCAGGCTATGGGCTGAGGATGGAGAGGAGGATCCACGCAGTGAACCAAAGACTGCAGAGCTGGTGTCATCGGGAAGGCTTTGGCTTCCATGACCACAGCCCGCTCTTTGGCGAGAGAGGCAGCGAGCTGCTGGGAAGAGATAGCCTCCACCTCTCTCCCCTGGGGAGGAGGCTCTTCTCAGCCAGGCTGGCTGACCTGCTCCACCAGGCTTTAAACTAAGCCCACTGAGGGATGGGGGGACTACTGCCACTGCTGGCCTGCTGAGTGACCCTTGCAAAGCCAACAGACCAAGGCACTTAAGGGAGCCCACCCCTGCCCCAACCCTGGCAAAATCTGTGGGCAAGGCAAGAGCCCCCAAGGGGAAACTTGCCTGCCTGTACACTAATGCCAGGAGCCTGGGCAACAAGCAGGAGGAGCTCGTCCTCCTGCTCAGTGCAAAGAATTATGATGTCATTGGGATAACGAAGACCTGCTGGGACTCCACCCATGACTGGACCATGGGTATAGAGGGCTATACCCTGTACAGGAGGGATCGTGTTGACAAAAGGGGCGGGGGTGTAGCTCTCTATGTGAAGGAAAGCTACATGTCCCTGCAAGCTGATGTTGGCGACCAGCATGGACAGCTAGAGACCCTCTGGGTAAAAATTCGTGGGGAATACGGCACAGGGGACACAACAGTGGGAGTCTACTACAGACCTCCCACTCAAAGTTCTGAGCTTGACCAGGAGTTCGCCCGGGAACTGACTGAGGCCGCTTGCTCCAGGACCTTGGTTGTCATGGGTGACTTCAGTTACCCGGACATCTCGTGGGAAGATCACTCAGCAAAATCCGAGCGATCGCAAAGCTTTCTCTCATGCTTGGATGACCTCTACCTGACTCAAAAAGTCTATGGGCCAATGAGAGGCAAAGCGCTGCTCGACCTGGTACTGGCTACGGGGGACGACCTAATCGGTGACCTAGTGATCGATGGGAAGCTGGGTGACAGCGACCACAAGCTGATCACCTTCACCATCAGCTGTAAAGCTGGCAAGTCAGTCAGCAACACAGAAGTCCTTGACTTCAGAAAAGCCGACTTTGACAAGCTCAAGAGGCTTGTCGGTCAGGCCCTCAGGGACAGTGACCCCAGGGAGATGGGAGTCCAAGAAGAGTGGTTGCTTCTCAAGGAAGCAATCCTCAATGCACAAGCTAAATCTATTCCAACATGGTGGAAAGGCAGCAAGAAGGCACAGCAGCCCTCCTGGCTCTCTAGGGACCTAGTGGACCTCCTGCGGCTAAAAAGGAAAGCCTACAAAGGATGGAGGATGGGATTCACCTCCAAGGAGGATTATTCTGCGCTGGTCCGGTCCTGCAGGGAGCAAACCAGGAAAGCCAAGGCTGCAACTGAACTCCAACTAGCTTCAAGCATCAAGAACAACAAAAAGTCCTTTTTCAGATATGTGGGGAGCTAGAGGAAAAGCAAGGGCAATGCTGGATCCCTGCTAAACCAGATGGGGCAACTGACAACTGATGCCCAGGAAAAAGCCAACCTATTAAATAGGTACTTTGCATCAGTCTTTCATCAGTCCCATGGGACGCCCATGCCTGCTATGGGACAGGGAGATCCGGGTGATGGGGATCCCCTACCCTCCATAAATGCTGACCTCGTGAAGGAACACCTTGAGAAGCTGGATACCTTCAAGTCAGCCGGCCCTGACAATCTGCACCCCAGGGTACTCAAGGAGCTGGCGAGCGTCATAGCCCAGCCCCTGGCACGGGTCTTTGAAAACTCCTGGTGCTCTGGTGTAGTGCCCGAAGACTGGAAGAAGGCCAATGTGGTGCCGATCTTCAAGAAAGGGAGGAGAGTGGATCTGGCTAACTACAGGCCCATTAGCCTGACTTCTATCCTGGGGAAGATCCTAAAAAAGTTTATTAAGGAGGGCATCTTTGATGGACTGGCCCAGGCTAACATCCTAAGGGACAGCCAGCACGGGTTTGTTGCGGGTAGGTCTTGTTTGACCAATCTCATTTCCTTCTATGACCAGATGACCTATCACCTGGACAAGGGAGAAGAGATTGATGTCATATATCTTGACTTCAAAAAAGCTTTTGATCTGGTATCCCATGATCACCTCTTGGCCAAACTGCCCAGTTGTGGCCTTGGCTCCACCATGATCTGGTGGCTGGGAAACTGGATCCGTGGTGGGACCCAGAGGGTTGTGATTGATGGCAGTCACTCATCGTGGTGCCCTGTGACCAGTGGGGTCCCCCAAGGCTCTGTCCTTGGACCCATCCTGTTCAACATCTTCATTAATGATGTGGACATTGGAGTCAGGAGTGGACTGGCCAAGTTCACCGATGACACCAAACTTTGGGGCAAAGCATCCACGCCAGAAGATAGGCAAGTGATCCAGGCTGACCTGGACAAGCTCAGCAAATGGGCAGATGAGAACCTGATGGTGTTTAACACTGAAAAATGCAAGGTTCTCCACCTTGGGAGGAAAAACCTGCAGCTTCCTTATAGGCTTGGCAGTGCTACGTTGGATAGCACTACAGAAGAAAGAGACTTGGGGGTCATCGTTGACCACAAGATGAACATGAGCCTGCAATGCGATGCTGCAGCTAGTAAAGCGACCAAAACACTGGCTTGCATCCATAGATGCTTCTCGAACAAATCCCGGGACGTCATTCTCCCCTTGTACTCGGCCATGGTGAGGCCGCAGCTGGAGTACTGCATCCAGTTTTGGGCTCCACAATTCAAAAAGGATGTGGAGAAGCTTGAGAGAGTCCAGAGGAGAGCCACGCACATGATCAGAGGTCAGGAAAACAGTTCTTATGATGACAGACTGAGAGCCATGGGACTCTTTAGCCTGGAAAAGCGCAGGCTCAGGGGTGATCTGATGGCCACCTATAAGTTTATCAGGGGTGACCACCAGGATCTGGGGGAACGTTTGTTCACCAGAGCGCCCCAAGGGATGACGAGGTTGAATGGTCAGAAACTCCTGCAAGACCATTTCAGGCTGGACATAAGGAAGAATTTCTTTACTGTCCGAGCCCCCAAGGTCTGGAACAGTCTGCCAGCAGAGGTGGTTCAAGCACCTACATTGAACACCTTCAAGAGTAAATTGGATGCTTATCTTGCTGGGATCCTATGACCCCAGCTGACTTCCTGCCCTTTGGGCAGGGGGCTGGCCTCGATGATCTTCCGAGGTCCCTTCCAGCCCTAACGTCTATGAAATCTATGAAACTGGCTGAGGTAGCCTTTTGATCATGGATCTGAGTTACTGCCAACTATATATCTAACCAGATCTCGAGTAGCTTACTCACAAGCATCATCCAGAGGCTGTTGAAGATTCCCTCTGGAGACAGGCCAATCCTAGCTCATGAGTTATGGGGGAGAGACCCAGTTTCAGATGATCAAGCTCCTCTCTAAGTCTGAGTCCCCCGCATGGCTGCTGACCCCTGCTCCTGGGCAGTCTTAACTTATATAGCCCCTGTGACCTCATTCACCTGGTCCAGTGGAGGCCAGCTCCAGTTGGCTATTGGTCCACCAATTTGAAATACATCACTAGTTGCCAGGCAGACTCTAGCCCACCAGGTAGAAGCCCCTCACCCAGGTAGCTGATACCAGTCACGTAGGCAGAGGGAGCAGGTTTCCCCCCTCCCTCAGGAATGTAGCCAGCTCAGGTTACCTAAAGAGATAGGGTAAAGGTGTGTCTCCACTGCTGGCCCCATCCTAAACAAATTGTCACAGAACAGAGATTTTGAGGAGAAACAAAGGTGGCTTCCTGCCACACCCTGTTCCCCCATGCACTACCAGGAGTGACTAGGAATAACGGTCACAAGCTGGTAGATTTAGGTTAGATATCAGGAGGCGCTACTTCACAGCCAGGGCAGCTAGGATCTGGAACCAACTTCTAAGAGAAGTGGTGCTGGCTCCTACCCTGGGGGGCTTTAAGAGAAAGCTAGATGTACACCTTGCTAGGGTCGTTTGACCCCAGTACTCTTTCCTGCCATGGCAGGGGGTCGGACTACATGATCTGCTGAGGTCCCTTCTGACACTAGAAACTATGAAACTATGAAACTGGTGGCTTCAACAATGGTGTCTTGAGGCGGGCTTTGACTTCCTCAACAACGACCCACACATCACAACAAGACACATGCTCGGATGGGATGGGCCTCACCTTTCCCCTTCTAGGTTGGCAGATCTCCTCTGGCGGGCTTTAAACTAGGCTTGTTGGGGGGAAGGGGAAGGTGAGGGTGGAGGAAACCTTGGACTGCCTAACCAAGCATCACCCACAAGTACAGCCTGGCTTAGGCTGACAAGCAGAACATATACACAGTTAAGCAACAGGGGCCAGGGCAATCCTGAGAGTAGGGGGCCAGTGCACACACCCACAGGAGTCCTCAAATGCCTCTACACAAACACTCATAGTATGGGAAACAAGCAGGAGAAACTTACACTCTTGCTAGCTTACACCAACCCAGATGTAGTGGGGCTCACTGAAATGTGGTGGGACCCAAAGCATGACTGGGTGGTGCATATTAAGGGATATAGGCTGTACAGGAGGGATAGGACAGGGAGAAAAGGTGGGGGTGTGGCACTTTACATTAAGGAGGAATACACATCCTCATCAATTAGCAAAGATTCAAAGGAAGGGCACTCTGAAGTGCTCTGGGTTAGAATACAAGGGAAAAGAGACTTAACAATGGGGGTCTACTACAGACGTCCCAACCAAGGGGAAGAGCTAGACCAGGAATTCTTAAGTCAGCTCACAGAGGTAGTTAGGTCAAAGGACGTGGTCATTATGGGTGACCTGAACTTTCCAGACATCTGCTGGGAAGAGCAGTTAGCCAGGTCTGACCGCTCATGTAGGTTCCTAGCTAGAATGCAGGACCTCCATCTAACCCAAGAGGTGCACAGCCCCACCAGGGGAGACACCTTGTTGGACCTTGTGCTGGCCACAGGTGACAACCTGGTGAGGGGGCTGCAGGTGCTCGACCACCTGTGCAACAGCAAACATCATCTGCTGGAATTCACCATCCAGCACAAGGTAGCAAAGGCCTACAGCAAGGCAGCAGTCTTAGATTTCAGGTGGGCAGACTTCAATGAGCTAAGGAGAATAGTCGGGGAAGCACTCAGGTCCCAGCGGGGAGGGGAGCCAGGTGTCCAAGAACAGTGGTCACTTCTTGAGGAGACAATCCTCCAAGCCCAAAGAGAAGTAATCCCAACATGGATCAAAGGGGGCAGGAGGGAGCAAAAGCTCCCATGGCTCACCAAAAGCATCTGGGAATGTCTTTTAGCTAAAAGGGAGGTGCATACCCAATGGAAGGGAGGGGCCATCACCAGGGAGGACTATACTGTGCTTGCTTGGGGATGCAGGGGGGCAGTCAGAAAGGCCAAGGCATAGATGGTACTGGGACTAGCTGTGCAGATCAAGGACAACAGGAAGTCTTTTTTAAATAAATAGGGGGCAAAAAGAGGTTCCGGTTAACATGGGGCCCCTGCAAGACACGCTAGGAAATTTGGTCGTCACACCAGATGACAAAGCTAACCTATTTAAAGACTTCTTTGCCTCCATTTTCCTGAGAAGGGACCAGAACAGCCACCCCTGCTCTAGGCCCACCCCCAGACCTCAGGGGAGGCGCACCTAGGCCAAGGTTTAGTGAGGAACTAGTTAGGGAACTTCTGGACAGACTGGAGGTATTCAAATCAGCTGATCCGGATGATCTCCACCACAGAGTAGTGAGGGAATTAGCTGCAGTCTTTGCAGGACCCCCGGCACGGTTTCATGAGCACTCGTGGTGCTCTGGTGGGGTGCCAGAGGACTGGAGGAGAGCCAATGTGGTTCCCATCTTCAAAAAGGGGAGAAAGGAGGACCTGGGAAACTATAGGCCAGCTAATCTTACCTCAATCCTGGGTAAGCTTTTTGAGAGAATTATTCTGGCACATGTCCACGAGGGGCCAGCAGTGGAGACTATGCTTGGGGCAACCAACATGGGTTCATTAGAGGCAGGTCCTGTCAGACCAACCTGATGGCCTTCTATGACCAGGTCACCAAATCCTTAGACGCAGGGGTAGCAGTGGACATAGTCTTTCTGGAGTTTCGGAAGGCCTTCGACACGGTCTCTCACCCCTTTCTCATTAAAAAACTGGGGGACTGTGGTGTTGACACCTACGCAGTCAAATGGCTTGCTAACTGGCTGGAGGGCCGCACCCAGAGAGTGGTAGGGATGTGGGGAGTGGGGTTCCACAGGGCTTGGTCCTCAGGCCTGCACTGTTCAACATCTTCATCAGTGACTTGGACGAGGGGGTAAAAAGCACCCTGTTCAAATTTCCTGATGCCACTATGATGTGGGGAATGTGGGCACACTAGAAGGAAGGAATAGGCTACAATCAGACCTAGACAGGTTACAGGGGTGGGCAGATGAGAATAGGATGGGATTCAACACTGAGAAGTGCAAAGTGATCCACCTGGGGAGGAAAAACTGGCACTATACCTACAGGTTGGGGAACTCCCCTCTTGTCAGCACAGAGGCAGAAAAGGATCTTGGAGTCATCATTGATTGTAAGATGAACATGGGCTGGCAGTGTGGGGATGCAGTCAGGAAGGCCAACCACACCTTGTCATGCATCCACAGATGCATCTCAAGTAGATCCCAGGAGATGATACTCCCCCCCTATGCTACACTGGTCAGGCCACAGCTGGAGTATTGCATCCAGTTCTGGGCGCAGCACTTCAGAAGAGATGTGGGCAACATGGAGAGGGTCCAGAGGAGGGCCATGATTGGGGGCAGCAGGGCAGGCACTATGTGGAAAGGCTATGGGACCTGAACCTATTCAGCCTCCACAAGAGAAGGCTGAGGAGGGATCTAGTGACCTGTTACAAACTAGTTAGAGGGGACCAGCAGGCACTGGGGTCATTTGACCCAAGTACTCTTTCCTACCATGGCAGAGGGTTGGACTTGATGATCTGCTCAGGTCCCTTCTGACCCTACTAACTATGAAACTATGAAACTATGAGAAGTAAAGCTCTGCTGGACTTGGTACTGACTACTTGGGATGACCTAATTGGTGACCTAGTGATTGATGGGAAGCTGGGTGACAGAGACCATGAGCTGATCACCTTCACTATCTGCCATAAAGCTGGCAAGTCAGTCAGCAACACTGAAATCCTTGACATCAGGAAAGTCAACTTTGACAAGCTCAGGAGGCTTGTCAGTGAGGCCCTAAGGGACCACAACCCAGGGGGAGGAGAGTTCAGGAAGAATGGTTGCTCCTCAAGAGAGCGATCCTCAATGCACAAGCTAATGCTATCCCATCATGGAGGAAAGGCAGCAAGAGGGAACAGCATCCCCCCTGGCTCTGCAGGGATCTAGCAGACCTCCTAAGACTAAAAAAAAAGGCCTACAAAGGATGGAGGATGGAACTCACCTCCAAGGAGGGATATTCTGTACTGGTCCAGTCCTGCAGGGAGAAAACCAGGAAAACCAAGGCTGCAACTGAACTCCAACTAGCTTTGAGCATCAAGGACAATAAAAGTCCTTTTTTCAGATATGTGGGGAGCTAGAGGAAAAGCAAGGGCAACATTAGACCCCTGCTGAACCAGATGAGACAACTGATGCCCAGGAAAAAGCCAACCTATTGGCTAACCTAAAATGGGTACTTTGCATCAGTCTTTCATCAGTCCCATGGGACTCCCATGCCCACTACGGGACAGGCAGGTTCTGGTGAGGGAGATCCCCTGCCCTCCATCAATTCTGACCTCATGAAGGAACACCTTGAGAGGCTGGATACCTTCAAGTCAGCTGGCCCTGACAATCTACACCCCAGGGTACTCAAGGAGCTGAAGAGCATCATAGCCCAGCCTCTGGCATGGAACTTTGAGACCTCCCGGCACTCTGGTGAAGTGCCCGAAGATGGGAAGAAGGCCAATGTGGTGCCTATCTTCAAGAAAGGGAGGAAAGTGGATCTTAGAAAAGTTTATTAAAGAGGCCATCCTTAATGAACTGGCTGACGGCAACATCATGAGGGATAGCCAGCATGGGTTTGTTGCGGGAAGGTATTGCTTGACCAATCTCATTTCCTTTTATGACCAGGTGACCTATCACCTCGACAAGGGAGAAGAGATTGATGTCATGTATCTTGACTTCAAAAAAGCCTTCAACCTGGTATCTCATGACCGCCTTCTAGTGAAATTGGCCAACTGTGACCTTGGCTCCACCACGATCCTCTGGCTGGGAAATTTGCTCTGTGGTCAGATCCAGATGGTAATAATTGATGGAAGTCAATCATAATGGTGCCCTGTGACCAGTGGGGTCCCCCGAGGCTCTGTCCTTGGGCCCATATTGTTCAACATCTTCATTAAGGATGTGGACATTGGAGTCAGAAGCAGACTGGCCAAGTTCACCGATGACACCAAGTCTGGGGCAAAGCATGCACACCAGAAGACAGGCGGGCAATCCAGGCTGTCCTGGACAGGCTCAGCAAATGGGTGGATGTGTACCTGATGGTGTTTAATGCTGAAAAATGCAAGGTTCTTCACCTTGGGAGGAAAAACCTGCAGTATTCTCATAGGCTCAGCAGTTCTAGGCTGGGTAATACTACAGAAGAAAGAGTCTTGGAGGTCATCATTGACCACAAGATGAACATGAGCCTGCAATGCATTGCTGCGGCTAAAAAAGTGACTAAAATGCTGGCTTGCATCCATAGATGCTTCTCAAGCAAATCCAGGGACATCATTCTCCCCTTGTACTCGGCCATGGTGAGGCCGCAGCTGGAGTATCGTGTCCAGTTTTGGGCTCCACAATTCAGAAAGAATGTGGAAAAGCTTGAGAGAGTCCAGAGGAGAGCCAAACACATGATCAGAGGTCAGGAAAACAGACCTTACGATGACAGACTGAGAGCCATGGGGCTCTTTAGCCTGGAAAAGCGCAGACTCAGGGGTGTTCTAATGGCCACCTATAAGTTTATCAAGGGAGACCACCAATATTTGGGGGAACATTCACCAGACCACCCCAAGGGATGATGAGGTTGAAGGGTTATAAACTACTGCAAGACTGTTTCAGGCTGGACATAAGGAAGAATTTCTTTACTGTCCGAGCCCCCAAGGTCTGGAACAGCCTGCCATTGGAGGTGGTTCAAGCACCTACATTGGACACCTTCAAGAGTAAATTGGATGCTTATCTTCCTGGGATCCTATGACCCCAGCTGACTTCCTGCCCTTCCAGCGGGGGGCTGGACTTAATGATCTTCCGAGGTCCCTTCCAGCCCTAATGTCTATGAAATCTTTGAAACAAGAGGAAGATCAGGACAGTGTAGGTTCCTTACTGAATGGGAGAGGCAAACTTGTGACAGAGGATGCATAAAAGGCTCAAATATTCAATGACTTTTTCACCTCAATCTTCACAGGCAAGGTCAGCTCCCAGACTACTGCACCAGGCAGTACAGATGGGGAAGGAGGCGATCAGCCCTCAGTCATGAAAGAACAGGTTAGGGGCTATTTAGGAAAGCTAAATGCATTAATGACACATGCCTCCGGAGGCTGGGGGGGCACAGTGGCTGACCACAGGTGGTGGCTGTGGTGGCAGCAGTGAGTGGGGAGCTTCCACAGGTGGCCACCGTGGTGTCGGTGGCAGGGTGGGGCAGGTAGCGAGCACCGACCAGCAGTTGGCAACCACCTGCAGATACCACCAGCAGTGTAGGCAGTGGCGAGCAATGATCAGCGACCACCCACAGATACTGCCGGCAGTGTTGGCAGCAAGGGTGGGGGGTAAGCAGTGGTAAGCAGTGGTAAACCGGCAGTGTCAGCAGTGCTTCTGTCAGGGGGTGAACCACCAATCTTAGGGGTGCACATGCATGCACGTGCACCCCTTACGCATCGCCAATGGCTAAATGTGTAAAGTTCTATGGGGCCAGATGGGATGCACCCATGGGTGTTGAGGGAGTTGGCTGATGTGATTGCAAAGCCACTGGCCATCATCTTTGAAAACTTACAGCAATCAGGCGAGGTCCCAGATCATTGGAGATGGACAAACATAGTGCCCATATTTAAGAAAAGGAAAAAGGAGGATCCAGGGAACTACAAATCAGTCAGCCACACCTCAGTCCCTGGAAAAATCATGGAGCAGGAATCCATTTCAGAGCACTTGGAGGAGAACAAGGTGATTAGGAACAGTTAGCATGGACTCACTAAGGACAAGTCATACCTGACTAACCCAATTGCCTTCTCTGATGAAATGACTGGCTCTGTGAATGCAGGGAGACCAGTAGACATGGCATACCTTGATTTTGTGAGGCTTTTGATACCATCGCGCACAACATTCTTGCAGGCAAGCTAAGGAAGTATGGGCTGGATGAATAGACTGAAAGATGGATAGAAAATTGGCTTGAGCATCAGGCTCAGAGGGTAGGAATCAATGACTTGATGTCTAATTGGCAGCCTGTATCAAGTGGAGTACCCCAGAGGTCAGTCCTGGGGCTGGTTTTGTTCAATAGATTCATCAATGGCCTATAAAATGACATAGAGTGCACCCTCAACAAGTTTGCAGATGACACCAAGCTTTAGGGAGCAGTAAACATGCTGGAGGGTAGAGTTAGGATTCAGAGTGACCTCAACAAATTGGAGGATTGGGCCAAAACAAATCACATGAGGTTCAACAAGGACAAATACAAAGTCCTACACTTAGGACAGGACAATCCCATGCACTACTATAGCTTGGTGACTGACTGGCTGGGCAGCAGCTCTGCAGAAAAGCACTTGTGGGCTACAGTGGACAATAAACTGAATATGAGCCACCAGTGTGCCCTTGTTGCCAAGAAGATTAATGGCATACTGGGCTCCATTAGTAGAACAGTTGCCAGCAGGTCAAGGCAAGTGATTATTCCTATTTATTCAGCACTGGTGAGGCCACCTCTGGAGTACTATGCTCAGTTTTGGGCCTCCCACTACAGAAAGGATGTGGACAAATTGGGGAGAGTCCAGCAGGGTGCAATAAAAATGGTGAGGGCCTGGGGTACATGACTTATGAGAGGCGGAGGGAACTGGTCTTATTTAGTCTAGAGAACAGAAGACAGATGTTGAAATAGATCAATCCAGGCCCCTCTAACTTGACTATAAATTTATCCAAGCAGCCTCTATCCAACTATAGATCAATCCAGGCCTCTAACTTAACTAAGGAAAAAAAGAGTAAAGAAAAAAAAATGGTTCTTGCTTCGTATTTTAAAATGTTTTAAGATAAGAAAAACTCTTCTGCTTATTATGACTCCATGCACAGTTCTTTTGGAACAAATGTTCTTCCTTTCCTAAAAACAAAAAAAGGTGATAACAGTTTTCAAAACAAAATGTGTTGCTGAGCAAGCAACTGTTATGATTTACCCCTGACTTTCTTTTCAAGGATGCTTTATTTAAACAATTTTAGGTATAAAAAGGTATGTTAACTTGTAGAGGGGAGGAGTTCTGTTAGATCTCCTCCCTACAATCGTATGGTATAGTCGCCAATAAACTCAGACTGAGTCTGTGAATTCTAATAACAAACACAATGCAAAGTTTGATTTCTTCCACACCGAGAAGAGATTTAATCAGGAGCCTTCAACTACCTGAAACAGGGTTAAAAAAGGATGGATCTAAACTATTTTCAGTAGTGGCAGATGACAGAACAAGGAACAATGATCTCAAGTTGCAGCAATGGAAGTAGGTTTGATATGAGGAAGAATTTTCTCACTAGGAGGGTAGTAAAACACTAGAACATAGGGCCAGATTATGACATGTTGGGGCCCTAAGTTAGGGGTTCCCAACCTTTCCATTCCAGGGCCAGGCAAGTTGAGGACCACAAGCGGCTGTGACCCAGCAAACCTGGGTCCCTGTGGCTGGAATTTTTTGCTGGAACACAAGTAAAAATACTTCCATGCCCCCGGGCAGGGGGGCGGACCCAAACCTCAACCATGGCTGCCGCGGGCCCTATTGAAGGAGTCACAGCCTCTCCACCTGGGTCTGGTTTGCTGTTCGTGGTCACTTCCGGTCCAGCAGCTGACCCTTCATGGCCCAGGCCCCTCATAATTTGAGGCCTTAAGATGAATTTTACTTAGCCTATGCCTAAATCCAGCACTGCTGGAACATGTTACCCAGAAATGTGGTGGAAGCTCCATCCTTGGAGGCTTTTAAGACCCAACTAGACAAAGCTTTGGCTGGGATGATCTAGCTGAGGATGGTCCTGCTTTGAGTAGGGGGTTGGACCAAGTGGGTTGGACTAGATGACCTCCTGAGGACGCTCCCAAACCTAATCTTCTATGAGTCCATGATTCTGTTGCACAAACGGCGGTTCGTTTCTTGGAGGCGCGCAGAGATCACAGACACACAGATATCAGTCGGCACTTAAGGGTTTATTTGCTTGCAAGCAAGGCCAGAGAAGGGAGCTCAGCTCAGATCAGTCTCCGGCCCTTGATTGTGTTTGCAAGTGGCATTTATCTTCTTAAATCTCCTGGGCACGTGCGCAGACACAGAAGTTCTTGCAGCTTACTTTTGTTTCATACAAACATACATGTAACTATATCATCACATACATCGCATGTATAGTATAATTAGTCATTTGAGTAGGGAGGGTGGAGAGGTAAATATGCAACAGCTAATTAAGCATGCTCAATACCACAAGAGTTCATTAACAGTTCATTCCCCAAGTCTATGTAGTTAAATTCCAGTTTCTGTAATCAGCATGAGAAGGACTAAGGAGGGAGAGGGAGAAACCTTGGGCAGCATTCTTTTCTTATCAAGAGCAAGATGCAAGCTGTGGAATTCTAACAATATTTCCCCCTCAAGATGCTTTCTGCTTTCCATTCTTGACTAATACTTTTAACATTCGTCTTACTACTCACTAGCCACTTTGGGGCCAAAGGAAAAGTCCTCCAAGGGCACCGTCCTCTGACATCTTGGAGTCCCCCACAGGCCCAGCAGTTGGTGAGATTGAAAGTACTTGCAATTTTTTCTGTCATGTCAACATATAGATTTGCTTCTGGGGGAGCAATTGCGGGGAACGGGGATATAGGGTGGCGGCTAGGGCTGTTCAATTCTGCCTTTTTTACTACATAGATAACAACAAGGCATATTAAGACGCTTGCTACATCCTCCCTCTCTTGAGATTGAATACAGCTTAAACTTTTCCTTTGTTACTTTCTTATCTGATTTTCTGGACTCTGACTAAGCTGCCTCAGGTGCACTTGGAGATCACCAGTAGGTTCACAGCTCCATCTGCTGACTTTTTGTTCTGAGGACGGCTCAGCCTCCGGAGTGAGCTCGTCCTGGGAGCTGGTGTTCTCTGACGCTCGTGGATGTCGTTTTACACGGGTATGGTGTATTTAATGGTTATGGTTGGCAATCTTTACAGCGGTGTGGGTTGTTAAAAGTACCTGGAAAGGGCCACTCCACCGTTCAGTCAAAGGTTTCTTTTTCCACCACTGTACCAAGACCCAGTCTTCCGGGTGGAATTCATGTATCAGAACGTCTAAAGGCAGACGTTGAAAGGAGGCTGCATACTTGTGAAGAGAAGACAAGACAGACTGCAGAGCAATAACATACATGTGAAGCTCGCTATTATTTAATTTAAAAGTTACATTTTCTCGCATTCTAGGAGGTAAGACCCGAGGAGGCATGCCAAACATAATTTTATATGGGGTTAATTTGATGCCTCGTCGGGGAGTGTTTCAAATGCAAGTAAGAGCTAACGGTAATGCTTGAGGCCACTTAAGGTGTGCTTCAATACAGATCTTGGTGAGTAGAGTTTTTAAGGTCCTATTCATGCGTTCCACTTGTCCTGAACTCTGTGGTCTCCATGGTGTGTGTAGTTTCCAAGTGATCTTGAGGGCTTGTGCGACTTCTTGAACTACCTTTTCCACAAAGTGTTGTCCTTGATCCGACTTGATGGATTCGGGCAGAGAATACCGGGGAATGATCTCCTGCAACAGATATTTTACTACTGTAGCCGCAGTGGCAGTTCTGGTGGGCCATGCTACGACTCAACCGGAGAGCTGGTCTACCATGACAAGTAAAAACCTATGATGTCCGGATCGTGGGAGCTCGGCAAAATCAATCTGCCATGCTTGTCCAGGGTACGCTGCCCAGGGTCTACCTCCCATTGACACAGGAGGTTTCATTCGAGGGTTTACTTTCTGACATGTGATGCACCTGGTAGCAATACGCTGAGCTTTTACATATAGTCCTGGGGCTACTGCTTGGTGGATCACTAGATCACTCATAGCCAAGCCTCCCATATGGGTACTTGCATGGAGCTGGTGCAGCACCTCCCGAAGCAATGGCCTGGGTATTATGACTTTTCCTCCTGGTACTATCCACCACCAATGGGAGGGTTTTTTTGCATAAGCCTCCTGTGCAAATTTATCTTTTTCAGTGGAATACTGTGGGACTAGATCCCGGACGTATGGCCATACGGCATGGGACAAGACCTGCCTGGATACTTTCTCCGTCTCTCCACCAATAAATGTGGCTTCCTTTGCTGCCGCATCAGCCCTTGCGTTTCCAAGTTTATGCTTCTCCTCAGTAGCCTTCCCATGGGCTTGCATATGAATGACTGCTACCTCTCCAGGCTGGTGGAGTGCATCTAGTAGCTTGATAATCTGGGGGCCGTTAGCAATTCTATTCCTAGAAGCCGTAATGAAACCCCTTTCTTTTCACAATAGTTCGTGCGCATGAACCATAGAAAAAGCATAGCGAGAATCAGTATATATATTAACCCGCCGGCCTGTCCCCAACCGTAATGCTCGGGTGAGCGCAGTGAGTTCCGCGGCCTGTGCCGACCATGAGCTCGGCAATGACTCCCTCTATACTACCTCATCTAAGGTTACTACTGCACATCCTGTTCGTCTTTTTTCATCAATGACAGAGCTGGAGCCGTCTACGAAGTATTCAGCATCTGGGTTTTCAATTGGGTCCTCAGCAAGATCAGGTTGCACCTGTGTGGTTTGATTCAGGACCTCAAGGCAGTCATGCGTTGGTTTCCCTGGTTCTGGCAGCAAGGTTGCAGGGTTTAAGGCTGTAGTATGTTTGAAAGTAAGTTTTGGATTAGAGAGCAAAAATATCTCATACTGTGATTGTCTGGAGGGGTTGAGAAACTTTCCTCCCTCAGTCCCTAGAATTTGGGGAACTCCATGTGGGGTGTGTATTTTCATGACTATCTTCTGGGCTTTTTCGACAACCACTGCTGTGGCTGCCACAGCCCAAAGACAGGCTGGCTACCTGAGCGCAACTGGATCTAGAACCTTTGAGTAATATTCCACGGGTCTCCAAGTTGGGCCTGATGGTTGTGTTAGCACCCCGATGCAACCCCTCGATTTTCATGAACATACAGTCGATATGGCTTTTTATCATTTGGGATGGCCAGGGCAGGGGGTTGGGTTAATGCTGCCTTAAGCAGATCAAAGGCGTGCTGCATTTTTTTAGTCCACTTTCATTCAGTAAGACTCTCCTTAGTCAGGGAGTCATACAGTGGTCTAGCCTTTCCACCATAATCTGGTATTTATAGTCGACAGAACCCAGTTAGTCCTAGGAATGCCCGCAACTCCTTGGGTGACTTAGGTGAGGCTAGACCTTGGATTGCCTGTATGCGGTCCGCACTTAGGGCTCTGATTCCCTTTGAGAGCTTATATCCCAGAAATGTAACTTGAGGCTGACATATTTGGGCTTTCTCTCTAGAGACCTTATATCCTTTTCCCCCTAGAGTGTTTAGTAGTGATCTGGTGGCTTCCTCGCAGAGTTACAAATTTAGGCTTGCAACCAGCAGGTTATTTACATACTGGAGGAGAGTCACTGTGGGGCGTGATTCCTTCCACTCCTCTAAGTTTTTCTGAAGGGCAAGTCCGAAAATATGGGGGGCTGTTATGAATCCTTGTGGGAGAACCGTCCACATGAGCTGGGCTTTATGGAAAGTATCTGGGTCCTCCCATTCAAAAGCAAACAATTTTTGACTCTCTCAGTGAAGGAGAATGGAGAAGAAAGCATCTTTCAAATCTAGTACTGAAAATATTTCAGCTTCTCCCGGTACTTGTGTCAAAATCGTGTGTGGGTTTGGGACTACAGGATGGTCTGAAAGAACCTTCTTATTTACTGCTCGCAGGTCTTGGACCAGTCTATATGAGACCCCATCTGTCTTCGGCACTCCAAGAATGGGGGTATTATATGGTGAGGACCCTTCCACTAGCCATTTATACTTTTTGTATTTCTCTATTAATGGTTTGAGTCCAACCCTGGCCGCTCGGCTGAGTGGATATTGTTTTACCCGAACGGGCCCCTCCCCATCCTTGAGTATGATTCTTACCGGGGAGATTGACTTAGCTTGTGCAGGGGTTCTATCAGCCTATACCGAAGGGTTTACTCCAGTCATGTGCTCTTCAGAACTTACTACGGGGCGTCGGTCCTCCAGGAGAGCCATCTGATTGTTCGAGCTCTGCTTGATAGGTAGCTGGACCACCATCTGGTCGTCTCTGAAAAATATCTCAGCTTGCAGTTTTGTGAGTAGGTCTCGCCCAAGTAGTGCAACTGGGCAACTTGGAGAATATATAAAGGAGTGCTCAAGCAAATGGTCCCCCACTCTGGTGAGGAGTGGCTTACAAACGGGGAGTCAGGATTGCGTTTCCTCAATCCCTTCCACAAGAACATGCTGTTCGCTAGTTTCTGTATGGGGGGGGGGGGGGTTCTGGAATCATTGAAAATGTAGCCCCAGTATCAACCAAGGCTTCAAAGTTTCTGCCACTAACTCTAATAGTTACCATGGGATCTTCTCGGGCTCCAACCTGAAGGGTAGTGGTCTTAGATCCCTGTCCCCTTCATTCTGTGTCCTTACCCTTTTCCTCTGCCCGCATCAGGTGACCCCTTGGTTCACCCTCTCTTTTTTCCTTCAACTTTGGGCATGCCCTCTTCTAGCGTTCTTTCTCCCTACAGTAAGCACAAACGTCTGCTCCCACTCTTCCTCCTTTTTCTTTCTGTATCCCAGTCTTTCTAGGGTTACCTCCAGTTATAGCAGTCATCAGTGCTGCTATCTGTTGCTGAGCCTTTTTATCCTCCTTGCGCTCCTGTGCTTGCTCATGATTCCCATATACCTTATATGCGATTTCCACCAGCTCTGAAATTGGTTTTCTGGCACCTCCCTCAGTTTTCTGTAGCTTCCTACAAATATCAGCAGTGGACTGACCAATAAACATAAGATTTATCATGCGTTGATTATCTGGGGCTTCTGGATCTAGGTCCGAAAACTTGCGGAACGCCTCGTACAGTCTCCTGAGGAAGGCTGAGGGATCCTCTTCTTTTCCCTGTTTCACTTCATACAATTTAGACAGATTAGTAACCCGGGGCACTGTCTTCCCCATTGCTTTTACTATAATTCCCAGATACTGTGCACTCAGCTCTCTTCCTGCTGCAGTATGATTATCCCATCCTGGTTCCTCAACAGGGCAGGTATCACTCAAGGTACGACCGGCGGTTCCCTCTGCTTCTAACCTGGCTGTTGCAATGTGCTCTGCCATTCCCAAAACTAATCTCCTCTCCTCAGGGGTCAGGAGGGTTTGAAGCATCATCTGGACATCAGCCCAAGTGGGTCGATGGGTTTGTCCAATGGATCGAAACAAGTCCCTCATCTTTTCAGGGTTTTCACGAAAAGAGGGGCTCTGATTCTTCCAATTGAATAGATCTGAAGTACTAAATGGGGTGTAGACAAAAGTTGCATCGCCCCCCTCTCCGATAACCTCTCGCATCGGGCAGTTCAGTACCGGCCGTGATTTTATAATAGTGCACAAATTATAGCCCTTATTCCCTGATTCAGATGGGGCACTTGGCTAAGGCACTCACTCTGAATCATTAGGTATATTTTGATACACCGGTGGTGGTTTCCCTGAAGGAGGGAACAGTGGTGCAGAAGGACTGGGTCCTGGGGAGGTGTCTAATTTATCCTCGCTACCTGTTAGGGTGACCAGAGAACGAGCCCGATACTCGGCTAATTCAGGATCCCGCCCCCCTCATTAGACTCGGGGAGTACAGGCGGGTCCCCCTCGGGTCTTTCCTTTAACAACCATCACGTGAGATTTTACTAAGCATTTCTTAATCCAAGGTGGCTGATCTCGGACCACTTCTAACCAACAGTCTATGTAAGGGAACTAATCTCAGTGTCCATCCTGCATAACTACCTCATGGACAGCTGTCACTTCTTTCACTACAAAGGATTTTTTCGGGGTCCAGTGGACCCCCAATGTTGGCCACTCGAGTTGACAAAACTTAATTAAATCATTTTTTTTTATTTTTACCCCATAATCTGCCTGCTTTGTAAATTTGCTAAAGTTCCGTAAAACACAACCCAGAGGAGTACTTGAGTTTTCTACACGGGAGCTACCCGCACCCGTTTTAATGCCCATAAGAGTGCATCCAACGCACACCAAATACCAGAAAGCATGCACCAAAAGATTCGAGCCAAAGACTGTCCGCAGAAGTGCGTCCCACGCACACCAAATACCGGGCCAAAAGAATCCCCAGAACAAAACCAGATCGAACAAGTCTCTTTGTCCCCAGATCCAGAAACCAAATTGGGCAAGGGGATTCGTATACTCACTCAGGTATCCTAGAGATCTCGATCGGAATGTCAGAATGTGTGTCTGGTGTCCTCAGAAACCAAGAATTTTACACAGGTAGCCTTTAACCTCCCGGGTACCCCGACTCACATCTCAAACCCCCTGGGCGAGCCCAAAAAGGCGGCTCGGTGCACACTCCCCATGGCGGCGGGGACGATCTTGTCACTGGGTCCCGGGGTGGTCCAGGAGGCGCCTGCCTGGCTCGCCAAATTGTTGCACAAAGGGTGGTTCGTTTCTTGGAGGCGCGCAGAGATCACAGACACACAGATATCAGTCGGCACTTAAGGGTCTATTTGCTTGCAAGCAAGGCCAGAGAAGGGAGCTCAGCTCAGATCAGTCTCCGGCCCTTGATTGTGTTTGCAAGTGGCATTTATCTTCTTAAATCTCCTGGGCGCGTGCACAGACACAGAAGTTCTTGCAGCTTACTTTTGTTTCATACAAACATACATGTAACTATATCATCACATACATCGCATGTATAGTATAATTAGTCATTTGAGTAGGGAGGGTGGAGAGGTAAATATGCAACAGCTAATTAAGCATGCTCAATACCACAAGAGTTCATTAACAGTTCATTTCCCAAGTCTATGTAGTTAAATTCCAGTTTCTGTAATCAGCATAAGAAAGACTAAGGAGGGAGAGGGAGAAACCTTGGGCAGCATTCTTTTCTTATCAAGAGCAAGATGCAAGCTGTGGAATTCTAACAATTCTATGAAGCTCATAAGGCAATTAAACTGAGAGCTGATTGAGCCACAGTGGTCACTTACATTGCAAATGAGCTTCAGAGTTATAAGCTGGGCTGTAGTGGGTATCTCCTGACCCAAAACAGGACACTCATTGCCTGCAAAGCTCCACCTAAAACTCACCTCTCTACCACAGACAGAGAGCTAGGAATTGGCACTTGAAATTCTGGCTCCTACGTAGGACATGAAGATCTCATATCATCCTCCCCTTCCCATTCTGCCGAGTGACAGGAGTGGCTTTGTCCTAAGTGAGAGGGGACCTTCTACAGAAAAGTTAAGGAATGACTGCTGTAACCAGTAGTGTAACAAGCAGGCATTATGCTGTTGGTAAACCATGTAGGAGAGCAAGGTTTCCAAGAAGAGGGGAGCAGGGGGCTGGTTGGTGTACATGAGTTCTGAGAGTTGGGGGCAGGAGTTAGGGGTTAGGGGTCACTAGAGTCTTACTCAGTCCCCAGCTGCTGTTGCTGCCACTATGCTCTGTCCACCCCAGTTCTTGCTCTTAAAGCTACAGCAGCACCATCGTGTCCATGCATTGCCTCCTGCTACAAGAACAACACTGTGAGGCTGCTCTTGCTTTCAAGGCGCAGACTCCACGGGGTTGGGGGATGAGTTTGGCATCCCTCCTAAGACAACTTCCCAGGCTGGTACCCCTCTTGCTCACTTTTAGTTTAACTACTGGTTGTAATCACAGCACATTCTGACTCCCACATGTCTGAGATGAGCCACATCACCTGACAGCAAACATGGTTCCCTCAAATGCCCTCTCCCACAAGTGAATACCACCATCATTTTTTTTAAATGATTTTTTTCTTTTCAAGTTAAGCCGTTTCACTGCCAATTGTAAAGGGCTGTTTTTAATTGGGATTGCAATATCCAGAAAGATATTTTCCAGAAAACCACACATACCCATCCAAACCATGACTCATACTAACACAAGCTAGAGGAATAGACAATTATTTTAATTGGCAAACATCTTTATTAACAGTCATATCATAGTCTATGACTGTAAAACTTGTATTTTTTTAAAAATAAAAAAATATTTAATCTTAATTTAGCTTGAACACAAATAATTTAAATAAAATAAATTGTTGTAGTTAACAATACCATCTTCAAATAGATCAAAATTCCTAAAAACAATTAAATACAATTATATTATTTCCATGAAAGAGGGATTGCTGCTGTCAGAAGCCGAAGGCATGGGGAATGATGGTCAGTAAGTGCTGTAGTGAGAAGCTGGTCAGTTTTTCTTGAGATGCTGCATGTAGTCCTGGACCCATTTTTCATTGGGATTAGCACAGACTTCCCGACCTTTCTTAGTGGTGAAGCTAAAAAGAGAACAGCACAGTTCAGACTTCTCAAAAGAAGAAAAGATAAAATTGACCCACCAGCCCCAAGACACAAGCTACAGCTGAGTTGTTCATACAGGACCAGATGGAATCTGTATTGCCCACTGCTCCAAATAGCAATGTGACATTTTTAAAAAATAAAGGACCAATCAAAACTCAGCTTATCTCCACTATAGGAAAGCTGATCTCTGCTGGACTGAAGCACACATACTGAGTCTGGTCCCAGTGAAATAAATGGCAACAGCACTCATCATTCCTGCTTACTTAGGCCATGGGAATGTCATTTAATTGTTGCAGCCTCTCCCCTTCCTCATCCTATGCCTTCCTCATGGTTGGTTGTTTTCACTTGTAATGGCACAATATGGATCTCTTGGGTTGGATCCCCAGTAGCTGTAGCAGTGCTAGGTGACACCATCTGTAGATCTGCCCCCCAATGTGTCCCTAGCAGACACGTCAAGACATCCTTGTTTTCTTTCCTAACCTTTTTCTGGCTTCAGGAGAACTGCTGAAGACTACTTCCTGAACCAGCACTTTTCCTTCACAAGTACTCTAATAGCCTCAGAAACTAAAGGCAATGTCAGCCCGTGTTGGGTGTGGATGCAAGAACTGAAGAATGAGACCTCAAGCAAGGCTCTTCTGCATGGGAATTCAGAACATCAGCACAGCCTAAGATATCTGCAGCTGCCCAGGATGGGTATTGATGAAATAGCAAGGGTCACAGGGCAATCTGGAGCAGCTTTGAATAGCTGAATTTTAGCTTATTCCATTAAAAGGGTTAAAAATACAGATGATGTCTGTATTACAGGTTTATTCATATGTCCATCCTATGGATGTTTCTCTGCATGGTTGTACAACATTCCTCTGAAAAGGCATACTCACATCACAGCTGGCTGGGAGCACTTGCTACTGGTGGCCTTGTAGGAAGCCACAAGGGCCCGTGGGATCTTTTTGGTATAAGTGAAGCAGCAGGAAGTTGGTGTGGTGACTCCATCTGGAAGGGGAGGAAAGAAGACAATCTGGTGATTTTTTCCCCTCCACCTCATGACTGAAGATGGTTTAGAGGATTAGAACACCACTTCCCGGTATTACATTGGGGTCAGCTACCAGCCAGTCCACCTGCATCAGCACCACTTAGAGACCTTCCATGATTTCTGAGAGATTTCGGTCACAAAGGCCGTATGCAACAGTTTTGGGGGCTACATCCCATCCTCATACTTCACCCTCAACAACTGCACTGGGAGGCTGTGAGCAGTAATGACAGAAGAGGGGCTCCCCCCTCCTGCACCTTAAGCTCACTGAAAAGAACCCTGAGCCACAGCTTTAGAGAGTGAGCACTCGGATATCTGCATAAAAGAGAAAGACAGAACTCACCAAGTTGAGCCTGGATTTGGGAGCAGCAGGCAGCGAGGAGAAGAATGGCAATGGCAGCCACAGTGACCTTCATGTTTCTGCTGGGTAGGGAGGAGCTGCAGAAGCAAAGCAGTGGGCCTTCTAGGCAGTTGGGTGCTGAATCCCATCTCTTCTTCTGTTTTTATACAGTAGCTGTTGGGTGGGATTTGCTTTTCAAAGAAAAAAAGAAGGATCACATCCTCCCGGGGAAATGATGACATAGTCACCCAAATTATGCTGAATTGAGCAATCAGAGGAAGCAGCAAGGGGAAGTTGGAAAGCTGTGATCTGTGACTTTTAGATTCCACTTCAGTGCTCAGAAGAGCAGAAGCAGGACCCTCAGGAACAAACAAAGGAAAAGAGGGCAAAAGTCCCTTGTGGTATAGGTGATTGCCCCTTCTCTTAGTTACCATACTTTCCTTTGAACATGAACATATATCTACATGGTCTAAGATAGAGAAATGGTCCAAAATAAACAGGGTGAAATTCGAAGAAGACAAAGGTAAAATTCCACACTTAAGTAAGGAAAACTCAAATGTACGAGTATAAAATGCGGGATCACTGGTGAAGCAACCGTGCAGCCGTAAAAGTTCTGGAGGTTCTAGTGGACCACGAACTTGAAGATGACTGAAAGTGATGCCTGAAAAACAGCATGTGTCACTAAGGGATATGTTTTAGGTAGTTTCTGATGGATGCTTTGATAGCCCATGGGAAAGGAGTTGGTGGTCTCATATCTTTTCCTGATAAACAGGAAACCCTATAAGAGGATATCTACAAATGTGTTCCTGATGACAGGCTTAACAATGAAGCTGAGGGTTGAGTGAGCCACAGAAACTGAACAGCCATCTCATCCCAGAGATTCAAGGCAGGATGACCAAAAAGAGCCACTAGGACTCCTGAAGCCTCACATGCTGCACCAGCTGTGGAGAAGCAGAGAACTTAAGGTTATCCAAAGCTCACCTTTACTTTTAATTTAAATAGTTCCATTAATGAACTCCAAGGAATTTGAATAGACTTCACTTGTTAGTGACTGTGACTGAGGTCATCAGCAATAATGGCTTAATTACCAAATGTCATGATGGCTGGGCAATAACTAGGCAAGATGTGAAAACTTGCAACTTCCCTTTTGCTCTTGTCTGGGATTGCACTAATTTTGAAGGGAGGGGTTGAGCTGTTATACAGTACTTCGGACTCTATTATTTCTATGTCAATTTTTCTCCAGTTTTCTTAGTATAGGTGTTCCAGAGAAGAATGTGGAAAAAATCTAGCCACAGTGTAGAAACAGTCATACGGGGGGGGGGGGGGTGCTCTTTTCAGGTGTAATGTGCATTTGAGAAACTGGTGTCAGTGATGTTGACAAAAAACAAAAACAAAAAACAACTCCCCCCCCAGACTTCTGGCAATCCAAATGAACTGATCTTCAAGTGTGTCTTTAAGATTAGCTATTTCTATTCAAGCCAATTTCTTCCTTGGTAACAGTGGGCAGGTCTACATGAGACGCTTAGTGCCCATTGGACTAATTTTACTGTGCATTAGCACAGCTGGCCAAAACCATGCTAATGCATGTTTTGCTAATGCCGCCAGTGGACATTAAGCATCACACAAAAAGTGTTCATCTGCACTAATGCTCAGTAGTGCCGATTACAGCGCATTTAGTACCTGTTATTACAGGTACTAAAATTAATGTGCCATAATTATGGCACATTAATGAATGTGTAGATTAACCCAGTAATGGGGTAATTTCTGATTGATGATAGCTGGGTTTGGATTTTAAGGATTCCTGGTTATTTGGCAGGATGGCTATTAGGCCTGTGTGAAGTGGCTAGGATTCGCTTCAGATTCAGTTTCAGCTGATTCAGGGGGGACAGTGCTTAAATTCAGTGATTTGAATCACTGTCCTGAACCGATTCAGTTGAATCTGATTCAGAGATTCAGCAGCTGCCCAATTGGCTGAATCTCCAAATTGAACAGGCCCTATTCCCCACCTGCTCTCCCAGCCCCATCAATGGCTGCCCTGCCCAACCCCAGCATCCTGGCACATTAAAAAAAAAAAAAAAAAAGCCCCATACCCACCAACTCCTGCCAGGTTGAGGGTGATCCCCGCTGCCCCCCACTGCCCTGCACTGCCACAAGCCTCCAAAGGCCCCGGCAGTGGCTGCAACAGCCAGTGAGTGAAGGGATTATTTTTTTAAGTGCTGAGACACTGGGCAGCCATTGATGGGACCCTCTCTCCTATATGGGTCCACCTTCTCAGGTGCCTCCACACATAATGTTCTCATTCTCTGAGCTCATAGACCACATAGTTACTCTTGACCCTTCCTGGGCCCACTGTTCCACACTCACTGGGCTCACTCATTCTCTGCCCCTCACTGAGCCACTACTGTAACCCCCTGTATGGAGCCTTTACTCCATCTCTTTACAACCCTTGAGGCTCAGATGTCTGATGATGTGCTGGGACCCCTACCCTGTCCCCTCTACAGGGTTACCCACCTAGTCATGGAGGCTGAAGCTATACAGCACCCCATCCGCACCTTTCACTGGGTAGACACAGGAGTGGCATTTCCTAGAGTCTGCCCTGCCACAGGAAGCCCCATCATGCCATCCAACCTCAGCAGGGTGTCGTTTTAGGTCATTTCCCAGGACCAGGAACCTATTCCATCCCCATAATTACTACCCTTAACCTCAAGGTGTTCTGGGAGCAGCAGATCTCCAGCTAAGTGATGTCCATTCTTCAGCTCCCTGCAGCAACTGTCAGCTCCTCTTAAGGATTATACTGAGGCTGCCCAGCCCTGCAATCCAGAGGCCCTCTTGTGGTCATGTGACCACCTAATTAGGCCCAGCTGCTCCACCACCTGCTCAAGCCTCTTAAAATCCATGCATATGCCTGCAGTGGCTCAGGAGAGAAGCTAGGGGGTGCTAGAGCAGCCCTCCCTTCCTTTACACTGCACTGACCTGGGGGGCATGGCCAGGCCAGGCCAGGCCCGGCCCTGGCAGGACCTTTGATTAGGGAAGTCTGCCTGCTCTATTCAAGGCTTTTCTCTGCTGGCTGCTCACGGGGTGGGAGTGTTGCCAGACCCCAGCCACCTGCTAGCACTCTGAGGCAACATGGAGGGGAAGTAGGAGGGAGAGGAAGGGAAGTGCAGTGCATGTATCTGTTGATGATACATAGCTTTTCAGTCTCCCTCCTTGCTTCTTTATATTGTCTGCAGCAAACTGACAGGTAAGCAAGCCGGGGGGGGCGGGCAATGACTGTGTATATCACCCAACCAGCAAAACAATAGCTTTTCTCCATTACTTAAAACTCTTCTTAAACAGCTTACCAGCTGACCTGTTGATTAACTCCAAACAGCCCTAAGCAGTCACTGTTCTGTCTGCCTGTCCCAGTGAAATTGGAGACACTTACACACAGCGACACCTCTCAGCATTAGCTAGCATATACCACATGCCTAGGGTCTGTGGGGTTGGGGTCCATGCTGTGGGAAATGGGAGAGAGGGAGTGGTGGATTTCCTGCTTGAGCAGAGGGGAAGGGAAGGGTAGGGCAGGGGGGAAGCCAGGCAGACCCTGCTGTGCCTGCAAGTCTTTGCCAGATGTGGAGCCAGGGAGCAGAGGGGAGGGGCCTGCCCTGCTGTGAAGTAGAGAGCTCCACCCAGGCCAGAGAGCATTCTGGGATGCTGGGGGTGTCTGGTTTATCTTAAACCAGCAAGGGGTCTGAGACAGACTTTGAATAAACCAGTTTAAGCTAAATCAGTGAAGTCTAATACTACATTCAACCAGGTTTATCTCAAACCGGTTTCAGTCATTATCAGACTTGTTTATGTGTACTGAGCATCTGTTCTGTTACAGATTTAAACCAGCTACTGATCACTTAAACCAGTTTATGTGTAATGTCTGTCCTCAGCCTAATAGTTGCAGAGGCTCAGGACCTCTCATACAGTTTATAGCCTTTTATCAGCCTTATTTTCCCATACTAGCAGTGCCTTCCCAGGTGCCATCTATGGTCTCCTTCAACCCCTTCATCCACAATCTGAGCTTCTGGTATTAAACGGAAACAGAAATAAGCATGCAAAGCAAACCACTTAACTTACATATGCAGTTACAGGCAGTCTTCTCTCATTCCATGCATTGTGGAGCTCCTTCTCTGAAGCTGGAAAGGGCCAGATTGACCCCTTTAGACCTCATCGGCCTCTTCTCCATCAATCCTGTTAATTGTCTCCCTGCCACTACTGAGCTCTGAGATCTGATTGCACTTCCAATGCCTGTGGGAGAACAGCTGCTTCTCTTAGTCTCTGAATTCCCAGAATCCTTTATTTTGTCCTATAACCAGACTGCAGCTCTCTGACCCTGTCCTCAGTATTAGAGTAGGGGCCCCTTTACCCAAGGGATATTTCCTGACCTTAACATCTAACGTAATACAACACTTCAATGAATATGACACAACTCTGGCTAGGGAATTCCCAAAGAGAATCAAGTGGATCAGCCGGTCAGAGCCTAGGAAGCAGATTGAGATACCTGACACCCTCCCTCTCCTCCCAGATGGATTGGAATGGATGATTCCTATCCATACAACCCATTGCATCACTACCATTGTAGACCTATCACAACATGCTGAAGTTGCCACAGAAGAAAAGATGTAGTTGGGTTCCTATGATGAAAAATGTTGAATGAGCTGAGTTCCAGCCTGCAATTCCTGTGGCTAACACTTGGCAGGCCTTGTAAATAAGTCTTATAAATAGTTTCATAAGCAGGGCATCTATGTGCCCTTTGCACCCCAGGGACAGATGGCAGTCTGGGTCTGGCAGTAGAACCCAGAAACTGCTGCCTGATTGGTTACCTGTGACTTCATGTTTCATTTAATTGGGTGAGTGTTGACACCCAGCTTAATACTATAGTTTTGTAACTATAGTACAAGTATAGCTGTAAGCGTGGCTGGCTGAGCCTGAGGAAAAAGACTGAAGCTCTGAGACAGCTTAAGGGAGAGAAGGTCCCACGGTGGTCAGGGAAAAAGTCCTAGGGCAGACAGGGAGAAAGTCCCAGGGAGGACAAATTGGAGCCTAAGGAAAGACGGATGTTACTGGAATAGAAAAACAAAGTTTTTGTTTTGAAGCAGTCTGCTGTGCTTTGGGAGATATCAGTGCTGAAGAAAACACCCCTCTTCCCATGAGCTGATCAAAAAATAAGGAGCTCTTGGAGGTGGGGTGATACAGATCAATGGGGGAGCCAGGGACTGAGAAAAGCCAGAGCCTCAAAAATAGAGACTTGCTACCAGTGAAGTCACAGTAGGGTTGGCTTCAGGGGATCATCTCAGGAGAGGATGACTGAATAAAGCTGCTTCTTGAGGAGTCCTGAGGAAAAGCTTTTTCCCTTCTGCTCAAAAGGGGCATTCATCCCCTGACAGCTGCTGGATTCAGGAAGATGGTCTCTTGTGAGACCCCGTTAAGACCCCTTTAAGGGGGAATGCACAAGTAGGATGTCTGAGATCAAAGTCTCAGAGGACCTAGATCTGTACATACTCAGTGTTCATACTGAAGGACATATATTCTGGTGGGCAGCACATTCCACACAGAACTGGAGGTATGCTGCGCTGGTGGGGATACTACTGTTATTCCTAAAACACAAAAGTCTACACATATAATATTTAAAGATGAAATGGACTGGGTGCATTTGCAGCTGGGTGAGTTTGGAGAGATAGTCGGAGCCTGAAATCCATAAGATGATGTCCAGTGAAGACAAGTGCAGTGTTGCACCTAGGAAGAAATACTGTGTTGCACAACTTCAACATATGGAATCTACTATAACCACTAGCTCCTTTTCTGTAAACCAGCTTTGCAGCAGGTTTACAGAAAAGGAGCTAGTGGTTATAGTAGATAAAAAATGAAACAACACTATCAACTGACTTCAAAAGATGGAAATGTTGTCATGGGATGAATTAACAGGAGTGTAAGACACAGGAGGCAATTATTCTTCTCCACGTGGCTCTAGTGAGGCCTCACTTGGCGGAAGTCTGGGACACTGCTTGAAGGAAGATGTGGACCCTTTTTAGACAGTCTACAGGAGAGCAATATAACTGAGTGATTTGTCAAATCTGGCTTATAAAGAAAGGTGGCAGGAACTGGGTTAGTTTAGAAAAAAGAGCACTGAGAGGAGGAATGGTAACAGACTTTAAATATGTAAAAGCCTTTCATAAAGAGGGCAGCAGTCAATTACTTAGCATATTCAGTGAAGGAAGGAAAGAGAGGTGTGAATAATTGGCTTAATTTGCAGACAAGGAGACTTAAGTTAAATATCAGAAAGACATATCTATGAGCGTGATTAAATACTGGAACAGCTTATCTATGGATGCTGGAGATTTTAAAGAACAGGTATGACAAACATCTGTTAGGGAGCACCTAGTGTACTTGATTCTGCCTTACAATGGGAATGGACTAAAAGGTCATTCAACTTTACCCTTCTTTATATGAGGCAAAAACTTGCAACAAAGGGCTGAAAACAAGTCATGCATCACTGGGGAGAGGAATTTCTCTTCTTCAGGATATGAGCAGGTGGCAGCACACCTGCCATGGGTGCTTGTGGAAGGGCAGCCTAAGGATGTTCCTGGATTCCCATCATTGCGAAACCTCACAATCTTATGGAATCTGAGATGCAGGCCAAGGGGGTTCACAGCTGTCTCCAAAGACACCACATTCTGGTGGTGACCATGAGGTATCAAAGCTGAGGACACTCCCTGGAGTTTGCCAAAACTCCAGTAAGTGTCTTTCAGCTGTGCCAGGAAGATTGCTGCCAGCATAGGATCAAGAGTCTCTCTTCTCTTCTTCTTTTGATTCATGGATTAAATCATAGGGATTAGTCCCTACAGAGAGAAGCCAGATGTAAATAAGCCGGCACCTCCAGAAACCCCTGCTGGGGGCAGCAAGCCTAATGACATGGTTAAGAAAATGGTTTCTGAACTGCAGGCCTGCTGGGTGTGGGTGTGGGTTTGGGTAGAGGATGAGCAGAGTCACAAGACTGGAACTAGATTTACACAATAGGGCATCTGCAGGGCCTGATGCTTCTTAAGACTCTGTGGGTTGCTAGGTGCCCCACCCTTCAACAAACAAAAAAAGCAAATGACTCAGGCTTCCTTAAACTGCAACCATTTCCGATCATGAGGCAAGAGGATCTCTGGAATTATTTGACGTTAAGCCTACAGCATGGAGAGAGCAACCCAAAGTCTGACTTCCCCCCACCCTATGTAGTTGACCCCTACCTCCCTCCAGCTCCACTGTAATTCCATGTTGCACTGGTAGAAATTCCCTACAGTCTCCACTAAAACTCCTAAAGCAAGTGCTGACACACTACAAATAGGCTTTGACTGAGAAAAAGCCACAGTGACATGCTCATGACTGCAATGGGGGTTCTTAATCACAGAAATCTGCATTTGGAAACTCACCCTTCACTTTTACCAGTAGACCCCTCTGTTTTGTAACACTAGACATGAACTGGTCTTGCTTGCCCCCTTTCTGAAAGCTCACTGTGAAAATGGTAGGTAGGGAAGGGACATCATTTCTATTCCAATTTCCATCAAACCATCCCTGAGAGAGGCAGGAAATAGAGGATAATATTCTCCAGCTCTTATAATAATACTTGCCATCAGGAGATCTCCAAGTACTTCACCAAGGAGCTCAGTACCAGTAACCTCACTTTACTGATGGGGAAACCAAGGCACAGGAAGGAGAAGTGAGTTGTCCAAAGTCAGCTGACCACTGCATCAGGAATAGGACTTGGCTTCATGAATCTAAAACTAGGGTTTTAACCACTTGACCACACTCCCCTCCTAGGAAAGTAAAACTACCCTAATGTTTAATTAAAAACTCAGCATTCATGTTAGAAATTTAGGAACACTGACCCTGATTCTTAGTGGCTAGAAAAGATGTGAACGCAGCAATAACAACAATAACAAAAAGCCCTAAATTAATATATAATGGTGGGGAAAATGGAGGCATTGATGGCAACAAATATACCAGAAAAACAGAACAGAAGTTAAGCTCAGGCAATTGATAAAGGGTCATTAAGAAAAAGACAATGAGATAGCTGTGACCAAGTACCATAAGTAAGATATAGATTAATGACAGTCAGAAGGAATTTACAAATCCATCAAAAGCATAGGGGAACCTGGCACTTTTAAAGATCCTTTGCCAAGTCACTTTCATTTCTGAAGCAGAAAAGTTAGTAAATGCTTCTGTTCCTCATTTGGACCCAAGTCAAAGTCTGGCTCACACAATGATGAAATATTTTCAGACTAAATAGTGCTGAAGAGGATGCTGCAGTTCCTTTCCTTCTGCACACATTAAAGATTTTCAAATCAGGATGTCTGGATCAGTTGCATCAATGAGTGTAAAAAAAGCCAGAAGTTTAATGGAGTTTCTCAGATAGAAGATATTACCATCTGTAATTAGTGACAGAGATTTTTTAAAGGAGAGGGCTTTCTGATCTAGCAGACTGTGGCAGGGCACTAGGTGTGCCTGCCACTTTAAGGCCCTGGAGCTGGCAGCCTCCAGGTGCCTAATGAGAGAAGCCATTTTAGGTTCAGGGCTGCCTAGATAAACAAGGCAGTTTGGCTACTGGAGGATTAGCAGCAACATTGTCTGGCTTGAGGGCTGTTGAGTTTCATCTGGAGGTAAGGGAAGAGCTGTAGGGGATGGTAGGCAGCTTCTGGTCTTGGGTATGACTGGAAACTACACCCTGCTGGGAGTGGGTGGCCTGGTGGGTCTCCCAATAGTGTGGGAGCCCCCAGGAAGTTCCGGGCCAGTGATCACTCCAGTGAAAGGGGTTGGGGTGCCTTAATCCCTAGCCCTCACCTTAGGGTGGGTTGTGTACACTGGAGGTAGTTGTGGGGGTGCAAGCCCTGAGGAGGAGAGTTGGGGCCAGGCATGACTATGGCTAAGTGAGCCCACCTGTGGAGGGAAGCCCTGAGACCCTGAGTAAAGGGGGCATTATGAGCAGTGTGTGGAACCCCCAGTGTGAGGGGGGGCAATGTGTAGAGCCTTGTGAAGGGAGAGGGGGCTCAGCCAGCCAGAGAGAGAGAGAGAGAGCGCTGAGTCCTGACCCCAGTAAGTCCTCCAATGTGGGGAGGCAGAGTTTGAGTTGAATATAACACTGGTAGTAGCACCATGACCTGCTGCCCAGGTGGGGAGTGAGAGTCCCCTGTGAGCCCTTGAGGCATCAGTCATGGTGCAAGGTAACCCCCACTCCCCACATCTGGGTCATACATCAAGGCCTGCCAGGGCTTCCCCTGATTGGCCTAGGCGGGGGCCAGGACCAGGAGCGTCAAAAGGACAAGGAGGCCCGCTGAGAGTGACTCCCAAGCACCGGGGGCCTGGGATCCCAACCAGCCTGCAGATGGGCCGGGGCTAGTGTGAGCTGAAGGTCCCAGTGAGGGGTTCACACCCAAAGGGGAACCAATGACAGGGCAATATATGGCCTAGTATGATGGTGGCAGAGTCTGCCTGAAGGAAGGAACTCAGTTGGGGTGGGGGGGGGAATCCTACAGCAGGATTCTGGGCCCTATCATGGGGGACTGGTGCATATGAGAACATCATGATTTCATCTGCGGGCTTGAGCTACAGTGTAGGGGAGGAATGAAGCTGCAGATAGTGCCCCCAGTAATGGGGCAGTAAATGGGCAGCCTTCTGCCTCATTACACCTTATTAATTAATCAATTAAGACCAAGGCATGGTGGGTGGTTTGCTTAAGAACAGATAGATGGGCCACATGGAGATCGGTCCTGGTAGGCTCCCTGTTACACAGACAAAGGAAGAAACAAATCCCAAGAATAAGGCCGAGGCTGAACACATTCAGATTGGGAACACAATTCAACTTACTACCAGTGAAAGGAATAAGTTTCTTCAGGAATGTAATGGGCCACAGCTGAGCCCAGCTGACTTGCCTGTTACTGATCTTGGGCAGAAGAGTGTGGCCTCACCCCCAGACTCACCCACCACAACTTGATATTCAAGAAGTACAATTATTTTGATAGCACCTTCCCATCCTGCTGACTCAGTAGCTCTGGCAAACTTTGTCCACCCTGCTGTCTGTGGTGGCACCTGCCTTCCTAGTATACTCTCATCACTTTCACAGTATCTGGTCCATCACTAATGTCCCTTCTGTGCACCAAAGGGCATCCACTTCCCACCCTGTAATTGGATGCTATCCCAAGTGTGGTTAATGGGGACTATTGGGAACTCCTCCCCCCCTGCACTTTCTTCATAAGCCCCTGAGTGTTTAAATTAGTTGCTGGTTCCCTAGTTTGGACTGGGAGCATTTCAGATTCACCTGACTGTTGGGTTTTTATTGGGGTGCCTTCTGAAGGGATACACCCCCAGGGGATACATTCCTAGAGGATCTTCCTGCCCAGGATCCCTAAAAGTCTTTTTCGAATAAACAAACAAAAATGTGGGCAGAATTGCTTCCCCTGACCAGTTTCTGGTGTGTACTCATCAGCCTCTCATCTAAGGCCCCTCACTTTCACTCCTGTCCTTCTCTTATAGCAGTTCTTGGGGTGCTCCAGATAGTCAGGCTTGGGCACTTCTGGTTCTGCTGCATTTTAGTCTCCTACAGTGAGTAGAGGCTCTCTAATTGAAGAAAACCCACAGTGGAGCTGGACCTCTTGGGCTTCCCCCTTCAGACTTTCTATTTGCTTCCCCTGCACTCTGGGTTGGTGCAGCCAGCCTTGTGGCAGTGTGAGCAGAACTACTGTTAAATTGGCAATCTATACCCTTTAGTCCAGAAGGTGGAAGGATTCACTCTGTACCAGCATGGGTGTCATTCTGGCAAGGTCTGCAGTAATGCAGGTGGGCTTCAGGACTCACTCTGGTAAGAGGCGGGGTGCAAGTTGGCTTGTTCTCTCCCCTCACCCTGAGACACCACCCATCATTACAAGTCTTAGATCAAGAATGGGTGTCTATTTAAACAAAATCCTATTTCACTTTAATGTACCTAAGCGGCACTCATGTAATAGTGTAAGTGCAGTTGTTGGCACTAACATGGCTTTAAATTCTGTTACCTTGTCCTCTACTACCAGAGGGTATCTGCATACTTGGATGATCCTAGTTCACCACAAGTGTAACTAGAATTTAGAAGCTGTATACACAACCAAACTGCACATCTGTGGTCATGTAAGCAGTATTTAGGTTTGTGAAGATGAATCTGGTTTTGCCCCAAATGTACAAAATGCACAACTATCTAGGGACATATATGAACTTTTTGTCTTGTTGTATACAGTTATTCCAGAAGCAGAACTGTGCTGCTACCCAATGCATCCACAGGTGGTGGATAGAGGAAAGACCTTCAGGGAAGGTTAGTTGCAAGACGAGCATGGGTAACTGACAAAAAAGCAGTGTCTGAACCACCAGCAATACTTTGCCTCTCAAAGCCATATATATCCTTTGCTGTGTGTGTATATATATCCATATATAGCCATTCTGTGACATGGTGAGTATGGTCACCACTACAAGAAACCTTCCCAGCCATGGGTTTACAAGTCCTCAATGGCAAAGCAGAAAGAAAAAGATGTTAAAATATCAACAGCTGGAAAGGTAGATGAAGGCTGCAGTGGAAAAAGAGCTCCAGTTTTCTTTGGCTCTATGCCATTGGATTAAGATCCTCTTGTGTCAAGAACTGTGTGGAAGCTGATACGGAGCAGCTTCTCTATGGCAAAAGAAATCATGTACTGGCATCTTCCATGAAAATGGCTTTTCCAGCACATATTTCAAGCCTCTTGGTAAACAGCTAGTGACAATAGGAACAGGATTTTTAGGTCTGGAAACTCCTAGCCATGAACTGGCCTTGTGAGGCAGATGAATGATGTGGGTTGAGTCCACAGGCCAGACCCAGTTTGTGAGCCCAATCCAACATGCATGGGACCAGGGCCAGATACGGTACACACTAGATCCTGTATGGTATAATGTAGTCATGGCCCTGCACCAAATTGGGCCCTGTCACTGCCCTAGCCCCGTGCACTCACTATTGGGCCTAGCCCTGGCCCAAGCCCCAGCCCTGGTCCTGGCCCTAGATCTGTGTCCACTAAATCAGGCCTTGCCACCCTAGCCCCATAGGGCAACCAGGCAAGTGCATGCATGCCTCTTGCCCAACCTCAAACCCCTTTGAGGTGGGGCAACAAGCACATATGGAAACAAAAAAAAGTTTTAAAAGAGCAGAGCAGGGCACAGTCCTGGACCATGCCCTGAGGCAACCGGAGGCTGGGTCCTCCATGGAGAAGCTCTGGCTTCCAGAGCATCTCTGTGGTTGGCCCCTTGCCCTGGTGCTGAAACACGTGGCCGGCCAGGCCATGTGTTTCGGTACCAGGGCTCCGGTGCTAGTTAGTAAGGGATTGGGGGGGCTGAAGGAGGGGGAAGGGGACAATGGGGGGGCCCATGGCCCTGCCCACTCCCCCATCCCAACCCCTGCCACAGCTGGTCCCTCCCCCCGCCAGCCCCCCCTGAGGCCCATGACCCCTGCCCTGGCCAGCCCCATTCCCCTAGCCCCCTGATTCCTCTTCCCAACCCCATAGTTTAAAAAACAAATAAACAAACAAAAAAACCCCAAATGGCACTTACCTACAGTCTGGCTGCTGTCTGGCTGGCTGGGGCCCCACCCACACAGTACCAGGCAGGCTGACAGCCCCAGCCCTGGCCCTGATGCCCCCCCCACCCACCCACTATCCTGTGCTGCCCAGGAGGGCTCTGCCAGGAGGACCTGGAACTCCCCCACCCCTGCTTCTAAGGTAAGCAGAAACTTTTTAGGGGGCCTGGGGTTGCAAGTTGCGGGGTGAGGCTGGGTGGGTCAGCCATTGGGGGAGGATGAAGCCAGGTGGGGCATGTGGGCCTTGCAAGGGGGGTGGAAGCCCCTGCAGGAGCCATTGGGGGGGCTGAATCCCCTTCTGTGGGGGCCAAACCACCTTTTGGAGGGCTGAACTCCTTGGGGGGCCATTGTCCTGTGGGAGGGCAGCAAAATATGTATTCATGAAAAATGTATTAGAGTTCACTTTATTATTATGATAAGAGACTTGCTTTAACACTGTAAGATATATCTATAAAACATTGTGGTCGGTCGTGGTCTTTTGTTTTACTTGTGGAAGAACATGGATTTGGGATACTTTACAGAGTGACTTTGGGATTTTTTTTTTATCAGAGATTTTCCAGTTTTCCCATAGGGAACACCAGAATTTCTTCCAGTGGCAGGACCCTTCTTGCTCAGAGCTGGCACCTTGGACCCATCTGGCTGTGGCTGACTTCCTGGCCAAATGGGGCCAGGAGGACATGCTTTGACAGGTCAAACAGGCCATCACTCTTGGAACATCTTTTGGGTGATGTCTGACCCTCAGGGCAGCTAAGAAGTGTGCTTGGCAGTAGTACCCCACAGAGCCCAACCCTGCAGCCACAGCCCACTGGCAGCTGGCCCTGCACTCCCCACCGGGGTGTGGCAGGTGCACAGCAGGTCACAGCTAGCCAGCAGCCCCCACTGACAGACTGCTGCAGTGGATAGAAGGTGCAGGGAGCTATCAGGGCTGCTTCAGCAGTCCAGCTGGCAGAAGAGTTAGTGTCCCCAAGGTACCAATTGCCTGGGCCTCAAAAGCTCCTGAGAGCTAGTAGCCCTGAGCTACTTGCCAGGGTGGCTTTTTGTACTGCTGAGGCCAGGACAGGGCAGCTTTTTGTACTGCTGGGGACAGCACAGGTGCTGGCTCTGGGCTGTAGCTCCCCCTGGCTGAAGATCCAGAAGGAGCCAGGCAGGTTTATTTTGCCCCATGTGGCACAATTTGCTCCATGCCAAAGTGCATGTCTGAGCACATGCACTGAAGGAAAAAGCAAAGCCCTGTCTCAGATTTGTACCTCTTCTATTTGAGCTGCTGCAAGCACACGTGCTCGCATGTATGGACGCTCCCTTAAGTGTCATATTGGGCCCTGTTACCTGACCTCACACCTCTGCAAACCCCACCATATTGTGCCCCACCAGCCCAGGCCTGTGTGCAGTGGATCATGGTCTGGTAGCCCAGGCCCAGCGCCCGAGCTCCAGCCCCCCCTCCCCTGCGCCCCCAATGTAAAGATCCTGTGCTCAGGACCATATTATCTTATCGATGGGACTTGGAAATTTGGCAGTGGGGGAGTGTCAGCAAAGTTAATTGCCACTGCTCCCCCATCACCACCACCAAATTTCCAGACCCTTGGGGAGGCTGATGGGTGAGAAGACGTGGTTTTGTGGCCTGGATTTGGCCCTAGAATATTTAAGGGACAGATAAAAACCAATCTATGAACCATTAATGTTTATTTTTAGAACTTATGTATGACAAGCAATTTCTCAGAATGTCACCAAGAGGCAAATATTGTACCTTCCTTTCTTTTTTAAAGAAAGGAATTATAGACTAATCAGTCTATAATTATAGACTAACCTGGCAAGATACTGAAACAATGTATTAAGCATTAAGCTTCTTAATACCTAGGGCATAATAAAAAAACAGTCAGTATGGATGTATCAGTAATAAATCATACCAAAATCTAGTTTCCTTCTCTGACACAGCAACTTTTTCTTTGTGCATAAGGGTGCAATAGATGGAATATAGATATATATACATAGACTTTAGTAAAACGTTTGACACAATTTCCCTAGACTTCCTATTTTGATAAGAAAATTAAGGGAATTTTGTCTAGATTTAATTGCTATTTAGGTGGGTTTACAACTGATCAAAAAAGTATTCTGAGTAGTTATCACTGTCCAATAACTCACTATCAAACTCAAAGGGCATATAAACTGAGGTCCCACAGCATTCTGTCATGCATCTGACAGTATTCAGTATTTTGTTTAAAAGCTTGCTTAACAGAACAGAAAATAACCTTATAAAATATGTAGTTGTCACCAAGCTAGGTGGGTTTACAGGTCTAAACATAAGTGACATTCAGAAAAGACAACCACAAAACACTATAATTAGGTCAGAAAATCCCAGTGCATGAATATAGCTGGTTAGGTGGCAGTACCATAGCACTTATAGCAACCACAAACTGACTGAGTCAACAACATGATGCTGCTTCAATAAGGGCAAATCTCATTTTAGACTGTACTAGGATAGGTCACATGTAAGGAATGGGAAGGATTAGTTCCATGCTATTTGGCACTGGCAGACGATATCCAGTTTGAGTCAACATGCCTTAAGAAAAATATTGAGAAAGTCAAGGCAGTCCAGCAGAAAGGAATGATATGGATAGGCAGCTTTGATTTAAAAGGAAAGGTTGAAGGAATTGTGTTCATTTAGTCTAGAAAATAGAAGACTGAAATGAAACATAATTCATCCTTCAAAATGCAAAAGGCAAGTGGTCAATTGTTCTGCCTGACAACTGGCTTAAGGACAGTGGTTCTCAATTTTTTTTTTTTAGGTTCAAGGCACCCTTCCACAACTTTTGTGAATTGAGCAGCACCACATTTAAAAAAAAATAACTACCTTATAGTGCTTACCTCCTTGCAGAGGTGCTATTCAGTGAGGAGGTGGGAGATAGCCAAGCAGGGAAGAACCTGAGCCTGAATATAATTGCTTATCTCCTCATTCTTTATGGCACCCTTCAAAGGATCTCTTAGCACCCTAGGGTTCCCCAGCACCATGGTTGAGAATCACTAGTTTAGAACAAAGTGGTAATTAGTTTCCCTTACAGAAAAGATATTTTAGGTTGGATGTTAGCATTATCTTGCTAACTATGAAGAGAGTGGAATCATGGAAAAAATCTGCCTGGGAAAGTGTGGGATATTTGTCACCATGGGGTTGAAGGATAAGTTAAACAAAAAAAAAAAAGTCAAAGATGTAGTAATTTTATTTGATCATACCTCAACATGGAAAGCTGGCCTTGATGACCCCTGGGGCTCACTTCCAGCCCTGCATTTCTATCACTCAAAAAGTCTATGTGATCTTTTCACTAAAAGGTTACTGGGCTCAGCACAGAATTCAGTGCATGAGATTCATGGCTGTATACACAGAACATCAAAGTAGATTACTATAATGCTCCCTCCTGGATTTAAAATCTGTTAGCCAGAAACAAGGGGATAATAACAAAAACTCTGGGTGCAAATGAAAGCTGCCCATGTGACCTCTGAAGAAGCAGAAGTATGGAATAAAGCCACAGGACATTATGCAATGTCCAGAGTTGATAAATGAAACAAGTCATTCATAAGAATTATGCAAATGACTAGCTAGGGCCCCTTGAATGGGTGTTGCTAGGCAGCACAAACTAACCAAGTCACTTCCTCATACATTCATACTATAGAAGGTCATTGAATTGGTCATTAAGGACCAAGTTTGCTCCAAGGAACAATAGGAGCTGATTCCCTAGTCTCAATCCTGTCTCTACCAGGTCTTTGGGCTCTTGTTAATTTAGAGACCTTAATACATATGCATTGTGTAGGGAAAATTGTATGCTGAGGAGTGTTCTTCCAGAGATCTGCACAAAACCTGCACATCTGGTAGGGACATTCACTTGCCCCTCTCCCATGTGCAGCCCTATACTCCCAATCAGTTATTTTAAACTGAAAGCAGCAGTTGAACCCAGAAAAATAGAAGTAAATTCTTCACAACAAAAAGAGCACTGTGTGCATATGCATAAGCGTTAAGGCTGTGCAAAACAGCACCATTTTGCTTCAACTTCTATTTTGACGTTTTGGTGGAACAGTGTTTCGTTTCAAGTTTCATTTTGTTTTGAAAGCACTGTTCCATTTCATTTCATAAAAACAATCTTCAAACATGGAGAAACATGGCACTGGAGGAGGAGCGGCCTCCTGTGATCGCAGGCAGATTGGGGGCCCATACCCCTGGAGGAGTCAGAGCCCTCCTGGGGGTGTGGGCAGGAGGTTGCTGCTACTGCCTGGGACCAGCGCTGGGAGCTGAGCCTGGCAGAGGGAGACAGAATGCAGCCTTGGTGCTGCCCCCACTGGGCTCAGTTCCATGGGGCTGGGAGCCACTGGGTGCTGAGCCTGGTGAAGGGAGGTAGAGTGCAGTGCCAGGGCTGCGTGCCGCCACCACCCACTGGGCAACAAGCCTCTGGGTGCTGAGCCCTGTTGATGGAGATGGAGTGTAACCTCAGTGCTACAGGCTGCCTCCCACCAGCAGCCAGCAGGCAGCAAGCCGCTGCATGCTGAGCCCAGTGAAGGGAGGTGTAGCACAGCCCTGGCTCTGCCAGCCTCCCATCACTGGGTTGGGCTCCTTGGGGCTGGTGGAGCGAATCAGAGCCCAGCCTGGCATCGAGAGGTGGGCAGAGCCAGTGCTGTGCTCCCAGTGTCTCTGCCAGCCCCTTGGAGTGCAGCCCAGTGGCAGGAGCTGAGGAGAGCCAGGGCTGCATTCCCCACTGGGCTGAGTGACATGGGGCTGCAGAGCCACTCTGACCACAGCCCTGGCTCTCCCCTGCCTCCCACCACCTGGCTGCTGCTTCAAAACTAGAAATGTTTCAAAACTTTCACCTCATTTTGTTTTGAGGCTGTTTCAGAGTCCTTCATTTTGTGTCAGTTTTGCTGTTCTCAGCTCAAAATGAGTTGAACCAGCATCGAAATGAAACAGCCGGTGAAATTTCTCACAGCCTTAGTGTGTGTGCACGTGTGTGTATGCATGATCTAGTCCATAAAATTGCAACTGTTTAGAAACAGAAAGATACAACTCACAGACATAAAGCCATGACTAGGGCTCTACAGAAAACAGAATCATGGGCTCAGTTTCATTGGCATTCCAGTGAATCCTAGCTAGGTTTCAGGTTGGGTTCCTAGGTGCCTACAAATTCTCCCCGTGACTGCTGGTGGGCTGACGGGACCCAAGAGCCTGGAAGCCTGACAAGCTCACAGCCCACAGACTCCGTGACAACTAGGAACCCCCAAAATTCCAGAGTCCGCAACTCTGCAGCGAACCACCACGTGGACTGTCTGTGAGCCATCGACTGACTAGATAACTCACAGGCTCCATTCCTTCCCATGGTGAATGTTGGAGCTTTTAGTTTTCATTCTAGATCAGAATTAACTCAAATTCTGAAATACCAAAAAACCTACAAAAGGCCTCTTCTCCAACCAGTTCTAGTCATAGCAATTACCAGTTGGATACACCTACTGTCATAAAACACTACAGTTATCTTCTCACTTGAATGAGCTCCTTGGTTTGATTCCTCCCATGTATTTTCTCCATGCTCTATAGGATAAGATCTAACAAGTGCTAACTAGATCAGGAGAACAGAAGGCAGAATAGAGATGCACCGTTTGCCCAACTGACAGCACAGGATGGCCAAGGATGTATAAGGATGGAAAGATCTTTCACAAGACAGAATGAAGGATTAAATACAGCAGGAAGTTTTCAGATCTCAAGTATGCGATACTGGATGGTTTGGTGGCAAAGATCCAAGGAACTGCCCTTTTCAGGCCCAGCAGAACAATGCTACAAGAATGAATTGGAAACCAGTATAGTTGTGACAACAGATAATTCTGGCTCTAGGCATGGTGGTGGGAACAAGTGAGGTTGCACCCAAAGAGGTCAGAAAAATTTACCTTGTTAGGTGCAAAAGGAGTACTTCCCCTGAATTTGGCATCCCTTGGGGCAACTGTGACTCCAGAGGCAGTGCATGTTTATGGCTGAAAAGGGGAGTGATGTCATTTTCTAGAAGCACAGCAATCCCGGGAGAGGCACAGCAATCCAAGTTTTGCTATACACTGGCCAACTGAGTCTTGAAGAAAGCAAGTGCTAGGGTTGCCTAAAGGGTCTTCATGTCTTTGATTTCTTGCAGCCTCATCTGTGCTGTGCAGCTGGGTCAGTGTGTAGGTTTATGGTTTCATTAGTAAACACTACACAGTGTCAGACAGGGATGATGCCAGACCTATGCTGTGCAAATGTGGAAGGAGCGGGGGCTTTTCAGCTACACCCTGCTGCATCTGATGCAATGTGACCAGGCAACCTCTGAGAGGAAATGGGAGAGCTGAGGAGCTTACCCTTGCATCCAGAAGATCAACCCCAAAGCAACATGTCTGGGCCTGTCAGATTGCCAACTTTCTCTGAGTCTGCTGCTTCATGTGCTGAGTAAGAAAAATTCTTTAACCACTTAGGAAGTCAGAGAGGAAGCTCTTGGTGTGTGGAGCATGGGGCTATGCGAGGAAGGATATGAGCTACTCAGCTTATATATTGCAGATTTCAAGATGAAGCTTCCTGTAGAAAAAACTAAAATATTTTGGAAACAAAGTAATTTATATGAGAGATCCATTCACCCTGTGCTCCCCTGCTGGACATGCTGTAATCTGGCTCATTATAGTTGTCCCCTGTTTAGTCTGCACTATGGCTGTTGACATGTCTTGACAGTGCATGTCCCTTCCCCTCACTTTGATTGCATGCTCTGATAGTGGACTCTGCCATGTGCCAACAGCCTGTTACCCAAACCCCACAAGTTGCCTGTGCCCTGACCCAGCTATGTCCATTTCCATGCCTTGACCAACCACCATATATTTGCCAACTGGGATCACATCAGATCCCATCTAGTGCAGCATCCTATCTCCAACAGGTCAAATATCAGATACTTCAGAGTCAAGTACAGGTTTCCACTGCTTTATGCTGTACACGAATTCCTGGAAAATGGCGCATCACTCAAATTCTCATAAAGGGAATCCACTTTACAAGACCTTGACTATACTGATGTGGCATCACACCGCTTCTAAGGCAGCTGCAGCTCCAGAAGCAGAAGCACCAATTGTGTTGAACGGTGGCTGCAGGCTCTGATGTTGGGCAGCTTCATGGCTTTCAGGTCCCAGGGCTCTATAGTGATGGGGCCAAACCACGCACCACCACCTGGCTCTGCCCCCACAAATAATTTTTTCTTCCTCTGTCTGTGGTGTCGCTCCTACAATGCACCGCACAAAGCAGCTGACAGTGGGCTTCCATCATACTGATCACATAAGAGTGAATTTACCTTGCATATAATAATTTTTTGGTATAAAAAGGGTCATTGCATAAGAGTGAATTTGCACATACAGAACCCGCATAAAGTGAGGGAAACCTGTATAGAAAATTTCTGAGTATCTAATTGCATCATGAGCAGGCCAAAAAACCTGATGCATGGGAAATCCTTCCTCAGAAAATGGTTATAGAACCTGAAAAAGGAGCACTTCTTTGTTAAAAGTAAAAAAGTTACTTTATGTAATTAGGGTTAGTTAAGCTCATCAGCTTTATAACTGCCTATATGTTTATCCTGCTCTGTTCTGCTAACAGAACAGAAAATAACCTTACAAAATATGCAGCTGTCACCAGGCTAGGTGGGTTTACAGGTCTAAACTTAAATGACATTCAGAAAAGACAAGTGCAAAACACTATAATTAGGTCAGAAAATCCCAATGCATGAATACAGCTGGTTATGTGGCAGTACCATGGGAATGATTTAGCACTTACACTAACCACAAACTGACTGAGTCAACATGATGCTGCTGTGCTAATGGCAAATCTCATTCTGGGTTGTACCAAGCGCATATGTAAGGTATGGGAAATATTGCCTCGTCTTATGTTTACTGAGATCTTGTAGCAGGACATTCCAATAGTTAATGCCAAGAGTTAGTGTCAATATTATTTATTTTATCAGTTTTTTAAAAAATTGACTTTTAATATAATTGAATATCCTGTGTTCTTTTATAATAAAGAGCATTAATATGAGCACATAATTGGGCTATCCATTGTTTTACGTTCATTTATTCATTTGTTTCCATTCAAAACAGCCACCCTCTTTTTAGTATTTCTTCTCATGACACTTCCTCTTAGTCACACTGTCTGGTTCAAACTCCTTTACATATGCTTACTTGCTTAGTCCTCGTTAAGGCTGTGAGATCAGAATTGAATCTAGCCTCAAGGAAATATCATAATATCATATTGATTTATATCATGAAATTATAGTATTTTCAATATTATGTTCAATGTGCAGCCTAATATTCCATTTGGTTTTCACTGAGCTTCCCTGATACCCAGGAGTAATTTATTCAAAAGTTCCTAAATGACTTGTAATTATAGTGTCATTTTCCAAAGTGAGTTAGGGACAATTTTCCAAAGACAGTCAAGTGGCTAAGCTGCGAAAAGTATCGTTTTCCAAGTAACGTTTACTTACTGAGTTTCAATGGGCCTTAAGCTACTAAAACCCTTAGGGTCTAATTTTAAAATTATTTAGGCACCTGCCCCCCACTAATCTGAGTGGAAGTTAAAAGCCTTTAAAAAACTGGCCCTAAAGCCATTTTGAAAGTATGACCCCATATCTTTCCCCCAAGCAGCTGTGGTTAATTTAAAACCCCACAATGAAGAGCAGTATTTGTAATGACTGCTTCCAAACTGCATTTGTGAGCAATGAACATCATTGGCTCTTGTGTCACCCATTGACCAACTTTAGCTTGATCCCACAGAAGTTTTGGAAGCTTTGGCTTGTCTTGATTAAACTAACTAATTTTGGGGTTGCTTTCAGAACGTTTGTCCCTTACTCCCCACCTGCTTTTTCAGATCACTTGTGTCATAGGTCACACCACAAGCTCTGTCCCAGGACATCCCAAGAGGAACATTTTATTCAGTCTCCCTCTCATGAAAGACCCCTGAAAGCTAGCCCTGGTATGGTTTTTCAAAGGTCAAGCCTCTGGCTCAAGACTCTGGCTCTTCTTTGCCCTTGGTTCCCCCAGAGATCCATAGCACCAATACCTTGGAAAGCTCCTTCTTGGTCAGATCCTGAAATGTGGTGGGCATTTTCTTCTTCACAGTGTGGGGAGGTCAGAATGCTGACATCCCAAACAGCACAGCGGAGTGCTCAGATCCAAACAGAGAATCTTTATTGTGCCACCACAGTTCCCTCTGTCCTTTCTTGAACTCTATTCTGTCCTCCCTGGGACTATTTCTTACTCTCTACTCTGTCCCCCGGGACTACTTTCTTTTTGCCTTGAGGTGTCTGTCTCTGAGCTTCATTTTTTCCCTTGCACAGTCAGCCATATTCATAACAAAACTGTTACAGAATTACAGTATTAACCAAGAAACTAACACATAAGTTCTGGGGAAGAAATCCAGGAGTAGTCTCTGATACCTGCTGCTGGACCCAGACTGCCATCTTCCCTTGGGGTGAAAAGGGCATAGAATCACAGAAACAGCATCATTTTAAAAATAGGGTTGGAAGGGACCTCAGGAGATCATCTAATATGAAACTATTTATAGGAACTCTTTACAGCAGTCTTCTCACACTGAGCCCCCCCCCCAATTGTGCCCCACAAGAACTGCAAACTAGCATGCAACCCACTTAGCCTTTTTTGTCACATTTCATAAATATCTCCACCCATATGGGTCTCACAGTCAAAAGCTTGAGGCTCCCATTCTTAGGCTTTTCTCATATTAAAAACTGAACTTTTTTTTCCCCCACTCTTATTCCTGGGTGTGTCTATACATTCATTAATGTGTCGTAGTTACTGTGCATTAAGATTAGTGCTTGGATAACTAAGTACTAAATCAAATGAACAATAACTGGTGCTATTGTGCAGTAGTACCAGTACACAGTTTTTTAGTGATGCTAACTGCTCAGTAGCCTAATACTACTGTGCAGTAGCATATTAACTTGGTTTTGCCCTACACACTACACCACAGTAGAATTAGGCTACTGTGCAGTTAGCTTCTCATGTAGACGCACCCTCTATCTCCTAACCTTCTTTTGATCTATGATTGAACTTCCTTTCTCACCCCATGACTATACAGTTTTTTAAATAGCTTTGGACCTAACCTAAAATATATAGGTTTTTAGACTGTGCTTATCACCACAGCATCTGAAAGCATTTCAAGTGTGCTTTAAGCAATGTGACAAATTTCCTCAGAAGAGAACCAACATGTGACAGATATTAGTCACTCTTCAAAAACTCTTTCAAAATCCCATTCAGTTATCTCTAGTCATTCTATTTTCATTTCTGGATAGCATTTTCAGAAAGAGGACTTTTTGGCATATGTATTCCTCCTAAATTCCTGGAATACTGACTATCTTGGATAAAGGCTGATTTGACTCATATGAAAACCTTAAAATTAATAAGAATGGAGATATAAACCTCCTTCAAATGCTATAATAACCTAGCTAGGTTTTAGCGCACAGGAGGAGTAAAATCAGGTAAACAAGGGCATAGTAATGACTAGAAGAATACGAGCCAATAGCAGGCTAGTAAAAGCATTAAGATTGATCTGTGCATTAGTCAGGTGAGTGATACTGTAAGTAAAAGATGTTCCCAATTAGCAAAGACAATAGGTGAGGTCAAAGAGGAACAAATGAAATGTCTGTGTACTAGTGCAAAGGACAATAAAATGGAGGAACTTTAATTACCAGTTCAGGGCATGAAATGAGGTCTCATGTGTAATATAAACATGGCTCATAGATTAAGGGCTGGAAGGGACCTCACAGATCATTGGGTCCAGCCCCCCCCCCCGCTCTAGATAGGAAGACAACTGTGTCCGGGGTCAAGTGACTCCAGTGAGGTAACTGTCCAGTCTCCTTTTAAGAACCTCCAGGGTAGATGACTGCACCACCTCTGGAGAGAGTTTATTCCACAGTCTGGACACCCTGACTATGAAGGAGTTTTCCCCAGTATTAACCTTCCAGGAGTTTATAGCCATTAGTCCTGGTCTCCCCCATGGGTGCCCTAGTGAATAGTTCACCGAGCTCCTGATGCACTCCTCTGATATAGTGGTAAGCCTCTATAAAGTCCCCTTTCAACCTTCTCTTCTTTAGTCTAAAGAAGCCCAGCTCCCTCGACCTTGCCTCGTATGGCTTGCCTTGCAAATCCCCGATCATATGGGTGGCTCTTCTGTGGACCCTCTCCAAGCTTTTCCACATCCTTATTGAAGTGCAATGCCCAAAACTGGATGCAGTACTCCAACTGCAGTCTCACCAGTGCTGAGTACAGCAGGAATATCACTTCCTTAGTTTTACATGAGATGCATCAGTTGATGCATGCCACTGTGTTGTTTGCCCTGCTGGCCACTGCTTCACACTCATGTTCAATCATGACAGTCAGTCATTACCCCCACGTCCCTTTCAGCCATGGTGCAAGTCAGGCTGTCACCTCTGAGTCTGTATGTATGTTGAGGGTTATTTGCCACCAGATGAAGCATATTGCATTTGGAAGTGTTAAACTTCATCTAGTTCCATTCTGCCCAACTCCCTAGCCTGTCCAGGCCCACCTGTACAGCAACCTATCTTCTGGCATGGCCACATTACCCCATAACTTGGTGTCATCCATCAACTTGGCCAGCAAGTTTTTACTCCCCCATCCAAATCATTGATAAAGATGTTGAAAAGCACTGGTTCAAGAATGGACTCCTGAGGGACTCCACTGGCCACTTTGCACCAGGACTACATGGATCCATTCATAAGAATTCTTTGTGTCCTACCCTGTAGCCAGTTTCCCACCCACTGAACCGTCGAGCAGCTGAGCCCACAATCTTCCATTTTTCCCACAAGGATATCATAGGATACTAGATCAAAAGCCTTTTGAAAGTCTAGGCTTATAACATCTATCTCGTGTCCCGTGTCCAGGTGGCAAGAAACCTGGTTGTAGAAGGAGATGAGATTGGTAAGACAAGACCTACCTGTGACAAAATTATGCTACCTGTCATTCAGAAGCTTACCTTCCGTGAGGATATTGCATATAGATTCTTTAATGAGCTTTTCCAGGATTTTCCCTGGGATGGAGGTTAGGCTGACTGGCCTATAGTTGCCCAGGTCCTCCCTCTTCCCCTTCTTGAAGATGGTCACAATGTTGGTGGGACAGAAATCAAACTAAAACACATATATTATTGGGTGTGTGCTGTTTGTAAAAGATAAAAATACAGATGAAGGTGGCAGAGTGCATTGTATATTAATAATGTGAAAGAAATAAGGCATGGCATAGAAAAACTATTTCTCAGTCAAAAGGCATCCTGGGGAAGACTGTGGAGACATTCTACTGGTTTAGTGCTAGCAGTGTGCTGTAGAACATGATGCCTGCGTCTGGATACTAAAAGAACTGTGTAATATTTTTAGAAAGCTAAATACTGGAATTACCAGAAGTTGTGTCATCATGGGAGACTAACTTCCTGGACTGAGGTTAGAGACAAATACTATTAATGGTAGGGCCCAGATATTCTTTAATAGGAGACCTGACAGTTTTTTCAACAAGTATTTACTGAATCAACAAAAGTAGATGCAGTTTTAGATTTTGCTAAGTTGTAAAGACATATTGAAAACACTGATTGTATAAAATAGCCATATACTTATCATTAGTTGACTCAGGCTAAATTAAGTGGAAGGGTAAAGAGTAGATCATCTGAAACTTTTGTTCTCAGTTTCAACAGAACCAACTTTAATAAACTAAGAGAATTTGTTAGTGAAATCAAAGGGCCTTCAGGTCCTGAATGCAGAAGACTATTCAAATAAAAGTTTAGAAAACTATGCAGAATTTGGGTCCCAAGCAAGTGAAAAATCTCATAGGTGAGGGCTCTTGATCCAACTGGTTGCTTAACTACCTCAGAAGGATATTAGGGAGCCTAAAAGGAAGGGGAAAATGGATTGATTAGCAAAGAAGTCTCTGGGCATGTCCAGACCAGTGTGCAGATGCCTCTTGCAGTGTCTCAAATCCATTTGAAATGCTGTAAGCTGCATTCCAGGAACAAAAAAATGTTCCTCACAGCATATTTGCAGCACAGGAGCAAAATTTGATACCTGGATTACCAGGTACCAAAAAATAGCCTGGGGAAAAAAGCGGGACGGGGCACAGTCCTGGACCATACCCTGAGGCAACCAGAGACTTGGATCCTCTACAAAGAAACTGGCTGGCCCTTTTCCCAGTGCAAAAGCATGGTGCCTGCCCATGTAGGGCAGGCAGAATTGCAGGCTGCAGTGACCAGAACCTAGGTTCTGTGCCAGGTAAGTAGGGGGTGGAAGGAGCTGGCGGAGGAGGGGAGAACTACTGAGAGAGTTGGGGGACCATGGGAGGCAGCTCAGGTGGGGTGGGCCCTCCACCCACTCCCCCACATGACCCCAGCCCCACACCAACCCCCCCACCTGACCCCAGCTCCTGCTCACACCCCCACCCAGGTCCAGCCCTCAGCTGGCCCTCCTAGCCAGCTCCAGGCTCCTACACCACCCACAGCTTGCTGGCAGCAGTGCTCAGGGCATCATGGCACAGCCCCTCCATGCAGCATGGGGCAGTGGGGGCTAGTGCGACTCATCCCTGGCCACCTGGTACTTGTACTGCTTCTGTCACACCACATGGGTGTGGCCCAGCATGGTGTGGTGCAGGTAGCTCCGAGCTGTCCCCAGGGGCTCTGCACTGCTTGTGGAGACCGCCTGCCATGCCAGGCCAGGTCCTGCTTGCATGGGCCCCATGCTGTCAGGCTGGGCTTCTTCTGTGCACACAGGACCTGGCCTGGTATGGCAGATGGTCCCCGTGAATGGTGCAGAGCCCTAAGTGACAGCCTGGAGCTGCCCAAAAACGTACAGCCCCACACCACACCATGCCAAACCAGGACACGTTGATGTGGCATGGCAGAGCCAGTGCAGGTGCCACACTTTTGGGGATAAGCCGCACCACCAACACTGCCCCATGCTGCAAGGTGGGGACTGTGCCACAAGGCTCTGAGTGCGGCTGCCACTGTTGGTAAGCTATGGGCAGTGCAGGAGGCTGGAGCCAGGCAGGGGGGTGAGGTGAAAACTGGAGCCAAGCAGGGGAGCGAGCAGGGGGACGGAACCAGGTGGGGGAGTGAGGTGGAAGCTGGAGTCAGGCAGAGGAGCAAGCAAGGGGGCTGGAGTTGGGTGGGGAAGTGAGGTGGAAGATGGAGCCAGGTGGAGAAGCAAAGAGGAGGCTAGCGCTGGGTGGGGAAGTGAGCGGGTGGGCTGGAGTTGGTTAGGGGGGCCAAGCTTGGCAGGGGGCAGCTCTGGCCCCTGTCAGGGGGTGGTCTGTAAGCAGTGCAAGGAAGTTGCACCCTATGGGAGGGGCAGGTGACCCACCCATCCTGAGAAGCCCCCCCCCCACACCCACAGTTCCCTCACAAACCCCACACATGCAAGCCACCCCCACAAACCCACCACACACATGCATAGCCCTGTGGGTCAGGAGTGAGGGGACTGGGGCATAGTCCAAGAGGTCTCCAATATGGGTGACATCAACCAGGATCAACCTCTGTCACAACCGGGGTGCCTCTGCCATTGGCACCTCCAGTTGGGGGTTCCAAAAGAATGGCTCAACAAGCAGGTCAGCATCCTGGGTGACTGTGACAGAGGACCTGAAGGCAGAGACCAACCTCCAGGTCTGAAGAAGGTCCTGGTAAAAATCTGGCAGACCTCACAGATCTTGCAGAGATAACCCCATAGGCTGAGCTGTCAGTTGTATTGGAGCCACCAGACTTGACAGAGGAAAGCACGCCTCAGGTGGCCCCATGCCACATGGCTACCGACACTGTATAGCAATTGCTGCAGGGCCTGAAGGTGGAATTCCAGGACCTGGCTGCGCAGGTAAACCAGGCCCTGGCTGCCCTCCAGCAAGGGGAGGCTCAGGAGCTCTGCAGTGCTGTCCTGGCCAGAAAAACTCCAGTGCCTGTCTCCAGAGTCCCACCAGGACCTCAGGGGACAAAGGCAGGGTGTGTAAGCAGTGCCAAACCACGGACAGGACCAGCTGGTTCAGCACCAGCACTCTTCCACACAGGGAGAGACATCTCAGGAGCCCTGCCCATGCCTGGAACCACTCCACCACCCTTGCCTCCAGTTGGTGCCAGTTCTCTGGCGTGGAGAGATCTGTGGGGGACAGGTATACCCCTCCCCCAAGTAGAGCAGTGAGCCTGTGCTCTAAGTGAATCCCACAGAGTGTGGGTGGGAGTGAACCCACCTGCCACCCATCAACCACCACCAGGCCAAAGCTCTTGACCCAGTTGACCCAGGCAGAGGAGGCCACTGAGTACAATGCCTGGCAGGCCTCCACCTGCACCAGGTCACCCAAGTCCTGAACCATGAGGAGTACATCATCAGCATACCCTGAAACGACCAACCACACCACTGGCTCCCGAAGTATCAACCTCACCACCTGCTTCCACAGGAGAATGAGGAAGGGCTCCAGGGCCAAGGCATAGAGCTGGCCTGACAACGGGCAGCCTTGATGCACCCCTTTCTTGAATGGGATTGGCTCCATCAGGGTCCATTTGAGCTTGACCAAACACTCTACAGAGTTGTACAGCACCTGGAGACCCCACACGAAGTGGAGCCTGAAGCCAAAGGCCCACAGTGTGCCTGTGAAGTACCCATGATCCACTCTGTCAAATGCCTTCTCCTGATCCAGGGATAGGAGGGCAAAAGACAGGCCCTCCCAGAATGCTAGCTCCAGGAGATCCCAAACAAGGTACAGGTTGTCAAAGATGGAACATCTGGGCACCATGTATGTCTGGTCAGAATGGATCATGTCCATCAGCATGGACTACAGGCACAGTGAGATGTCTTTCACGGCCACCTTGTAGTCCATGCAGAGGAGGGACATGGGACACCAGTTCCTCTGGTAGCAGGGATCCCTCTTCTTCAGCAGGAGGGTCAGTACGACCCTCTGGCATGACAGGGGGATTTCTCCACTTCCCTCAGATTTGGCCCAGACCACAGCAAGGTCTGGGCCAAGGACATTGCAAAAGGCCCTGTAGAACTCTAGTCAGCCCATTGATGCCTGGCATCTTGTTACCAGGCATCAAGCGGAGGGCAGCCAAAAACTCAGCCAGAGTGAGAGGAGCTTCCGGCTGGTCCCAATCACCTATTTGATCTGTGGGAATCTCTCCCACAGGGTCCAACAGGCTTTGGCATCAGTTGGTTCCAGGGAGAAGATCTCTTCATAGAAGCCCCACACGCACTGGTGTATTTCACCTAGATCCATAAGGGGGGTGCTGTCACCTGCCAGAACACAGGTGGGTATTCTGTACCCCCACTTCTTGGCCCCCTGCCTCCTCTCCAGGGCATAGAAGAAACGGGAGCTATGATCCATCTCCTGAAGGAGCTGGATGCATGAGCAGAAAAATGCTCCACGGGCACACTGATCGTCCAGAACATGAAGCTCTTCCCACCTCTCCCGACAATCTCTGCAGAGGATGGGTTGGTTGGGTCGGTGGCTAAGTGCCTCTCCAGCTCTAGCACGTCCTACTCGAGCTGCTCCCAGACTGCATCCCTCTGCCAGGTATGACCCCATGCATAGCTGCAGCAAAAAAAACAGATGCACACCTTTCCCACATCACACCATCTCCCAGTGAGGCCTGGCCCCAGACCAGGTGGCGATCACTGAAAGGGGTCAGCTGGATGCCAAAGGAGTGGGTCTGGGCAAAGTGTGGCAAAGAGATATAAATCTTGTCCAATCAGCAGCAGCATGCCTGCTCCTCCCGCACCCTTCACCCATAGGTGAAGGCAGGGGAGCTGGTAGGGTGACAGGCATGCCAGATGTCCACCAGCAAGAAGTCTGTCAGGATCTCCCTGAGGACACTCATGGTGGCCTGGTTCCACTCCCTGCTCAACTGGTCTTGCATGTCTAGTGAGACGTTAAAATCCCCACCAAGGACCAGGCACTCACAAGAGTTGAGGGTGCCAATGTATGTTGCTGCCTGGTGGAAAAAAATTTGCCACTTCTGGGTCCCTCAAAGGGGCATAAAAGTTCAGAAGGTTCAGGACCAGCCCCTGCACCTGGACCTGCAGCAGGTAGCCTGGCACCACCTCAACATCCGGAGAACCTCTGGCTGCAGGCCTGGGGAGAACAGGGTGGCCACCCCACAAGAGGTGGCTGAGAGGTGACTAAAAAAAGACTCTGCCCCCCAACTCCAGCTCACAATTTGGTTTGTCAGCTGGAGTCATCAGGGTCTCCTGCAAGAATACCATGAGGTACCCTCACTCCTGAAGGAAGGAGAGTACCCAGCATCTCTGGAAGGGTCCTTCCTGCCATGAATGTTGAGGGTCACAATCTTAAACAACCTCATGGCTGGGGGGATGGGGGGTGCAGTAGATGGTTCAGCAGGGGCCTCATGCATCTCAACGCCCAATGTGGGGCCCGCCGGCTCATATAGCACCCTCCCATAGGTATAGAGAGCATCTAAGAAACTGCAGGCCTGCCTATAGTTCTGGGCATTGCAGCTTTTGGGTCCCTTGCCTTCCCCCACCAGCACCATTGAAGTGGTGAAGATGCTGTCAAAATCTCCTCAGTGGTCCAAGGTGAGCTGTAACTTGCTGGCAGACTGGCCGGTGTAGTCATGGTCAAGAAATGCAAGTAGCTCACCCCTGGGGACTGCCGAGACTGAGAGATCTGCAGGCTTCATGGAGCCTGGTGGTTCTCAAGCATCCTTTTTCTGGTCCTAGGGCTCAGCGGGCTCCTTAGGCACCATCCAAACCCCATGGTCTGCTAAGACCCCAGACCCTGGTTGAGATTGGGAGAGCTCTGCAGTCCCTTGGGACAAGTTTGGGGGTCAGGATGGGAGGGGCTTCTTCCCAAGATGATGGGGTAGAGCTGGAGCCCTGGGGGGGTCTGTGCAAGGTCCCAAGCAAGAGTGGCCTATTGATTAGGGGACCCCACCCTGGCCCCCTCTGGTGCAGTTTTTCTGGGAGGGGGAAGGAAGAGACCCATTAGGCACCAGGGTGGCTTTAGTGCCTGCCTTGGGGTCCTGGGAAAGAATACCTCCTCCCTCAGGACTCACTGGGGTGAGCCCCAGGTCCTCTGTATCTTTCAGATAATCAGGAGGAGGATCCGCTGTTGGGCCTTCCTGTGGGTGGGCTTCAGCCTCAGCGCCCAGGGTCTCAGGTGGTAGGCCTTGGTCAGCAAAGTGAGGGGCTTCCTCCATGGCCTCTGTTCAGGACTGTCTAGTAACCCTGAAACCTCCTCCACAGGGATCACCCATTTTATCTTTCATGGGGGAGCGGTGCCAGGCAAAGCTGGGGAGGCCCCTGGAGGCTGGGCCGCTCCTCCTCCCCCCACCATGTGGTGGTCTTGGGAGGGGGAGAGGAGTTCTCCATGACAGGCCCAGGCAAAGCTGGACCCCTCTTTCTCTTGCCTTTGCACCCCGAGGTGACCTGCACCCACTTATCCATGGAGTGGTTTTCAGGTGGGCAGGCTCCAGTAGTAGAAGGTGAGGCTTGGGAGGGCAAGGCAGCTATGACAGGGGCATGACTAGAGGCAGGAGTCCCTGCTCCCTCTCTTCCCTTGTTTGCTGCTGTCCTCCCTGGGATTCTGCCAAACTTGGTTGGGGGGCAGGGTCCCTTGAGCTCACAGGGGTACTCAGTTGTGGCTGGGGTGCCAGGGGGGCCTGAGGAAGGAGAAGTGCTGGTGGTAGGGGCACCCCTCTTGCCAGTGGAACCTGCAGATGCCCTCCCCGCCTGGCCCATGGGGCACTCATGATGGAAGTGCCATGGGACACAGCCCTGGAAGCACTGCAGGTCCCCCAGTGTATATAAAATCCTCACCAGGGCCCTCTGAAAATGAATTACCAGGCACCCCCTCAGCCTTCAGCCATGCTTCCACCACCAGCTGAATCATAACCTGGCAACAGAAACATGCACTTGGCCCTCTTGCTGGGGTGCTGAGACCCCAGCCTGCGCCATCACCAGGGAGATAACTCTCCCCAGGGTTTGGAACTCAGGGCCCAATTGGGGATATAGGGAGGGATGAAGGGGAGGACCACCCTGGTCCCCAGCTCTTCTAGAGGCTCGAGGGGGATATACTCACCTTCCACCACAGGCCCCCTCGCTATCGCTTTTTGTGCGGCAGCCTCCAAGGCAAGGAAAAAAGACCCACTTGCCATGAAAGCAGAGGCTGTAAATCTTGGGGGCCCCCACTACCTGAGCCAGGGCCTGCACCCAGTTCTCAAAGTGCAGGTTCTCCTGCTTGGGCTGTTGGCACTTAACCCTATGCCTGTGGGTGACTGCCAGGAAGGGGACCCTACCATCTGAGCCAAAAAGGCCAGCAGTGGAGGGTCCAAGTCCCCCAGCTTTGGGTCTCCCCACAGCTTCCTGTGCATAGCTGCATTTTCCCCGGGGGGCCACATTGGTGGGGCCAGAGTTAGACCTGGGGACTGGCTGAGTGGGTATGCTGGCTGGTGTAGCGCACCTGGTCCCCTCAGGTGCTAGTGGTCTAGGTTTGGGAGGCAGGGCCCTTGCTCTTCTGTGGAGAAGGATGAAGAGGAGCTCTTCCCACTGCCCTTGCACCCTGATGATGGGAGAGGGGGCTTGGGAACCCCTCCGGAGGGGGCCTGGCCAGGGGTGACCTCCTGGCCCTGTTGGCTCCCTACCAGAGTCCCACCTGCCCCTGCAGCAGAGGAGGTTGGTCAAATTCGCCTGCAGGGTGGAGGCTGCAGGGGCATGCATCCCCTTGGGGGCTTGGCTGGGATCCACCCTCATAGTGGGGGCTGCAGGAAGCTCTGTGGGGGCATGTGCCTCCCCAAGAAGTTTCCTGCCCTGTCATTGTTTCACATGAGGGCAGGGAAGACAATAAAGAAAAACAAAATATCCTGTGGGGCTGGTGAATCTAGTAGGGCCAGGCTGGAGTTGTGGGGGAAGAAGTGGGGTAGGGAGAAAGGGGGCTGAAGCTCACTGAGCCCTACAGCCCTACAGGAAAAAAAAAGACCCAGGAGGACTATGCCTTAAGAATGTGGGGAGGGGGAAACACCCCCCCCTTGAGCTGGCTTACTCAGCCAAACAACAAACACCAGGGCAGTGGGCATGGACCACAGGGCTTACCACACAAGGGCAAGAACACACAGGAAAGGCTGCTGAGGCAGGGATAAAAGATGGCTGGAGTGGTGGAGAGGCTTTGTTTGTTGAAGATCTGTCCAGGAACCCATCAGACCCCCAGCCAGGCACTCGGCAGCAGAGCAGTAGGCAGGAAGACAAAGCAGGACTAGATGCAGTGAGGTAGCTGTGGAGGAGGGCAGGAGCAGTCAGTCAATTAGGGATTGATCCAGTGCAGGTGTGGTGTCAGGTGGCAAAAGGTGGTGCAGCAGGGAATCTGCCTCTCTTCTGAGAGGGGGCAGCAACAGAAATAACAGCAGCAACAACAGTGATGATAGAAGCCATCCAGCTCAGCCATTTAGGGTGTGCTTTTGTTGAAAGTGGAGGTGAAGGTTGGGGTTAGCCTGTGAAGGCAGCTGCAGCAGGCAAAGCACCTTTAGGCTCCAGCAGTGATATTGGGGGAGGGGCCTACAGGCAGCACAAGTTCTCTCCCTAGGCAGTCCCCTGACTGCAACTTGGCAGCAGGGCAGAACAGGGGTGCAGGTGCGATGCAGTGGGCCCTCCCTGAGGGGGGCAGCAGTGTGCAGAACAGGACCCCTCCCCCCTGTGTGTGTATGTCGGGGGAGCAGCAATAGCAGCAGCCCAAGGCAGGAAGAGGTGCAGCCAACTTACTCCAAAAGCTCTGAGACCAAGCCAGCAGCTAACAGTAGCGAGAGGCAGGAAATGGCCTGGATAGCTTCTCCCCAGAAGCTCCTGAGACCAAATTTGCAGCATCCTGGGACAACTTTCTCCCAGAGGCTCCTCCCTCAGAAGCTCAGGAGGGCAAGTAGCCCTGAGCTACTTTCCTGGGCAGCTTTTTATACTGCCGAGCCCAGCACAGGTACTGGCCCTGGGCTCTAGCTCCACCTGGCTGCAGATCCAGGAGGATCCAGTCAGGGTTATTTTGCCCCAACTGGCACAATTTGCCCCACAGCAAAGTGCATGTCTGGACATGTGTGCTGAGCCAAATAGATCCGGCTCAATTTTGTGCTGCTTCTTTTTGAGCAGTTGCAAGTACACGTGCCTGCATGTGTGGACACGCTCTATATGTCTATGAGGAAGTGTAGGGATAAAGTAAGCCTTGCCAAAAGTCACACTGAGTTCGACCTTGTAAAAGATATTAAAACAAAAAACAAAGTTCTTCAGTAATATAAATACAAAGAAAACAAGGAATGGAGTGAAATTGCTATGCCATGAGAATGGCATAGAAATTAAAGGTAATCTAGATATGGCCCTAAAACCAAGTACTTGGCCTGAGATTTTAGTTAAAACAGTGATATAAGTCAGAGGGCAAAAGCTGATGGCTAATAGGAAGAAGTACCTGTAAATGAAATTAACATAGCCACAGTAGAAGCAGAAGTCCAGGATTCTGACGTAGCACAATCAGGGAGGCTACAGAATCTTCATCCCAGGATTTTAAAAAATGGGCACATGAAATGACAAGACTGGGACAAAGGTTTTAAACAAATCTATCAATCCAGAATTAGTATCCTATGATCAGACAATGGTAAATATGGTGACAGTATTCAGTAAGGAGGGAAAAAGGTGATCTAGGGAGCTTCAAGCCATTTAGTCTGACTTCCAGAGCATGATACGTATTAGAATAGATTTTGAAGGAAAGAATAATGAAGGACAGAGCAGTAAATTTAAATAGATTAAAATGCCACATGGGTTTGTCAAAGGTGCACCGTGGATGACTAACCTGGTACCTTGCTTTGATATAACACCTCTTTTCTACAAGGAAGAGCCATATTTATTCGAATCTGAGTCAAAGCTTTTTCAACATGGGGGAAAAACACCCCTTGTTGTGGATGTGAGTACAAGGTGAAAGGACACACAGGGAGGAGCAGGCAGCTGCTCCAGTTTTGACTCTGGCACTGAACCTGGGAAGGGGCTGGAGTTGGAGCTGCATCAACTGCCATTGTCCCCCTCTATCTTTGTCCCCCACTGTGTCCCCCCCACCGCAGCTTACCATCACTCACAGCTCCACCCCCAGCCCAGCCATACATGGAAGCAGTAGTGGCAGCAGCTCTGGTCTTGGGCCTGAAGAGGCTGTATATAGGAGGAGAGGAGGAGGGGAAACAGAAAAGTTACAGGCAGCGGGGCTCAGGCAGTACGGCTGTGCGAAACAACAAGGTTCGATTTTGACATCAGTTTTTATGTTTCAATGGGACAGTGTTTTGTTTTGAGTTTTGTTTTGTTTCAAAACCACTGTTCTGTTTCACTTTGCCAAAACTGTTTCACTATTTGAACGCTGTTTCAATGTTTTGCCCATAGGCTATAATGGAAAAGCACAAAATTGCCTATAACTTTGTCATTTCTTGCCTGATTTGGATGAAACTTGCAGGGTTGGTATCCCCTTATGAGGCCATGAATTCTGCCAAGCTTCAAGGAGATAGGTGTAGGGGTTTCTGGTCAACTTTACCTCACACTACTGGCAAGCAAAACTCGTGTCACGTGTGCGTGTTAAGTCACAGCAGGGTGAAAACTGCAGGCATGCTACCCCTGCTGAGGCCATGGAGCCTGCCACATTTCAAGATAAGTACAGGTGTTTCTGTGAAACTGGACCTTGGGGTGCTGACAAGCAAAACTTGTGACATGGGTGACACTGTGTGTATGTTAAGGCACACCCTCACTGGTGCTGGGGCCTCTACACAACACAGTAGTGTGCCCCAATGAGGTCTCCTCCTCCCCTATAGCCTCATCTCAGTGCACCCCTTTAAATAACAACAGGTAATAAAATAACTTAGTGAGCACTAGCACAGTAGCACCAGCAGCATCTCAGGCAGCCAAACTGTATCAGAGCCTTTCTTGCCATTCAATTCCTGCTTTCCATAGCAGGAGCTTCTTCTCCAGCATGTGTCTTAAGGTGCACCCTCACTGTGCGACTGTGTGTGTGTTAAGGTGCTCCCTTACTGGCCCTGGGGCCTCTACACGACACGGTAGTGTGCCCCAGTGAGGTCTCTTCCTTCTCCAACAGCCTCATTCTGGTCCGCCACTTTAAAAATGACACCAGGTAATAACTTAGTAAGCAGCACAATAGCACCAGCAGCATTTCAGGTAGCCAAACTGTCACAGACTAGAGCCTTTCTTTCCTTTCCTGAAGGATCTTCTTCTCCAGCAGCTGCCAGAGAGCTCTCCCTGCCAGCCCCAGCCCTGGGGCTTAGATGTGCCCAAGGCCCTGTGTCCTTCTGGTCAGGTGCTAGGGGTTTTGGTCTAAGGACATGGCACTGGCAGACAAGTTCCTTGCCTTTGGGTCAATCTAATCTGGTATGTTTTAGCAGAACAACAGAATAGTCAGTTACAGAAATATATCTTAGCAAGCTTTCAGGTTGAAAAACCCTTTGTCAGGCTGAGGAAGCACCTGCAGTTGGTCTGTGTGCATTTTGTTCCTGGATGGAAGGAATAGTAAAGAAGCCAGAGGCTGGCATGTGATGCAGGCAAGAAAGCCAGTCAGTAAAAATGGAAATGGAGACATCAGGGGGTGAAGGACAGGTTGGGGTGGGAAGGAAGGGGGATGTAGCACGTAAAAAGTACAGAGGTACCTGGGGAGTCAGATGTTTGCCAGGTTGTAGTGTGTCACAAATCCAATATCTATATTGAGTCCATGAGTTTCTATATATAGGGCCAACTCTGAAAAGTGGTTTGTAAATTCAAATAAGCACTGAACCTTGCAAACCTAACCTCATCACCAGAACTGAAGCCAATGTCCTACAGCTCAAAACACAAAGCCTGACAACAATCTCCAGTACCCCACAAGTATTCTGTATACCAGAATCTATCAAAGACAACAATACCCAACTACCTGTGGGGGCACATTTCTCACAAAAAAACCACTCTGTCTCCAGTCTCTCAGGCCTGATACTGAAAGGGAATTTACAAAGCACTTCTCACAGCTGTGCCTATGAACTTCACTTCATCAGCCTTCTAGGTGATAGGTGTAGATTTAATAGATTTCATTAATTTCTAGGATCAGAAGGGACCTGGTAGATCATCGGACCCAACCCCCTGCTCCAGGCAGGAAAGAGTGCTGGGGTTAAGCCAGCCAGATGTCTATCCAATCTCTTCTTGAACACCTCCAAGGTAGGGGAAAGCACCACTTCCCTTGAAAGCCTATTCCATATTTTGGCAACCCTCACCATAAAGAATGTCTTTCTTATGTCCAATCTAAATCTGTTCTCCTTCAGTTTGTGGCCATTATTTCTGGTAACCCCAAGGGGTGCCCTGGTAAACAGAGTTTCCCCTATTCCCTGCTGGCTCCCCTGATGAGTTTGTACATAGCCACAAGATCACCTCTCAGCCTTCTCTTGCAGATGCTGAAGAGATTCAGTTTTCTCAGTCTGTCTTCATAGGGTCTTACCTGCAGGCCCTCAACCATATGAGTAGCCCTTTTCTGAACCCTCTCAAGGTTATCCACATCCCTCTTCAAGTGTGGCGCCCAGAACTGGATGCAGTACTCCATCTGCAGCCTAACCATAGGGGGAATTATTACTTCCCTAGACCTGCTTGTGATGCAGGTGCTGATGCAAGATAGTTTGCTTAGCCTTGCTTATTACCCCATCACACTGGCAGTTCACATGCATTTTTGCATCAACCAAGACTCCAAGATCCCTTTGCACTGCTGTGGTACTCAGAATGGTACCTCCCAGTCCATAGGTATGTTGGAGATTCTTTCTCTCCAGATGCAGCACCTTGCATTTATCCTTGTTAAATTGCATCCTAGTCTGATCTGCCCACTTTCCCAGTCTGTCCAAATCTGCCTGAATTCACTCCCTGCCCTCCTGTGTGTTAACTGTACCCCATAGTTTAGTGTCATCTGCGAATTTGGACAAGGTGCTTTCAACGCCTTCATCCAAATCACTGATGAAAATATTAAACAGAACTGGTCCAAGAACAGAGCCTTGGGGGACACCACTGCCCACATCCCTCCAAGGAGAACCCGCCCCATCCACCACCACTCTCTGGGTCCATCCCATAAGCCAGCTTTTCACCCACCTTACTGCAAAAAATCCACATCGCAGCTACTCAGTTTGCTTATAAAAATTGGGTGCAATACTGTGTCAAAAGCCTTTTTAAAATCCAGGTAAATAATATCTACTTCCACTCCTGTATCTAAGCACTTTGTTACCAGGTTAGTCAAGCAGGATCTGCCTGCTATAAACCCATGCTGGTTGCCCCTTATCATAGTGTGACCCGTTGGCCCCCTGCAGATGTGATTTTTTAAATGATTTTTTAAATGATTTTTTCTAAGGTCTTGCCAAGAATAGAGGTGAGGCTAACTGGCTTATAATTACCCAGGTCCTCCTTCCTCCCCTTCTTGAAAATAGGAACTACGTTGGTCCCTATAGAAACTCATGGAATCAATATAGATAGTGGAATCCTGAAAACACTACAACCTGCTGGACATCTGACTCCCCAGGTACCTCTACACTTTAACCTGCACTGCTACATCCCCCTTCCCCCCCCCCACACTCCAGCCTGTCCCTTACCCCTGATGCCTCCATTTCCATTTTCACTGACTGGCTTTCTTGCTTGGATTGCATAACAGTCTCTGGCTTCTTTACTATTCCTTCCATCCAGGAACAGCACACATACAGAAGTTCAAAGCTCAAGATGGGCTTGCCTACAGGGAAATATAAAGTAAGGGAAAGGGGAGGTAAGAGCGGGGAAGGACTGCTGTCATATTGACTCTGTAGCTGGCCAGTGACTGTCATCCTTCCCTGATGTCCCTTCCAATCCCAGTGCTCTGAGGGAGGGATGGAAAAACAGCATAAAAGGAGGGGGAAAAGGCAGCATCCACACATGCATCCACATCCCAGAAGCAAGTGGATAGTGTGGTTTGGGATCATTTTGAGCTGGCAGCTGATCATGCTTTGTTGCCAGAGCAGCCCTGATGCTGAGTCTAAGGATTCTAATGGCATCATTTGGACATTTCACACTCTTTCAGTCATTTCCTCATTTTTCTGGAATCTCCCTGTCAGAACTTACTGTCATTATGTAATTGTCTGGCAGAATTATTCCCCTTACGGTCTTGAATTGAATTATGTTTCAGTCAGGATTACTTAATGCTTTCTCCAAGCTTCCTGCCTAAAGCAAACACAGCATCCAGGCTTTCCCCTCACTATGCACTTTGCTCTGGCTAGCTACCCAGCCCATCCTCGGGCAGGGTCCCTATTGTTGTCATCTTTACTGGTCCTTGCTACTTCTTCCATTAAATGTGAGGGAATTGGACCCTTCTGGCAGATCAATTTTCTGCCCTCCCTATTCAAGTTCTAATCTGGAGGCTGGTCTGACAAACCTGCACATGTATTTTCAACACTATATTTGTGTCTGTGGACAGCACAATCTTCCTAGTCATATTCAGAAATGTTTTCTCATCAGAGTCCATAGGTTTAATATGCAGGCTACTTCACTACCAGAATGACTGAAACTGTCCTAAGGACTGTATTTATCATCCCCACAGCTGTGCCCTTTTCTGCCCAACAGTTCATGTCCTCATTTTCAGGAGCAAGGATTTCCAAATATGCTCACAGAACAAATTTGGGCAGATCAGCTCTGACTTTTCCCCACATTCAGAATGAATGAGGCTGAGATTTTCCAGGATATTAACCAATCTTCCCCATGGGCTCAAAGGATGGTCATACAACAGGCCTTGAGACCATTTTCAAGCACCTCCCATCTGGAAAATATCAGACTTTGCATGAAGCCCTGAGCAGCCAAAGGTGGGGTTGAGGGGATCCTAAGAAGGAGATACTTGAAAATGGTTAGTGGACAAAACAGTTTAGCATCCAGATCTTACAGTCCGGAACCTCCCATAAAGCACCTCAGGCCATTCATTACCTTTTGAAGACTGGCATGTACTGGAATTAGTTATGTCTCCTGTGATCTTGGCTGGTCACATCCATTCCAGCAGAAATCTCCCTCTAACCCATTCACATTCTCCACTTTCTTGGTATCAGGAATGAGGCCATCAGTCGGGCTAAATTGTTCCTACCTGGCCCTGGTTACCTGACTGGGTCTGGCTCTCAGTGGCTTAACTACCCCCAGCTAGCTTAAGTTGCCTCCATGTGCCTGGCTACAGGAACCAGGATGTGGACTAGTATTGCCTAGTAGTTAAATGTCCTATGTATACAAAAGCTCATGTTCAACCTGCATGACCACTCGGTTACCCTATAAAAGGCATCACTTAAGGGTGGAAAGTTCATGATGACATGTAACAATTGGCTTAAATTCATCTGCAACCTTTGCCAAAGGCCAACACCTCCATACCCCATTTAGTACTTAGGCTAACACTGGATCCTTAGCAGTCACATGTTTAGGGACCTACCAAAATCACAGCAGAAGTGCAGTACTCAGCATCTCCTTTAATCTTGCTGATTTCACCAGCCCCTCTCCCCCACAGCCCCATCCCCGATTGGAAGAGGAGGCCTGGTGGCCCTGCTGCTTGCTGCTGATCAGCCAGGAGGCAAAAAACAGTTTTAAATACGTTGGAATTTTTGTCTCCCACTGCTGATCAGCCAAGAGGCCTGGGCAGCCCCGCCACTTGCTGCTTATTGTCTCAGAGTCAAAAACCATGGCATGTTTAAAACTGTGTTTTTTGCTTCTCACCCTGTCACCAGCAAGCAGTGGAGGCACCAAGGCCCCTCTCTCAATCGGGGTGGTGGGGGTGGGGGCTGATGAAATAAGCAAGATTAAAGGAGGCACTGCACAGTGCACTTTAGCTGCAATTTTGGTGGGTCCCTACATACGATTAATGTCATCTGTTTGGAGAAGAGGATCAGAAGCAGATTCAGAACTCTGGAGAAATCCAAGGTGACTGAAAGAGACTTGGGGGTCATGATTGAACACAAGATGAATATGAGCCACCAGTGTGATACCGCAACTGGCAAAGTGAACAAAACTCTGTCTTGCATATACCGATGCATCTCAAGCAAGACCCAGAATGTCATCCTCCCTCTGTACTCAGCCTTGGTGGGATCTCAGCTGGAGTACAGCATCCAATTCTGGGGTCCACAATTTAGGAAGGATGTGGAGAAACTTGAAAGACTCCAGAGGAGAGCCATGCACATGATCAGAGGCCATGGGAACAGGCCTTATGAAGAGAGGCTGCAAGCTATGGGACTCTTTATCCTGGAGAAGCTCATGCTCAGGGTGACTTAGTGGAAGTCTACCCTGTTCCTTAGAGCTGTGCAAATGGGCCCTATTTGATTCAGATTCGGATTCAGATTCAGCCCAAATTGGGGGCAGTGAGTTGATCCATTGATTTGGATCACTGTTCCTGATTTGATTCGACTGAATCAGAATCTGAAGATGTGATGCTGATTCTTCAAATCAGTGATTTGGACACAGGCAGAGCTTTAAAAGTTTTTTCTACATACCTAAGGTAGCAGCGCAGCTTGTGATCACGGCAGTACTGGTGCGCATGAAGCATCCCACAGCAGTGTGTGGGGGTTCTCCAGCATGCTTGGCAGTGAACCCAGAAGTGGACCAGAAGTACTTCTGTTTCCAGGAAGCATCCTCCATGTCCTCCTGTACCCTCCCGTGCTCCCCCTGGCTTGGCAACTGGTGCTTCCTGGGTTTGGGGGGGTCTCTCAGAGTCCCCCCAAGGCCGATCACTGAGCCAGAGGGTTGGAGGGTATAGGGGGAGGGGGGGGTCCTATGCACTCCCCAGAGGTCCTGGAAGTGGACCAGAAGTATTTTCGGTCCACTTCTGGGTTCACCACTGAGCATGTGGATAGCCCCACCATGCTCCTGTGGGGTACTCCATCCACCCCAGCATCACAGCGTTCTCAAGCCATGCTGGTACTTCAAGGTATGTAGAAAAACTTTTAAAGCGGTGTCTGTGTCTGAATCACTGATTTTCTGAATCAGCATCGAATCTTCAGATTCGGATTCAGCTGAATCAAATCAGGGAGAGTGATCCAAATTGATGAATCAAACCACTGTCCCTGATTTGGGCTTAATCCAAATCCGAATCAAATAGGGCCCACTTCGTACACCCCTACTGAGTAACTTGGGGGGAAGTGATCACAATATGCTACAATTCCAGATCCTGAGACAGGGAAAGCATGAGGTCAGCAAAATTAGGATAATAGATTTGAAAAAGACAGATTTCATCTGACTCAAGGATGGTGTAATGGGAAGATAGGTGGCATGGTGTAATTGGAGGATAAAGGCACCCAGGAGGGCTAGGAACTTCCAAGGAGCGCAGTGTTGGAAATGCAACAAGAAACTCTCCTGACATGATGGAAGCACAAGAAGAATGGCAAGAGACCACTGAGTATGCACAAGGAGCTTCTAAAATACCTCAAAGGCAAAAGGAAAGTGTACATGGAATGGAAGTGTACCAGGAAATAACAAGAACCTGCAGAGACAAAATCAGGAGAGCAAAGATAAAGAATGAGCTGCACCTGGCAAAGGAGGTTACGGACAACAAGAGTTTCTATAAGTATGTTGGCTAGAAAAGAAGGACCAAGGAAACTATGGGCCCTCTGTTAACAAGCCAGGGGGGATTCCAAGCCAACAATGCAAAGAAGGTGGAGCTATGCAACAAAAAAATTAGGCTGTAGTCAAGACACCAAATAGGGATTATCTTGATAAGGAAGGAGGCAAGCTAAGGGAGGAGATAACAAAAGAGACAGTAAGAGAGCTTTTATTGTGCCTAAATGAATTCACATCATCAGGACTGGGAGAATTTCATCCCAGGGTCCTGAAGGAACTGGCAGAGGAGATCTTAGAGCCCTTGGCAATGATCTTCATGAAGCTGTGAGAGACAGGACAGATGCTAGAGGACTGGGAAAGGGCCAGTGTAATGCCCCTCTAAAAAAGGCAAGACAGAGAACCTGGGAGCTATACACCAATTAGCCTCACCTCAAAACCTGGGAAGGTACTGGAGCATATCCTAAGGAAAGCCATTCGCAGGCATCTGGAGGAGGAAGTGTTGATTGCAAGCAGACAGCATGGATGTATGAAACACAAATTGTGTCAAACAAATCTGATCTCCTTCATTCATAAAGTAACTACTTGGGTGGCTGAAGAGAATGCTATAGATATACTGTATCTGGACTTTAGCAAGGCCTTTGACAAGGTCTTACCTTATCTTTTCATAAACAAATTGAAGAAATGTGAGTTAAATGCAACTGCAACCAGGTAATAGCCAGGTCCATGTCACAATGTCAGGAGGTTTCAAGTGAAGTTCCACAGGGATCTATCCTGGGACTGGTGCTGTTCAACATTTTATTAACAATTTAGATCATGGAATAGAAAGTTTCTTGAGCAAGTTTGTGGATGACATAAAACTGGGAGGACTGCAAACACATTCAATTCAGAAAGATCTCAACAGATTGCAAAGCTGAACTAGAGCTAACAGCTTAATATAGACAAATGTAAAGAGCTATACCTTGGAAGGAATAATCAACCTCATCTGGAGTAGTGTGTGCAGTTCTGGGCTCCACATTTTAAAAAGGACATGAAAAGTTAGAGAGGGTCCAGAGGAGGGCAACAAAGATGATAAAGGACTTGGAAAGCAAGCCACATGAGGAGAGGCTGAAGGAGCTAGGCATATATATTCAGCTTGTGGAAAAGGTGCTTAAGACGGGACATGTTAGCAGCCTTTAAATACCTGATGGACTGCCATGAAGAAGGAAAGCACCCCTTCTCTCTTCCTGCAGAGAGGAAGACACAGACCAATGGCTGGAAATTTCAGCAAAGTAAGTTTAGATTGTATATCTGGGGGAAAAAACTTTATTGTTAGAATAGTGAAGCAGTGGAATGGACTGCCTAGGAAAGCTGAGGACTGTCCATCACTGGAGGTATTCAAGAGGTTGGGCAGCCACTGGTCAGAGATGATTTAGGCATAGCTATGTCTATGTTCTACCATGAGTATTTCCCATGCTTCTGGGGTTTGCTGGTTGCCCCCTCCCTCCCTTTTCTGCTATATGTGTCAGGGTATTTTTAAGCCTTCCCAGAGACATTGGGTGTTGGCTACAGTCAAGATTAGGGACTTTGACTGGGGTATACCAGTACCCCTGCTGGAACCAAATATTTGGGCTTAGGAACAAATTTTACCCTGTGGTTAGACTAGTATGGACTCTGGGAGATTTTGCCTTCTTCTGTAGCAGAGGGCATGGCTTTCTACCTAGGACCTCTTCAGCATATATTGACAACATTTTATAGATGCAGGACATTGGCTCTCATGGTTACCCTGCTTTATGGGCTCCAGGGAGGCAGCACGTACTGGCAATGCTTGCCACTGTGCTGCCCTTACTGCCGCTTCTGTAAAACAGTGTTGGAACCTGGTGTAGCAGGGCACAGTGGGGGGCACAGAAAGCTGCCTGCTCCCAGCTCTCCGCTACCCTGCCACACTTCTCCTGCAGGCAGGGGCAGCAGTGAGGGGCACAACCCTGTGCTGCTGCCCATGCTGCTCCTGTGCACACAGGGGAAGTGTGGCCAGGGCAGCGGGGAGCTGGGAGCAGGCAGCTTTCTGTACCCCCTGCTGTGCCCTGCCACACTGGGTTCCAACACTGCTTTGCAGAAGCGGCGAGGGCAGCACAGCAGGGGGCATTACCAGTATGTGCTGCCTCCCTGGATCCTGGGGCTGGGGCTCGGGCTGGGGCTGGGAGGCAGCTGGAGTCGGGGCCAAGGTGGTGAGGCAATAGATGTTTGAGGCTGGCCCAGGTTCTGGGTAGCTGCTGACAGCCACAGAGCCCAGGCTGGGGGACAGGGACTGTGGGTGGGAGGCAAGGGGAAATAGGGCTGGGGGGCAAGGGCTTTGGGAGGGAGGCAAGAGTCATGAGCAGGGCTGGGGTTAAGGGGTTTTGGGGGGTGTGGCAGGAAGTCACCTTTGTTTCTCCCCAAAATCTCTGCTCTGTGACAATTTGATTAGGGTGGACCCAGCAGAGGAGACATACCTTTACCCTGTCTCTTTAGGTAACCTGAGCTGGCTACATTCCTGAGGGAGGGGGAAACTTGCTCCCTCTGCCTACGTGGCTGGTATCAGCTACCTGGGTGAGGGGCTTCTACCTGGTGGGCTAGAATCTGCCCAGCAACTAGTAACGTATTTCAAACTGGTTGGCTGACAGCCAACAGGTGCTGGCCTCCACTGGACCAGGTGAATGAGGTCACAGGGGCTATATAAGTTAAGACTGCCCAGGAGGAAGAGGCAGCAGCTATGTGGGGGACTCAGAGAGGAGCTTTACCATCTGAAACGGGCTCTCCCCCATAACTCATGAGCTAGGAACGGCCTGCCTCCAGAGGGAATCTCCAACCGCCTCTGGATGATGCTTGTGAGTAAGCTACTCGAGATCTGGTTAGATATATAGTTGGCAGTAACTCAGATGTGTGATTGAAAGGCTACCTCAGCCAGACTGTTTTGCTCTATGGGATTCCTATGATATTGCTCTATCTTGTACCCTATTTTCACCCTACCCCATAATCAATAAAGTTCTCCTTTGTGACCGGTGTAGGAGACTTATTGAGGGGTGGGTATAAACTATGCCTAAGAGGCCCATTACACCTGCGGACTAAGGGAGACTTTCCTTTTTGGCCCCCCAACTTGGGGAAGTGCCCCAAGTGCTTGTACTGGGTTGAGTACCCATTGGACTATTAGACTTGTGTTTTCCCAAGGACACAGAGCTTAAGAGGGTCCCCCCTCAGGGTGGTGGCAGCTTACGTTACCCATGGATTCTGTGGTGGGGTTCAAAAGGGGGTCGGCCAGGGCTTAGGCACCCCTGGAGAGACATGTAGAGTCTGGAAGGTGGACAGGCATAGTGAAGTGGGAGGCTCAATGCAGGAGCTCCCCCTACTGGCCTGCCACAGGGGGCAAGGGGCAGCAGGGCTGGGGGGCAGGGGCTTTGGGTGGGGGGCAAGGGGCACAAGCAGGGCATCCTGCCATGTACCCCTGCCCTCTCTTTTTTTTTTTTCTGGCATGCCAGCACTCCAGCACCTTCCAAGATAGGCATTGTGGGGGGTTTTGGCACTCAAGCCAAAAAATGTTGCCTACCCCTGAGCTAGTCTGTCTGTGCAATATTTAGTTCCAAAACTGAGCACAGTTTTGGAAATGTCAGTCTCGGCCCATTTCTTTCCCTTCTTGCTTACCAATGATCACACCTCTCAACACAAACTTTGGGTGGGATCGCTAGGCCATCTTGCATTGATTAAGGGACTTCTGTCCCTAACTTTTGACTGACTTCTAGAAACAATTCTAATTTACAGTTTGAGCTGGACTGTCTTATCTTGGGGAGTACATAGCCTCTGTGAAACACATGTGCTATGTTTAGCAAGAATACATCGGACATGCAGAGGTACTTCTTTAGTTGTAATATCTCCTAGTCAAACTACCCAGGGAAGAAAAAATACAAGTCTATAGCAAGTATATTTTAAGCCCATTAAAAATATATATATATTTTGCTTTGGGACCAAATTGTCTTGTGTCACCAATATGAACTCTTTCTCTGTGACTTTTGTCTAAACTTTGTTTAAAAATTCTGAATAACCTCCATTTATCATCTTTGCCATTTTTGCTATAATATCTTGTGGATAATAATCTTAGTACTCTGAATAAAACCCTGTTTAAGGCTAACATCTCACTACTGAACTGGTAGTAGGACTTAAGAACTTGCTGTCCTTTCCACCCTGTGCTAATAGCCATACTCACTTTGTAGTCTCATCCTAAATTGTGGCTCTGGCAATTAGTGTTTCTGACACTGTTTCCTAACAACCATGTTAGGCATTATTCATCCCATCCTCAAGCACTGCTTTTGAGTCACCAGAACAGTGAGGCATCTTTGGTTTGGTGAGATGGCTGCTGCTTCAGGAAAAAGCAGATTCTGCTTACTCCCAAAGGGCCAAACCTTCTGCACTGTTTTCCATCCATGTCATCCAATACACCCCCCTGCAAGGTGCAGGAGATCTTCTTTAAAAGAAGCACAGGGCTGGCAAAGAATGAAATCAACCCAAAAGAGAGAAGAGTGCTATGCTGGGAAGGCTGAGAAATGAAGCTTGAGGGAAGTCCTAGAACCCCAGTCTCCCATGTCCTGGGTACTTAACCATTGAGGAAATCCTTCCTCCACCTTTTTTACAGGATTTATGCTCAGGTATGCATGGACATAGTCCCATACCTGCTCAGCCATTGCATACATACTCAATAAACATATGTACACTTATGTGCCCAGACTTCATGGGCAGTAGAACAGCAAACTTCACATAAGTGCCAAAAATGCCAACTACATAGCTGGGTAAATGCCAGTTAGATGCACAAAGTGTAATATGTCAATTGCACCATTATAACTTCTGAAACAGTGCTTTAGATAAATGTCACTAGGCTTGAGGACACAGAATGTGCCAAGATATGCCAGTCCAGCCAAAATGTTGTCTTTTTACAGTTATTTTGGATCTATAAATAAACCAAGGGGTATGTTTGGTCTTCTTACAACAGCTAATGAAAGTAACTGCTCTCATGGTGTTTATAATAACTCTGTAACTCCAAGCGCAATAAGTCTATTCCGCCCCTCTTTTTGGCACCGTACTTGAAAAGAGAAACTTTCTGAGTGGAACAAATTGCCAAATGGATAGAATCCTCGAGCTTCATTCTGTCATCTGTTGAGAAATTTCTATTTCCTGGAAAATGTTTCAGACTCTTCCTCAATTATTTTGGTCCCCTGGCAAGCCAATGGCTGCTTCATTCTAAATGAGACCAATGGTTTGACATGCTTTTAACCCAGTAATGACTGCTCTTTTACTTGATGTTATATATACTTACCTTTTCCCATTCATTTTATTTCTCTAATTCATGTGTTCCCATAATGGAGATTGGCTTTCTGCACTGATTCCTAAGTTGTAATTGTTTGATTTCTACCACCTGTGGCTTTCCTGCAAGTAATGTTAAGAATGTTTCTGATACAAACTGGCACCAATACCCAACTTTAGAGGAATAAATGTCCTGTTAGCTTCCAGCTGAATGGCCCAGCTTCTGCAGGCTGCTGCTTTGTCCATTGCTCTCAAAAGGAAGTACAGGTTTCCCTCGATTTATGCAGTTCATGCATTCCCAGAGAACGGTGCATAAATCAAAGTTGCATAAAGTGAACCCATTTTACAATGTAACAGATAGGGATAGGTTCCCATGGTGGTGAGGAAGGGAGGCTGGAACTAAGGAAGAGGTGTGAGGAGTGGTGCCACTCCCAGGGCTGCACAAGGCAGCAAAGCAAAGGGAACAGAGCAGCACTCGCCCCAGCCCTGGCTGCAGTGATCCCGGGAGTAGCCAGTCCCAGCCCCCTGCAGCCGCTGGGCTGCACCCTGCTCCACTTGTCCCCCCCCACCCCCATGCCTGGGATCCACTTATCCCCACTCACCTCTGCTCCTGGGCTACACTGTGCCTGGGTGCAGGCAGCCCTGGGTGGCACAAGGCATGGCACTCACCCCAGCCCTGGACAGTCCAGGGTTCCACTTGTCCACACTGCCCCCAGCCTGTGCTAGTGTGACCATGGGAGCAGCTGACGCCAGCTGTCTGCACCAGGGCATGGCGCAGCCCAGGAGCAGAGGTGAGTGAAGACAAGTGGAGATCAGGCATAGGGGTGGTGCAGGGGAGAAGTGGAGCAGTTCAGCGGCTGCATGGAGCTGGTGTTGGCCGCTCCCAGGGTTGCTGAAGCCGGGGCTGGGGTGAGTGGGGCCACAGCCTTTTCCCCTCTCCACACAGACTTACTTGCTTGGGTACGGGCATCCGTGCTGATCACATAAGAGCAAATTTGCATATGAAGAACCCACATAGATTGAGGGAAACCTGTAATTTAAATTAGTAATGCTTACCATCTGTAGATGTGCTCACTGTTTTCTAAACTGTCAACTAATTCACATCACACAGTTTCAATCAAATTTCAGTTTGATTTAAGGGTTAATAGACAATCATTGACCATCATGGCAAAGTGCCCTGGCTATACACAGTCTATATACTTGACAGACCCTTAACAGACCCAATTCACAGACTATGCTTGGCAGTAATTACAGAATTATGCTTGGAAGTAATTATGAGGTGATTAATAACGCTGTTTAACCACTACTATATAGTTACAATCCTACTGCCAGCAGTTATCTGAAGCACTGTTCTTGAAGCCCTAATGGGAGTAATTGACTTGCAATTGGTACTTTATCAGAGTGAGTTGTTCTTGGCACGTTTGACTTTGTAAAGTCAGTGTCTGATAGCCTCTGTTGTTTTGTAGAAACCCAACTGAGTATCCCTTGCAGGGACTTGTATATACATGTTAATATAGTTTAAATTGTCTAATTCAGACTGCCCTAATCTGTATTAACTTTTTAATTCTCATTCAGTGAGGATTATTTAATTCAGGCTAGAGCTAATTTTAATTCAGACTACAGACATCTGCATGTATACAGTGATAGCTGTAGTCTGCGTGGCAGGAAGCCACCTTTGTTTCTCCCCAAAATCTCTGCCCTGTGACAATTTGATTAGGATGGGCCCAGCAGAGGAGATGCACCTTACCCTATCTCTTTAGGTAACCTGAGCTGGCTACATCCCTGAGGGAGGGGGGGAACCTGCTCCCTCTGCCTACGTGACTGGTATCCGCTACCTGGGTGAGGGACTTCTACCTGGTGGGCTAGAGTCTGCCCAGCAACTAGTGATGTATTTCAAATGGGTGCTGGCCTCCACTGAACCAGGTGAATGAGGTCACAGGGGCTTTATAAGAATGCTGCCCAGGAGGAGGGGCAGCAGCCATGCGGGGGACTCAGATTTAGAGAGGAGTTTCACCATCTGAAGCTGGGTCTCTCTCCCATAACTCATGAGCTAGGAACGACCTGCCTCCAGAGGGAATCTCCAACAGCCTTGGGATGATGCTTGTGAGTAAGCTACTTGAGATCTGATTAGATATATAGCTGGCAGTAACTCAGATATGTGATCAAAAGGCTACCTCAGCCAAACTGTTTTACTCTATGGGATTTCTATGATATTGCTCTATCTAGTACCCTATTTTCACCCTACCCCTGTAATCAATAAAGTTCTCCTTTGTGACCAGTGTAGGAGACTTATTGAGGGGTGAGTCTAAATTATGCCTAAGAGGCCCCTTATGTCTGTGGACTAAGGGAGACTTTCCTTTTTGGCCCCCGATTTGGGGAAGTGCCCCAAGTGCCTGTACTGGGTCGAGTACCCCTAGGACTATTAGGCCTGTGTTTCCCCGAGGACACGGGGTCAAGAGAGTCCCTTCTTGGGCTGGTGGAAGCTTACATTACCCCCAGGTAAGTGAGTGTGCTCCAGGAAGGGGGTCAGCTGGACACGAGGCACCCCTAGGGAGGCACTCAGAGTCTGGAAGGTGGTCGGGCGCAGTGAGGTCGGTGGCTCAATGCAGAAGCGCCCCTACTGGCCCGCCACAGTCTATATTAAACCTAGAAAAATGTAACATCACTAAATGGTCACTGCTGTTATCCTTTTGGCATATGCTCTGCTATCTCAATATGTGTCGTCAGACTCCTTCAAAGCCATTCATATTATACAATTCCACTATTGTTATGGCCAGTGCTGAGTGTCACAGAGTGTATAATGCCATGTGTTTATATTGTTGCTTGACTCTCTGTCATTTCTGCCTTTGATCTCTTTCCTTGTACTTTCTGGGATTCTTGATCATGCCTGTCATGTGAGAGTATTGTCCACTCGCCACAAGCTTCAGTGTGAACTGGAATACCTCTGCTTGGCAAATTCTGATAGCTTCATGAAGTGTTCATTCTGGGTCTCCAAATAGTCTTTCTGTATATATATTTTTTCCAGGTACCAATCCTGATGTGACATTATCAGAGGGCTCAACTATTCCCAAAATTGCCAGATTGTGATGGACCTAGACCGCCTAAAGAGCTAAAATCTTCTATAGTTTCACCTTCCCTTTATGCCATCTGCTGGGGAAAAAAAACTTCTCTTTCATGCTTCACATGTCTGAGGAGCAAAGTGTTTCTTGTGCTTCTAACTGTTTGGCTCTTCTGTCTGAGTTTACTGAGAAATATGCAAAGAACCAGGCACTTCTGCAAACCATGGTCTCTCCTGACTACTTTTCCTCTCATTCACAGTGACTGCTACAAGGCAGTATGAAGTGCTGCTTAAATTTCTCCCATTTTGTCTTCTGCCTTTCCAGAGAGCTTCAGCTCTATTAGAATTTTTAATGGAACTATTACAACATTCAGGGCATTCTTATTTCTGTTCACTCTTGGTGGCACGAAGCATTCCAGAATCATGAGATCAGGTGCTTCCTAGAGGGTTTTGTCACTCAGCAGCCACATAACAAAACATGGACTCATCTTCAATCTACCTGACAATGCTAAGCCACCTGGGGAGCATTTGCACTCAGATGGATGCTCCAACCTTGCCTCTGTTCCATGAATTAGAAGCAGGAGAGCCCACTTCCAGTTGTGAATGCAGTAAGCATACATATTGAACAATATACTTGCATTTATACTGTTTCAGGATTTGTAAGGGTGTTTCCTAGGTTTCTAGAGTCATTGCACAGCACATATATTTGCATCTATGGAAACCCTATGATGTTGAGGCCCTGTTCTCAGTGACATCCAGGGAACTTCACTGAAAGCAATGGGACAGCCTAGGCATCACTAGGCCTAGGCATCACTAGGCCTTGTGACTGGAGTACAAATAATACATCAATGGGTGATTCCTAAACCAGAAGTGAATCCAGCTCACATTTTCTGATCTCAGTTGGTGCCATTGGCCTGCTGTGGCAAACTCGAGTAAAAAGCTGATTTTATTTAACTAAGTCATCTTTTCTGACTCATGCAGGAAGTGGATCTACTGAGTAACATGAGAAACACTTCAAAAAGAAAACTGTGCGCTGAGGCTGCCCAATTTCATCAGAAAGTAAGAGCTTCTTGGAGCTGGGATAGCATAGGCAAGCACATTATAGGATGAACCCCATGAAATTAACACATGGGCAACTGGGGCTACCAGCAGCCAGTCAGCAAATGGGTGGGGGGTTCCCCTGCAGCTAATCTTACCAACCAGGGGGGGTTTCCCCATGGCCAATCACACTGATCAGCTGGTGCTCACAGCGGGGGACATCAGCACTCCTGCCTGCCCCCACCACCTGTCACCTAAGTGGGGAGCAGTGGCAGTGATGGGGTGCACCAGCGCTCTTGGGGTGCACATGCACCCCCTTTGCATCACCACTGAATTAACATGTAGCAGGGTCCCTGTATTATGCTAAGCTGCAGTCCTCTGGGGGTGCCCTTTCCAGGGGAGCCCAACCTGGGTATATTCTGGGACTGAGAGGATGCTATTTTTACCTTACAGAGGATGAACTGACAGGAGACCCTTCATGTAATGTCTCAGCATCTTTAGGCCTAGGAAAAGGGACTGTCTCCCCTTCCATCTGGTTCTCCAGGTAGCCAGATTGGAAATGGGTCTTATTGGGTATATCTACATGATACATTTACTGTGGAGCTGCCTAATTAGCCCCACAGTAAATCTCTCAGCATCTACACATGTGGCCCTATTAGGCTGCAGTAAACTAATAAACTCTTCCACAGGTTAATACCTGTAAATACAAATATTAACCTGTGGTAGAGTTTTTTTTTTTAGTGTGCAGCAATGCACATGTAGACACTGATGGGGCTGGCTGGGGTATGAGGGTGCTTCAGTGTGAGTGCTGACTTCCAGCTAGCCCTACGATGAAGCACCCTTGGGCCTCAGTCAGCCCCTCCACAGCACGTTGAACTCAGTTGGAGCAGGCTTGAGCTGGCAGGCTGGCCCCTGGGTCGGGCTGTTCCCACCTGAATCGGCATGCTTTGTTCCCAGATGCACATTCAAACATGGCATGCAGGAGCAGTAAACTCTGGTGTGATATACATCGGAGTCGATTGCTGTGTGTTAATTGCCGATTTAGATATGCCCAGCAATCTGCAGAGCAGATCCATTTGCGTAAGTGGGGCATATTTCCTTTTGGTTTTCTTGTGTCTAGGATGCTTCTCACCTCTGGCATTGTCCCAGAACCCCAACTCCTCAGGTTTGCTTTTTAATGGCTGTACCAACAAATTCTGGCAGGCCAAAAATGAGTACCAAAACCCATTGACTTCCTGGGCCCTGACCATTCCTCTCCTGAAGTGATATGCTAGACAAGAAGGCCAGAGTCCAAGCCCTGCATTGATCTCCTGTGCGACTCCCAACCACCATGGCATCTCTTTCCCTCCCAGCCTTTCTCTATCTAGTCTATTTAGATTGTAGGGACATGCTTTCTCTCAGTTGCATTAGCCTGGCACCTTTGAATGTCCCATTGTAGATCTGTTCTGCACTTCTAGGCACCTAAAGACCAGAGGCCTTTTTACAGTCTGCTGGTGCAAGCCCCATGCACTGTAGAAGAGCAGCGTACTCATTTTTGCTACCTGTTGGCACATAAGGAATAGAGCAGCCAGAGCTCCTCAAGCACACCAGATGGAGAGATAGGAGTCCTTTTCTGTCATCTGCTGGCAAGTGGAGGGAACTGACTGCATGGGCCAGGCCTCAATTGAAGGTCATTTCTTTGGCAATCTAGTAGCACTGTGCAAAGTTTCAGTCCCTGATTCAGTTCAGCAGAGAGTCAGCCCAACTCGGTAGCTGAATCTCCAAATCTGAATGGAATCAGGTGACCCTTTAATCTCTCTGAATTGAACTGGAACCCTCTGAATTAATTCGGAGAGATTCAGAAAGATTTGGCAATTTGGACATAGACACAGTTTTAAATGTTTTTTCTACATACACCAAGGTACCAGGTGGCTCGTAAATGATGAGATGCTGGAACAGAAGAAGCATCCCACAGGAGCATGGGGGGCTCCCCAGCACACTTGGCAGCAAACCTGGAAGTGGACCAGAAGCACTTCCAATCCACTTCCGGGTCCACCAGGGAGTGCACTGAGGGGGGGCCCCCCAGCACTCCCCTGGCTCAGTGACTGTTGCTTCCTGGGTCTAGGGGGGCACCTGAAATTTCCCCCATGGACAATTGCTGAGCTGGGAAGGTGCAGGGGGCCCCCCAGCATACTTCCCAGCAGACCCAGAAGTGGACTGGAAGTACTTCAGTCCACTTCTGGGTTCACTGCTGAGCACATGGGGTGGGGGGGTTGTGCTTCTGTGGGATGCTCCATTTGCTCTAGCATTTCAGTGTTCATGAGCCATACCTTGAGGTATGTAGAAAAAACTTTTAAAGTTGTATCTATGGCCGAATCACTGACTCTTTGAATCGACATCGAATCTTCAGTTTTGGATTCAGCCAAATTGAATCAGGGTCAGTGATCTAAATCAAATCATTGTCCCTGATTTGGGCCAAATTCAAATTGAATGTGGCCCATTTCGCACAATCTAGGTCATTTCTAGTTATACTTTGAATGTGTGGGTAATATAATAGCATTGTCTTTCTTGGAGAAAGAATGGACAAAAGGAGGTCCGTAAAGCAGAGGCATAGCAGGACAGGTCCACAGCTGAGGCGGCCATTGACATGCAGGTAGCCCCAGCTCCTGCCCCCACTGATTATGGCATTCACTGCTTTTGTGCCCCCCATAAAGGTGGCAACCTAGGTTGCTGCCTGTGTTATCCTCGGTCCACTCATTTATGCTACTGCTCCCAAGTGCCCCTGAGATAAGGGGTTACCCTATCTACTCCAGGCTGGAGTGCTTTTCTATAGAGAAAAGTATATCTCTGTAGGGGATTACAGCTGCTGTGGCTAGTGGGGTGAGAGAGGTGGAAGGGGCAGTGGGGACTGGATCAGACAAGAAGCCCAGATGATCAGGGAGTCAGTTCTGAGGTGCAAGTGGAACAGACAGCCTTGAGAGACAGTGTGGAGACAGCACTGGGAGTGATGAAGTTGCTTGGGCTGAAGCCACTGAGAGCAGCTGCCCTGCTGAGGTACTCCAGTGAAGGCTTCCCTGCCCAGCCCCAGGGCTGAAATAAGTGTTGGAGGCCTTGGAGCAGCATATTCACTATGGGGGAGAAATGGCTTTACCCCAAATTAGGACTTCCCCAGCTTTGGATAACAAGCAGTGAGTTGGGTGTAATACAGAAAGGGAGAATAGTAGCTACTTACCTGAATAGCTATTCACAACCATAAGAAGTGGATGGGGGCTAACACTGTTGCCAAGGCAGACAAACCTCAGGTTGATTTTATTAATATGGCTTTCTCCAGTGTTAATTGTTCAAAACATTTTCTATATTTTAAATCCTTGAGTGCATTGTGAATAGAAGCACAATGCTCACCAAGGGCACATGCACAATGCAGAGTTATTTCTTGGTTGTCTAGGTGGGTGCTTAAGCCAAAGATAACAGATGTTGTAAAAAACAACCACCTAAGCTCACTGAATCAGGTCCTTTTTTCTTCCAATCCCATCTGAAAGAAGGGTTACCTTTTGGGGATTCAGTCAAGATTTTCTGTTATTGTCTATGACAGCTTTGTGGGTTAAACATTTTTGGGGAAACCTCACTTCTTTGAATTTGGCAGTAAATATTATATGCACCATGCTAGTAGCTGTGCTGAGGGAGTGGCATAAGGAGGTCCTTATAGACCTGAAGAAATCTTGTTTAGTAATGGGGATATCAGAGGCTCACAATGGAGCAAACTACTTGGCAGTGGACTATAGTGACTCCAGGCAGAGGTCAGCAGGCTGCAGGGGATCAGGGCAGTTGAGGAAGAGATTGGGTACTTCCATTCTCTACAGGACCACACACCTGGAGGGAAGGCACCACAGGCAGCAGTCAGTGCAGAAGGATGAAAGACAGTCACCTGCAGGTCCAGATGTCACAAACCTAGACATCGCACTACTGGTACAACTCCCCCAGAGCAGCTGAGAAATAAGTATGATGCCCTAGCATCACTGGGAAAGAGTAAAGCAATGGAGGCCACATCCATAGCTACCAGCAGATAGGCTGAGAGGCAACTGGGCAGCCAGAGGAGAAGATGTTGAGTCATCATGGTGGGTGACTCCCTCCTGAGAGGAATGGAGGGAGCCATATGCCTCCCGGATCCTACAGTATGGGAGGTATGCCTGCCCAGAGCTAGGATTTGGGACATCACAGCAAGGCTTTCTGACCTAATCAGGCCCACTAACTACTACCCCATCATTCTCATCCGTGTTGGAACAAATGATGCAGCCCGGAGTAGTCCAGGATGGGTCATGGCTCACTACATGGCTCTGGGAGACAGGCTTAGAGACTCTGGGGCACAAGTAGTCATCTCATCAGTCCTCCCAGTCAGCGACTGCAGCCAGCACCATGGCAACTGCGTTGAAGTTAACTCATGGCTTCGGAGCTGGTGCCACCAGGCGGGGTTTGGCTTTCTAGACCATGATTCTTACTTCCAGGATAATATTTTGCTGGGATGGGATGGCCTACATCTCTCTCCAAAAGGTTAAGAGTCTGTTCTCTTACAGGTTGCCAGACCTCCTACATAGAGCTTTAAACTAGCTTCATGAGGGGATGGGGATGCAGAGGTCAGGACAAGATTGGGAAGAACAAGCCATGAACCGCACACTGGAAATGATGAGGTAAGTACTAAGGGGCCCACTAAGAATCAGGATAGAGGAATACTAAGGGCACATTTTGGGGGGCTTAGGTGTCTCTATACTGCTAGCATTACTATGGGAAACAAGCAGGAGAAACTTCCACTCCTCCTGCTTGCAGACAAAGAGCTCGACCTGTTTGGTCTAACAAACCTGGTGGCACACTACCCATGACTGGTCAATGGGCATTGAAGGCTACAGGCTATACAGGCAGGATAGATTGGGGAAAAGGGGAGAGGCGTTGCTCTATATGTTAGGGAACATTATACATCCTCTGTAATAAAGATGGGGACAGAGGATGGGCAAGTCCTATGGGTCAGATTACAAGGGGTAGGGGTGAAAGGGACTTGGTAGTGGGGGTTTACTACAGACCTCTACACCAGGGGAAAGGTTTAAACCTAGAATTCTCAAAACAGCTCTCAAAGGAAGCATGCTCAAAAGACCTAGCTGTTGTGGATGACCTAAATTACCCAGACATCTGCTGGGAGGAGCAATCGGCCCAGTCTGCCCGCTCATGTAGGTTCTTAACCTGCATATAGGACCTGCATCTAACGCAGGAGGTATGCCGTCCTACTAGGGGAGATGCCTTACTTGACTTGGTGCTGGCCTCAGGGGAGGACTTGGTGGGGGAGCTACAGGTACAAGGTAATCTAGGGGATAGTGACCACCTGTTGATAGGATTCACTATCTGGTGTAAGGTGGGAAAGACAAATAGTAGGGCATTAATGCTAGACTTCCAGAAGGCCAACTTCAATGAGCTCAGGAGATTGGTCAGGGTGGGACTGAGGGGTAATCACATCTGTGAGATGGAGGTCCAAGAAAGTTGGGAGTTCCTCAAGGGAGTGATCCTACAGGCACAAAGGACACCATCCCAGTACCTGCAAAGGGAGGCAAAAGAGCCAAACAACCTTTTTGGCTGAGCAGGGAAATCCAGAAGAGCCTTCAGAGGAAAAAAGAGGCCTATAGGCTGTGGAAGTAGGGGGAAGCCACCAAGGAAGAGTATACCAATAGGCTCACACTTGCAGGGAAGCAGTGAGAAAAGCCAAAGCAGATACAGAACTTAAGTTGGCAACAAAGATTAAGGATAAAAAGAAGTTCTTCTTTAAGTACATAGGGAGCAGGAAGAAGGTGCAGGGTAACATAGGGCTGCTACAGAATGGACTAAGACAACTCATAACTGACAGGATGGAAAAAGTGGAGCTCTTAAATAATTTCTTTGCCTCTTTTCCTGGACATGGATATAAATGCACCTCCCAATGAGTCTGGAGTCTGGAGTGAGAGTAGTACCAATCCACTAATGGTTAGCACTAACCTAGTGAAGGGGCACTTGGAAGGGTTGGATGTATTTAAGTCAGTGGAGCCTGACTATCTTCACCAAAGTGTACTAAAGGAATTGGATGATGACATAACAGAACCACTGGCACAGCTGTTTGAACACTCATGGCACTTGGGACATGTTCCAGAGGACTGGAAAAGGGCTAACGTGGTCCCTATCTCCAAGAAGGGGAGGAAGGAGGACCCGGGTAATTATAGGTCAGTTAGCTTCACCTCTATTCTCAGCAAGACCTCAGAAAAAATCATAAAGGATCAATTTCCAGGGGCCAGTGGATAACACAATGGTAAGGGGCAACCAGCCTGGGTTTATAGCAGGCAGATCCTGCCTGACTAACCTGGTCTCTTTTTATGACCAGGTCACAAAGTGCTTAGATGCAGGAGTGGAAGTAGATATTATTTACCTGGATTTTAAAAAAGCTTTTGACACAGTGTTGCACCCAATTCTTATGAGCAAACTGAGTAGCTGTGATGTGGATTTTTTTGCAGTAAGGTGGGTAAATGGGGAAGTTTCTCCCTGAAGGAATGTGGGCAGTGGTGTCCCCCAAGGCTCTGTTCTTGAACCAGTGCTGTTTAATATTTTCATCAGTGATTTAGATGAAGGTGTAAAAAGAACCTTGTCCAAATTCACAGATGACACTAAACTATGGGGCATAATAAACACACTGGAGGGCAGGGAACAAATTCAGGCAGATTTCAATAGGCTGGGGAAGTGGGCAGATCAGAATAGGATGCAATTCAACAAGGGTAAATGCAAGTTGTTGCACCTGGGGAGAAAGAATGGTACCCACAAGTCTATAGGTATGGTGGAGATTCTGAGTACCACAGCAGTGGAAAGGGATCTTGGAGTCTTGGTTGATGCAAAAATGAACATGAGCCTCCAGTGTCACGAGGTAATAAACAAGGCTAAGAACACTCTTTCTTGCATCAGCACATGCATCACAAGCAGGTCTAGGGAAGTGATAATTCCCCTCTATGCAGCATTAGCGAGGCCGAAGATGGAGTACTGCATCCAGTTTTGGGTGCCACACTTCAAGAGGGATGTGGATTACCTTGAGAGGGTTCAGAAAAGGGCTACTCATATGGTTGCAGGTAAGACCCTATGAAGACAGGCTGATGAATCTGAATCTTTTCAGCCTCTGCAAGAGAAAGTTGAGAGGGGAACTTATGGCTGCCTACAAACTCACTGGGGGGTGGGGGGGAGCAGGGAATAGGGGGCACTCTGTATACCAGAGCACACCCTGGTGTCACCAGAAATAATGACCACAAACTGAAGGAGAACAGATTTAGATTGGACATAAGGAAGAAATTCTTTATGGTAAGGCTTGCCAAAATATGGACTGGGCTTCTAAGGGAGGTGGTGCTTTTTCCTATCCTGGAGATGTTCAAGAGGAGATTAGACAGGCATCTGGCTGGGGTTACCTAACCCCAGCACTCTTTCCTGCCTAGAGCAGGGGGTCAGACCTGATGATCTACCAGGTCCCTTCTGATTCTAGAAATCTATGAAATCTATAGGATGCCTGAGGATGTGTGGGAGGTATGGTCTGACATTCAGGAGGGAGAACATTACTTAAGAAGCCTCACTTGTACCTGCTATAACAGTGGAGTCCTTGCATGTCCCAAGTGAAGGATGGTATGTGGAAGCTAGTAGGCCCTGGGAGCCAGCTTCTGCACTCTACTGCTTAACAGAAGAAATAGTAAGGATGGTGTTGATCTTCTAAGAAAGAATAGTGTGGTGATGGGGAAGAATGGCATCTGATGTGAAGTGCTTTTTAGACTCCAGGGGTATGTCTATACTGTGGCAGCAGAGTTTCCAGTCTTGGTGCTGAGGAAACAAGCTCTGGTGTCCTGAAGGAGCTGAATCTCAAGTGCAGATCTATTGACTTTAGTAGCCAATGTGCTGCAAAAAACAAACAAGAGGACTGGGAGGTAGGCAGTGTAATACTAATCTCTAAAAAAGGGATCCAAGATACTACAGTCCAGTGAGCTTAACCTCTGTTCCTGGCAAATGGATAGACACTGTCATAAAAGTTGCAATAGTCCATCACATGAAAGAACATATCTTGCTGAGAAAGTGTTAACATGCCTTTTATAAAGGGAGGTTGTGCCTTGCCAATTTAGTAAAGGGAATCAACAAGCATGCAGATCAGGGCAATCTATCTGATATAGTATAACAAAGGCTCTAAAATGAGATCAGGTCTTCATCTGTTATTCTGTTCCCCCCCTGTAAAATGAATTGAGGGAACTGTGGTTTGGGAGGGGCTCCAGAGCTACTGCAGCCATGTTTAGCAGGGTCAGCAGAGGCTGTGACTGATGGGTACCCCCATCCTGCACTTGCTTCCAGACTGGCAGGAAAAACCTGGGGTGGGGGAAGAAGGGGAAACAGGCAGAGAAGAACTCCCCTGCTGCTTCTGTCTCCTGCAGAGCATAGCTGAGGCATGGCAGGTGGAGCTCTGGAGGTCTCCATAACAGCTGGGGACAGCAGTAGTAGTGAGCAGGGGAGGGGGCAAATGGGAAAGAGGGGATGTGCTGTTGAGGGAGGAAAGGAAGGGGGGGGCAGGGCAAGAACAGGGAGATGAAGAAAGGGAAAGATGGGATGGGGACAGGATTCTTACTTGATTTGGGGAATTAAAGAAAAGGCCCTGACACTGCTCCCATGCTGTGGTCTGCCCACTTAGGAGTGGAGAGTAGGAGGAGCTGGAAGTAGGGGTGCAGCCACGCTGCAGCGCTGGTGACTGCTCCTGCCTCCCCCCTTCACAAAACTCTGAATCTGCTCATGAGCCTGCCATCATATATGTGCATCATGAATTATCTCCCTGACCCTACCAAGATGGATCACTTACTAGCAGTGAATTTCACCTGTCATTTTGTTGCCCATTTACTAAATTTTCCAAGGTCTTTTTCATCAGCTTTGGTTTTTACCACTTCAGATAATTTCATATCCTCCTCCAGCTTGTTAAAAAGCACAGGCCCCAGCACAGACCTTGGTGGGAGTTCACGGTCTACTTCTCTCTGTTGTTATAGCCTACTTTGTGTTTCCTTTCCTTGAGTCAGTTATTGATCCTTGAATGGATTTTTGCCTCTAATGCCAGAAAAGCTTGATCTCAATTAGAGCTTTTGTTGCACGATTTTGTCAAAAGCTTCTGGAAAATCCAGATCCACTGTATCAGTTCATCTCTGTGGTAATAAATTTAGTTGGGCTTGTGGCCTACTTGACTAGAAAAACAGACAGAGACCAGAAGTGCTGATACTGCCTATTTCAGTTAAATGTTCTGAGATAACGAATCCTGCATGCCTTGTCTTTTGTCTTGATATATTACCCTGTGTATGGATGTTAAGTTTATTTTTCTCTCTGAGAAACCAGAAACTGATAACTATTTCTATAAGCACAATGTTTCACTCTCCTGTAAGTGAACAGCCTGTATGCCTGTGTATGTGTTAGATCAGTGATTTACTGTCCAAGGTCATATTTTTTTTTTCTCTTTCTCTGTCTTAAGTATAAATATGCTTGTAAACTTAGAGAGTCGGAGAAATCCTTTGAAACAGACAAGGGTGATTCCCCTTGCTGTATGGAATTCTCCCTTTGATCACAGTATAGCCCTAAATAAAGAAAAGCTGACTCTGTTGGTTCTGATTCAGCCACGATGCGAAGTTTGATTTTTGTAAATGTTTTATTTCATTTTGTATAACTGCCGCGTGGCATTTTTCTCCTTTATGTAACTTTATAGTCTTATCTTTTAAGTCAACCCAAACCAAAATGTTTTAGTAATAGCTATAACCGAAATCCTATCGCATGCGCTTTGCACGCGCGAGTTTTGTCAAGCTGCGCATGCGTACTTTGTAAGTTTCTTTTCTATCCTGTAAGTTTCACTTTTGCAGAAACACAACCTATATAAAAATCTGCCTAGCAACACCCATGTAAAAGAGACTATCCTATCCCTGCACACTTAGCTTATGTCATAGTTAGTGTCATAGATGCGGTCCAACCAACTTCAATAAAGAGGCGAAGAAGCAGGAAATGGCAGAGATGACAGCTGGATAAACCTCAGGCTTGATCACCCTGTTGCCGGTCCTCAGCCCCCGTCTGGGCGTATCCCAGCAAAAACCCGTCAAAGGCCTCAAAAACCCGACAATGAACATCAGCCTCTCAGCGTAGCTTAGACCCCATACCCGCTTTGACTATACCTCCGCGCTTATACTTTAGCTGCAACGTTGCTCCAGCTGGTCTCCCCTCTTATTCGTAAGAGGGTGAGGCCAGGTGAGTTAAATAAACCCTTTTACTATAAACTTTGAAAGCATATAGCATTTCGCCTACTTGCGCCAGTAAGGCAAACCTCGAGGGCGGTCGATGAGCCACCTCTTATCCCGCCCCACGAGCTGCGTACTCGCTCGCTCTGTAAAGTCCGTGGCTCACCAAGCGGTGTCGGAGTCTCTAATCCAGCATTTCGCAACAGATTTCTACCACAATTTGGTGCCGTGATTCAGATAGAGATGCCCGGAGTGATCAGCTGGGACACAGACATCTCTTCACTGAAGCCCTGGCACCAAACCAAGGTAAGAGACATTTTGAAATCTCTACTGGGGCTTTTCAGTGAGAGGCTTCCTCTGTGTCTTCCTGATTCACTGCTTGAGGCTCACCCTATCCGAACTTTTTTTCTGCCAGAACTGTCAGACCCACTGTGTAAGTAGTAACTGTGAGTAGAAAGAGTTAAGGTTGAAGACTCTCTGTTGCTGTTGTCAATAAAAGTTTTTCCCCATGTGAATTGAGTTAAGTTCTGTTAAGAACTATGAGGTCTCCCTGAGGCCAGGAGTGAAAACTTTGTGCAGCCGTCCTGAAGACAACAGATTTGTTCTGTGTGCTCTTCGAAAGCAAGGGTGCAAGGTGGAAACTCTTACAGTGTGAGTGTTTTCCACAATAAGTGTTGACCAAGGCTAAGACTAAAGGGATGCTATTGAACCTCGTGCCTCAACACAGAAATTCCCTTGTATGAATTGAGAAATATGAGCCACTGACCAGGTCTGAGACTAAGGTTGGGTTCAGCCGCCCCAAGACTGTCCGGAAGGGAACTTTTGTATGCAAGGGGGCCCAATTGGAAACTCGTGACCCAGTGGACATTTTTACCCTTTCACCACCCTCATAAATGAGCCGTGTCTAACCATGAGTAACTGCATCGTTTGCCATTATTGTTGTGGAGTTTTGTCTTTGGACATTAGCCACAGCATCTCCGTGCAACTAGCAAATCTCACAACCTGACTGAACACTCTGAATAAGCCATTCCTGTATGAAAGAGCTGTGTGAATTGAGTTTAAAGATACGGGGAGAGGAGAGTCTAAAAGACATACCGGCTCTGCCAAAAGGGACTCCAGCATTGTACATGTACACACATTATGGCCATAAGTTGTAAGTTTTCTAGACAAAAAGAATTGGTATACTAGAAATTACTTTAGCCTGCAGTTTCCCCTGGAGGGAACATTTGATTTAAGTAAAATCGTTCATCTCCACAGAGACCTTGAGTTAAAAGGTAGTAATATACCACAGAGTCAGTGGGACACATTTTTTGATTAATATAAAGAAGCTTCCAAAAGATGTCCAAAAAAAAATCTCAAGTTTGGAGTCTTAAGGACTCCCAAAAGGAACTGAAATCTCAGATTAAAAAAAAAAAAATTTAAAACAGAAAAGTGCACCAATACTACCATCAGCACCAAAACAACTTTATCCACAAATAACTGAGAATGAATCTGCAGAAGATATAATTGATTTTCTTAATGTGCCACCGCCATATCAGTCCCAGGCACAATCTGACCTGAAGAAGTCCAAAGTAACCAAATAGGCTCTTCGGGCAGGATTAGCCCACCTCACCAGAAAACTATTGCTCAACAACTGTCACCTGTCCCCGGGGTATGCCCACATCCACCAGAGGCATGGCATCTGTCTCCTGAAATCTCAACCCCCTCCTCTTATTTAAAGTCTGGTACCCAGTATGGTCCAGCCCCTTCTTTAAAATCTAAAAAGCCTCAGCTTATGCCTTTACACCAACTTCCAGGGCAAGGTCCAAATGGGGAAACTGCAATCACAGTCGCTGTCCCTTGGACCCCAGGAGATCTCCTAAACCTTGTTAAACAACTTCCCAACATCAGAGAGGAGCCCTAGAAATTCAGAGATGAATTAAAAACTGTACCCCATTGTTATAATTCAACATGGGCAGATTTGAACCAATTAATGAGAAGTTTTTTGCCCTCTGAGGTCCGCAA